>NC_133658.1:868636265-868994146 GCF_037893015.1 Macrotis lagotis
GAGTACTAAGTGTCTGAGGTGAGATTTGAACAAGTTTCCCTGGTCTCCAGGTTTAGAACAACTTTCCTCAGTCCCACTTAAAGCACTTAAGACATACTATTTTTTAATGTTATTTTATTTTTTCCAATTAAAGACAGATTTTAATGTTTATTTTTTAAAATTTTGAGATTGTAAGCAATCAGATATAGACTATACATGTGTAATCTTATAGTCATTTTGTACAAGAAGATTATTAAAAGAAAAAGAACGAAAAAAGAAAGTGGAAAACTGTATGTTTATCTACATTTAAGCAATATCAGTTCTTTTTGTAGAGGTAGAGATTATGCTTCATCATTAATCCTTGGGGATTGTCTTGTATCATTCTATTGAAGAGAATAGTTAAGTAAGTAACAATTCTTCATTGTACAGATTACTATTACAGTATATAACCTTCTCCTGGTTCTGTTCACTTCACTTTATATCAGTTCTAAGTTTTTTCAAGTTTTTGAATAATCCTGCTTGTGATTTCTTATAGCACAATAATATTCCATTACAACCATATACCAAAGCTTGTTAAGACTTTCCCCAACTGAAGGGCAGCCCCTCAATTCCCAATTCTTACACTCGACAAAAAGAGCTACTATAAATATTTTTGTACAAATAAGTCCTTCCCTCTTTTTTTTTTGGATGTATTTGGGATACAGACTTAGTATTGCTGGATCAAAGTGTATAGTAGCCCTTTTGACATAATTCCAAAGTATTCTCCACAATGGTTAGATCAGCTCACAACTCCACCAACAGTGTATTAGTGTTCCAGTTTTCCCACATCCTCTTCAATATTGACCATTTTCCTTTTTTTTGGTCATTTTAGTCACCTTGATAGGTGTGAGGTAATACATCAGAGTTGTTTTAATTTGAATTCTCTAATCAATAATGATTTAGAGAATTTTTTTCATATGCAGGTAGCCTACAATGAGCCCAAATGTGTTAAACTAAGGATACAAAGTAAGGCAAACAGCCATCTCAGTCCTCAAGGAACTCCTAGTCTAATGAGGGAGACCACATGCAAACAGTGATGGATTAGCAGTGACACTCAATTTTTATAAGATCCTATATTCTAAGGGTGCTCAGAAATTTTATGTTCTTAGGCTTTAATACACTTCTGGCACTGTATTCAAAGGGCCCTCCCAGTTCTGACATTCTGGAATCCAAAGCCTCTGCAGCTCTAACATCCTGTGTTCTAATGTTCCTGCTAGCTCTATCATTCTAGGTTCCAAGGACCCACCCAACCCTGACATTCTAGGTTCCAAGGATCCTCCCAGCTCTGACATCCTATGTTCTAAAGACCCTACCCATTTTGACATTCTGGGTTCTAAGGACCCTCCCAGTTGTGATATTCTATGCTTCTGATATGAGATCTATTAATTAGGCTTTGAGTTTTTGTTTCTCTAAAACAATGAACTCTACTCTGCTATTGTTGGGAGTTATATTCAAATTCATGAAATCATCAATAATTTTGCCTGTCCATTTATTTTTCAAGAAATCTTCATGTACTGCTATGGCTTTGTGGCCTCCCACAGTTTCCAAGTTGAACCTTAATGCTTCTAACTTGAAGATGATTGTTTCCTGGCTTTCCTGGTTTTTGCTTTTCCTATCTGCCCATTTGAGGGTCAGTGTGGTATAGTGTAGAGAGCTGGTCTTGGAGCCAGGAAGACAAATGTTTGAATCCTGACTGAAGAATGCTGTGTGACTTTAGGCAGCAGCCATAATCTCCGGGTGTTCCAGTCATTTCTTAAGTGGCAGACAAGGAATTAACTTCTCATTGGTAGAGGTAGTTCTCTCACCTGAAAGTACCTTAGACTATGAAATCACAGGGCCAGATCCTTTCCAGACCTGCCACTCAAACTGGCCATTTACTGAAAGTATAAGGGAGGGAGAGAGAAGGTGTGGAGCCAAGAAGTGTCCAGGGCAAGGCCCAGAACAGAATGGGAGGGCAGATCTGTAGCTGCCTACAGAACATGTATCTGATGGAAATAGCTTGAGAGCTGAGCTTCTGCCAAAATCTTGGCAGGCTGGGTATAGAGGGCTACTGAGAGATGAGGGAGAGGCAATGATCTAAGCTTTGGTTAAAAAGGGATTATGGAGCTCAATAGCAATAGTGGGTGGCCCTTTTGTTCCCCCCCCCAAATGAAAATAAGGTCTGTCATTTTTGTCTTCATAGGCACATCTTGTGCCCTTAAATTTTCATTTGACTTCATTAATAGTAAAACACTCATTTTGATAACATTTAAGGGTTTTTAAAGACTTTCCTTCCAATAGCTTCAAGAGTCAGGTAATAGAGTTATTATCCCATTTTACAGAGCAAATTGAGGTTTATAATAATAACAGCAACAAAGTATTTTATAAACATTACCTCATTTTATCCCCCCAATAACCCTTAGAGATATCATTTTCATTTTTACAGTTAAGGAAACTGAGGCAGATAGATTAAATAACTTGCCTGGTTACCAGCTAACAGCTGAAATTGCATTGGAACTCAGGTTTTCCTGACTTTAGATCTACTCTCTAGCCAATTAGAGGCAAAGGCTAGGATTTGATTCTGTTTTCACTGTTCTCCCCACTATGCTTTACTGCCCTCTGAGTACTCACTATTCAGTAACACTAGTTTCCTAGATATTCCAGGAAGTAGACACTCCATTTTTTATTCATTTATTGGGAGTTAGAGGGTTTAAATGCCTTGCTCAGGGTCATACAACTTAATAATAACTGAGACAGAGATTTGAATTCAGGTCCTTCCTGACTCTGGGACTGGCACATTTTGGGTGTTAAATATTCATATTTATTTATATTATATTTTTACAGTGAAACAATTGAGTAAGGAGGAGGTTTGAGTTTCCATATGTTATCATGTTCCCTCAATGACTTTTAGGAGTCAGAATGATAGATAATGTTTGTCCTTCATTTTTGAAGATCACAACATCAGGGAGGTGATGTCATAACAAGTACGTGAATTGGATTTGAGTGAAGGGGGTTATACTAAGTCACTTTCTCCTCCAGAATCATCTGGGTGCAGTGGCCAGTTATGAATCAGGTCCACTGGAGACAGCCCTGGATGAGAGTTAAGTGACTTTCCCAAGGTCAAACAGCTAGTAAGTATCAAATGTCTGAGACTGGATTCAAACTCAGGTCCTTCTGACTACTAGGCCAGTGCTCTATCTACAGTCACCTAACTTTCCTTTGTCAGAATGGAAGGGAGCTCAGCACAGAGAATGTCAGAACTGGGTTAAAGTCCCCACTCAGGGCAAGCCACTTCACATTTCTGGGCTAAACTTCCTTCTCTGGTAAAATGAGGTAGCCAATGTCTGGTTGCTTACAAGCTCTAAGCCTTGATTCTATGATTCTGAACTGGGAGGGAACTTTAGACTGGCTGAGCTAAAAAGGAGCCTTAGAACCCTGAATAGCAGAACTGGGAGGTTCCTTAGCCCTGATCCTCCCACTGAAATGGCTATTGAAAGCAAGGAACCTGCACTGATGTGGGGCCCCCATCTCCCTTAGTGCCTGCTTTACAACTGCAGGAAACCAAGTTGGCACCGCCCAACTGATCCAGTCGGAAATGCAGAGAATTCACAGAGCATTGTTTGTACTTCCCATGCCTAGTCTAGGAGGAAGGGCAAAAACAGTCTTATGTGAACACCTTCCTATTCCCAGCCTGCCCAGGATCTTGGATAACAAAGCTAGTGCTTCAGGAGCCTCTTCTCACTGCTCTGAGAAAGAAAATACCAAGCGATCCCATTCACCTTCCTTCCTCTATTCCCTACTACCAGATTCCCAGAGAGGAATACTGGAGGTTGGTGACCTTGCCAATCTGCTCTGCTTGGGGGGGAGATGAACACAGTTTCAGTGGCTGCTAGAGCAGGGAGTTGCCTTCTCTCTGGAACTAAAGGTATACTGGCTGAGAGGGAGTCCTGGAAACAGTGGCTCCAGCCACTGAGAACTCAGCCTTCACTGCAGCAAACTTGGCTGGTTGGCTCCCCCTTTCCTCCCCTCCCCTCTCTGCTCACGTCCTGGGATTTTGGTGCAGTCCTATTAGTATTTCATGAAAGTGACTGCCTCCTTGAAGCATGGGAGTGTGGGGAAGAGACAGAGTGGCAGATCGTAGAATGGTGGTCTAGAAGGAACCTTAGAATATGGCATATCAGAGGATCGGAATAACACCCAATGTTCGAGCTAGGAGGGCCCTTAGAATACAGAATGCAAGAACTGGGAAAGACCTTAGAACACAGGATGTCAGAGCTGGGAAGGACTGAGAACTGTGAATGTTGGGAACTGGGAGAGATCTGTGAACACAGAATGTTAGAACTGGGAGGGACATGAGAACACAGAATGTTAGAACAGGGTGGGACCCTAGAACGCAGAATGTCATAGATGGGAGGGCCCTTAGATGACTGAATGTCAGAGAAGGGAGGGACCTGAGTACACAGGATATCAGAGCTAGAAGGGATCCGAGAACACAGAATATCGTTCATATTATGTTAGAGGGGAAGAGATCTTTTACTGTATGAGAAAACACAATGTAACTAAATTTAATGTAGCACAACAAACACTTATTAAATATTCAATTTTTGTTGCTGTTCTTGTCATTTTTAAGTTATGTCTAGTTCTGGGACCTCACTTGGGATTTTCTTGGCAACAATACTAGACTTGTCCTTCAACTCATTTCATAGATGAGGAATTGAGGCAAAAAGGGTAAGTGACTTGCCCAGGATGATATAGCTAGTAAGTGTTCAAGCTGGATTTAAATTCAGGAAGAAGAATCTTTTTGATTTCATGCTGGCATTCTGTACATGGTGCCACCTAGCTGCCCTCAGCACCCATTAAGTACATTTATTAAGTACTTATTAGGGCACTGTGTAGGTAATCTTGTAGTATAATGAACAGAGAAGAGCTGGCCTTGGAGAATCAAGAAGACCAGAGTTCAAGTCTTGCCTTGGACACATACTATGTGACCTTGGTTAAATCATTTAGCTTCTCAGAAGCAACTCTAATCTAAACCTGTGGTAATGTGGCAGTAGTAATGACTGGTATTGTAAAGGAACATTTTTACCAGAAATTCCCTATGCTGATGAAATAATAGGTTAAAATCGAAAAACTCAATGGGCTTAGTACTAGGGATACATGGACAAATAATGAGATGGTCCTTTCTTCAAGGAACTTCAATTAGCTTCCCAGTAGCATGAGGAATTAACAGTAGATTTATAGGGATAAGCAAATTGTAGGTAATTTTCTTGGAAAGGAAAGACTAGTAACATTTGGAACTATCAAGGAAGGCTTCCCAGTGGTGAGGAAGTGGTTCTGGAGTTGAACCATGAAACAAATGAAACTTCATTCTCAAAGAAGACCATGACATCAGAGAGGTGATACCACAACAACCACATGAATTGGATTTGAGTGGGGCGGGAGGGGGGTGCTAAGTCATTAGCCTCACTTACTCCTCCAGAGACATCTGGTCTAGTAGTCAGATATGAATCAGGATGATTAGAAATGGCCCTGGATTCGAGGCAATCAGGGTTAAGTGACTTATCCAAGGTCATACAACTAGCAAGTGTCAAGGGTCTGAGGTCAGATTAGAACTCCTGTCCTTCTGACTCCAAAGCCAGTGCTCTATCCACTGAGTCACCTAGCTTCCCCTGACTTTGAAGCAAGATAAAAATTCTAGGAGGTAGAGATGAGTATACAGAAGGCCATTGTCCAGGGTTTGAAGATGGAGGTCAGCATATCAATGTCAGATAAAGAGGTATCATGGGATGTTGGATCTGGATAAGACATTAGAACGTGGGATGTTAAGAGTGAAAGAAATCTTGAGATCATTTAGCTAGACCTCTTCATTTTATAGCACCAGAGGGGCGAAGTAATTTTGCCATGGTTACATAGCAAATTAGAGACAGAGACAGAGACTTGGGCCTTCTGACTCAGTCTAATGTTCTTTCCCCTATTCTGCTGCCAATCAGAGAAGGAGAGGAAGTTGTTGGGGGAAGGAGTATGAGTGTTGGGGAACCCATGGTATCCTGAAAGGATTGTGATCTGGGCAAACCACACTATGTGCCACAGAATATTTCCACGATTATAGATAAATATTATTGTAATGTTGAGTAACTTGGGTCTCTGGATGGTATTTCTTGGCACTTCTTAGAGTGGTGGAGTGGCTATTGAGGGAAGAAGACATAAAATACCATTTTATGGTATTGTTAAAAAAATTAAAAGAACCCCTTTCACCTAAAAAAAAAAGAACCCCATTCTTGGAGACTTGGATTCAAATCCTGGTTCTGTCATTAACTCACTAGTGACTTTTGATAAGATACTTCCCTTCTCTGGGACTCAGTGTTTTCACTGTAAAAAGAGAGAGATTGGGGGCGGCTAGGTGGCGCAGTGGATAAAGCACTGGCCCTGGAGTCAGGAGTACCCGGGTTCAAATCTGGTCTCAGACACTTGATAATTACCTAGCTGTGTGGCCTTGGGCAAGCCACTTAACCCCAGTTTGCCTTGCAAAAAAAACAACCCCCCCAAAAAAAACAAACAAAAAGAGAGAGATTGAACTATAGAATCTGATATATCACTCTTAGTTAATGAAATTCATGTTCCAGTAGCTTCTCTAGCTCTGACATTCAGTGTGCTGGCATTCTGTTCTAACAATCTGTGTTCTGGAGTCCCTTCCAGTTCTGACATCTATGTTCTGATGCTTCTTCCATCTTGGACAACCTGTATTTTATTATTTCTTTCTGCTCGAAGAGAGTATCATAGAAAAATACTGATATTGGTATCAGGAGAGCCTGGGTTTTAATCTTGCCTTTGACATTTAATAGTCTTTTTGTTGTTGTTCAGTGTCTGCAGCCTCTTTGTGACCCTGACTGGTATTTTCTTGGCAAAGATGCTAGAGTGATTTGTCATTTCCTTCTCCAGGTCATTTTACAGATGGGGAAAACTGAGGCAAAGTGGGTTAAGTAACTTGCCAGGATCACACAGCTAGTGTCTGAGACAGGATTTGAACTCAGGTCTTCCTGACTCCAGGCTCAATACTGTGTACTATGGGATCATCTAGGTGCCCACAGATTAGTTCTAGTTCTTCAAGTTGTAGTTTAGAGGGCGTATGTATCTGAGGTCAAATTTGAACTTGGGTCTTGATTTCACTGTCCCACCTACTCCCCTTAGCATAGTTCCAAATGTATAGATTAAGTGACCATGAGCCAATCAACTTAATCTTTCTAAGCTTTCTAAGCTCTAAAAGGAGGATAATTGTTACCTCCCCACTTTACAGGGTTTGTTGTGAGGAACATGCTTTGCAAATTATAAAGTGATACAGAAATACAAGTTATTAAGATTCCACGCTTCAGTCTCCTCTCCATCTCTGACATTTTACTATTTTGTCAGTGTTTGTACTTCCAGGACAATTTTTGGAAGGGATCAGTGTGCTTGGGAGGGCTGGCCATCCTTCTCTAGTATTTTTGCACATAATGGTGGGTCCATTCCAACTTTATGACTTCTAAAAGTCTATGAATCTGTATTTATGACATGACAGACACATGTCCCTCCAGATGGAATTGGAACTGCATGTCAATAAGAATCCAAGGTCTTACAAAAGCTTGGCCAGAAACTTGTTCCCTCTCTGGGATGCCAGGGATTGCTCCTTACAGAGAGCCTAAGGATCTGGACTAGGATGGTGCTCTTGGTAGGTGCTCTTGTCTTACTACACCCAAATTCCTTCAAGTAATGTCTACATTCATGCATGCATTCATTCATTCATTCATTCATTCATTCCCTTTTAAGGTAAGAGACTCTCAAATTTCAGTTCTTGTGGAATGATCCTCCCAATACTAGTTCCTTTTATTTCTGACATGTTTTCATCAATCCCCCTCCCCAGATTTTTCAAGGGGCAATCATTTTTGCCTTTGGGGGTTTGAGAGGTGGTTCAGCAGGACTTCCCTTTCTCCTTGAAGTCCAACAGGGCCAAAGATGCTGGCTGCAGTTCCACTGGAGGACTGCAGAAGATGTTACGTGACATTTAAACATTTTTGGGGGGGGAGGCACGAGGAGTCGACAGCCACGAGGCAGAAATGGGTCAGCTTTGCAGCATAGAGCTAACAGGAGAATTCTGCAGCAGCCACTTACTGACAGGCACTTGCAGAGATGGAAAAATACTGACCAAGAGCAATGAGCTGGACCATCAGTTAACAAGTCAGTCAACAATTTCATTCAACAAATCTATAAAAATTGCTTACTATGAGGCAGAGCAGAGAGAATATGGAGGAACTAGGTCCAAGAACTGCCTAGGACTCAAACTGTCTGGGTGGCCCTGGCCAAATTATTTAACATGCCACCCCATTCCTCCCCCAGAGGTGCCCTCCCCACCATTCTCAGAGATCCTAAACTGCCAAGGAGTGTGGAAGAAGCTGGCATAAAGGGAGTTTCTTCACTTGGTGTCTCTAGACCAATGAAATCACAGATCTTGACCAAACCAAAAAAACCCAATAAGAATGTGCAAAGTTCTTAGCAGGGAGGCTCAGCTAGCTCCTTGGGCTTGTGGTTTAGCCAAAAAAAAAAAAAATCCTTGAAATATTGAGGGTATAGTGGAAAGCTCACAGATTGGAGTTAGATGTCACCAGTTCGAATCCCACCAGTGACACTCCACACTAGTGTGTAGCTTTGGGCAAATCACACCCTTCCAGGGCTTCCTATTCTTCACCTATAAAAGGATGGGCCAGGTGGCCTTGGAAGTCAAGTCAAGGAATCTTTATTTAGCTCTTACAGGCACGGATACAAAGAAAGGCCCAAATAATTCCTGCCTTCCTGGGCTTCACAGCCTAATGGGGGAGACGACGTAACAACCATGTACAAACAAAAGTCCTGTCCCCAAAGTCTTAGTGCAGTTTTAAGGTCAAGCTTCCCAGAAAGGAGATTTGATGGGGAGGAGGAAATCCCAAGGAGAAATGGGAAGGTGAAAATCTAGTAGGCTATTAAAACATAATCTATACGGGATAAACATAATCCTGCGCAATTTATTAGCTGCGTGACCTTGGGCAAGTCATTTAACCTCTGGAAGCCTCAGTTTCCCCATCTGTAAGATGGGGGGACCAGAAGGGCTCCGAGGGCCTTTGAAACTGTGAACCCAAGCTCCTTCGCCGTGGAGTAGCTGTGGGACCCTACCTCTCTGGTCTGAGTTTCCTCCTGGGTGGAATGAGGGGGCTGGGCTGCTGGAATGCCGCAGCCAATCCCAGGTCTCCCACGCTCCCCTCCCTCCCTCCCGCTCTCCCGGGGCGCTGCTTCTCCCCGCGCGGCCCAGGCTCTTACCTCTGGGTGCCGGAGTCCCTGGTTCACTGGACTGTGCCTAAGTCCAGACTTGCCTTGGGGGGAGGGGGCTGAGAAGAAGAGGAGGGCTGGGAGGGGGGCGGGAGGAGGGCTGGGAGGGGTGAGGACCGGGAGGGAGGAGGAGACTGGAGGGGAGGGAGGAGGAGAGGGGCCGTGGGAGGGGGCCCCACTCCTCTTCCTCCCCTCCCCCCGGGCCCGCCCCCGGCCCGGCCCCGCCCCCGGCCCGGCGCTGACGTCACCGCGGCCCGCCCCTCATTGTCAGTCCCGCGGAGCCGGAGCCGCCGGCCGCCCGGAGGAGCCCAGCGCGGGGAACCTCCGCAGCGCGGGCGGGCCGGGGCCGGGGCCGGGCCGGGGCCGGGGCCGCAGCCGCCCAGGTGAGGCCGCGGGAGCGGGGCCGGGGAGGGCCAGGAGCCCGGCGGGGGCTTTCCGGCCGGCGGGCCCCGGGCGGAGGAGGGAGCCCGGCCGGGCGCGTGGGGCGCTCCGAAGGCGGCGGGACCCCGCCGGGGCTCGGGGCTGACAGGCCGGCCGGAGGCCGAGGCAGCCGGGGGCGCCGGGGCGGGGGGCGGCCGAGGGAGCGCGTGAGTGACAGGCTGCGGCGCTGGAAGGGGCCGGCGTGGTGGGGCCGGGAGCCCCAGTCCAGCCATTGATTGGGAGGAGACTCCAAGGAGAAATCTGGAGAAGGTGAAAAGCTGAGGAGAGCTGGGGGAGGGGGAGAAGTTGAGGTGAGGAGGGGCGAGCTGAAGTGAGGAGTGGAGATCTGAAGTGAGGAGGGGAGATCTGAAGTGAGGAGGGGGGAGATCTGAAGTGAGGAGGGGAGATCTGAAGTGAGGAGTGGAGATCTGAAGTGAGGAGGGGGAGATCTGAAGTGAGGAGGGGAGATCTGAAGTGAGGAGGGGGAGATCTGAAGTGAGGAGGGGGAGATCTGAAGTGAGGAGGGGGAGATCTGAAGTGAGGAGGGGGAGATCTGAAGTGAGGAGGGGGAGATCTGAAGTGAGGAGGGGGAGATCTGAAGTGAGGAGGGGAGATCTGAAGTGAGGAGGGGGAGATCTGAAGTGAGGAGGGGAGATCTGAAGTGAGGAGGGGGGATCTGAAATGAGTGGAGATCTGAAGTGAGGAGGGGAGATCTGAAGTGAGTGGAGATCTGAAATGAGTGGAGATCTGAAGTGAGGAGGGGACAGTCCGAGGTGGAGGGAGAAAATCCCGGGAGAGCAGTGAGGAGGGGGAGAATCTGCTAAAGGGAGAGGCTTGGAGAAAAAGCCGAGAGACGTGGGGAGGGGAGACTGAGAAGTTAGGAAGAGTCGGCGGAGAGGTGAGGAGGGGGAGCCCCGGGGGAGCGTGGGGGGAGCCAAAAGCAGAGCGGTAGTGGCGAGTGGGAGTGGGAAGCTGGGAGACCTGGGGCTTGGGGCGGGAAAATGGTAAGTCTGAAGAATTTGAGGGCGCGGTGGAGGTGGGGTCCCCAATCGAGTCTCGGGGGCTGTGCGGGGAGGAGGGGAGACTCCTGAGAGGAAGGAAGTGATCCTACAGGAAGAGTCCGGGAGATCGAGGAGGGAGGGGAGAGTTTGGGAATGGGGAAGGGACAGGAACAGGAATTGGGGGGTGGGTGGGAAGGAGGCCCGGCGGGGCCGGAGGGAGAAGCCCGGCTCCCCGCCCCGGGAAGGGGCCGAGGGGAGGTCAGAGGGGAAGGAAGAGAAGCGAGCGGGGTGGGGGGCTGCAGCCCCAGCAGCTGTCCGCCCTGCCCGCCCGCTGTCCCCGGCGATGCTGGGTTCGGCTTAGACCAATGGGCTGAGAAGGAATTCGAGGCATTCGCTTTGTTTAAGTTGCCAGTAGACAGTCCTTAAAACTAATTAATGATGGAATCTGAAAGGAAATGCGGGGAGAGCTCGGGGAAGGGGCTAATTACCAAGCTGGGCGCCTGGGGAGGAGGCCGGGCCCGCGCCGGGGGAGCGCCGCCCCCTCCCCCAGCCCGAGTCCCATTAAACTTTTCCGCAGAGTGTGCGGCTCCTTGGGCTGCCCCGGGAGAGCCGCGCGGATCTGCCCACAGAAACCCCGAGGCTAATCATGGCTTCCAGTGTGCTTTGGCCAGCCAGTGGCCTTTTCTTCAGGGGGTCTCCTGGCCTGGGGGGGGGGCGTCCTCCCGGTCATGGGCCCTTCGGGTCACTGCTTGGGTCCGCCAGGCCGCCCGGGAGCAGAGTGGGCTCCGCCACCCCCAAGCCGGTTCTCCCGAGTCGGGGTAGACACCCCCAAAGAGGAAGCGGCCCAGACGAGGCCCGGGATCTACTGACCCGCCAGTCCCACCTCCCCTGACTCACTGGGTGACCTTGGGGGAAGGGACTTGCCTTGTCTTATCTGACAGTTGAGGAGAATTCTCCCAGGCCCTCCCAGGCCCTCCCAGCCTTCTCCCAGGCCCTCCCAGGCCCTCCCAGCCTCGTGGGGATGTTCTGAGGGGCGGCTCTCTCCAGGTCCATTCCCCAGTTAGCCCAACTGAGCACATGCAATTCCTAGGACTTGACTTCAGCGGACCACGGAGGAGAGATTTGAGATCTTGGAACCTTTTCGGACTTTGTTCCGCTGCTTCAGTAAGGGCCAGTTCTTCCCACTTCGGGGATTTGATTGGCAAGGATACCAGAGTAGTTTTGCCGTTTCCTTCTCTGGCTTATTTTACAGGTGAGGAAACTGAGGCAAACGGGGTTAAGAGTCACAATTAGCATCCAAGGCTGAATTTGAACTCAGGTCTTTTTGACTCCAGGCCAGGCACTCAATCCACTGTTCCACGCAAATGCCCCTCTCATTTTATGTGATGTTCGTCTTTATTTTCAACATCAGAGAGGTGATGTGATAACAAGCTCATGAATTGGATTTGAGTGAGGGGGCTGTGCTAAGTCATCCGCCTCATTTTCTCCTCCAGAGCCATCTTGGGTCCAGTGGTCAGTCATCAGGACTGACCCTGGATCCCAGGCAGTCTGGGTTAAGGGACTTGCCCAAGGTCACACAGCTAGTGAGAGTCAAGTGTCTGAGGCCAAACTGGAACTTCCATTCTCCTGACTCAAGTCTGGTGCTTTATCCATTGCAACACCTAGCTGCCCTCACTCTGAGGTCCTGGGGAAGAGGAAGTGACTTGACCAGGGTCATTCAGCTAAGGTCAAAGGTTGAAACTCTGTCTCCCCTGACAGAGCCAATGTTCTCACTGCACTGTTTTCTGGGGAAGAACATGAACTGGTCATACTTTGCAAACACACCTTTCCATCACCCCTTTGCAGGAGTGGAGTGTTTTGAATGGCTAAGTGAAGTAACCAAGTAGAAAATTCTTCTGTCAGAAATAATTATTTTGGTTAGAATTTTCCCTCAGGGCAGATATGTTTTTGATCACTTTGCTTTGTGGAATTTTCCAAGTTACTAAAATTAAACTATTTTCCTAAACATTGTAAGAAAATCTATTTGAGCAAGCTGGGAATGGTTTTTTGGGAGAGGGGTGGGAGAGAAGTTGGGGGGGGCAGGGGTAAACCAGCAAAAACTTGAGTTTGCCAGACTGTTTCAATTTCCCAAATTCTTTTCAGAGTCTGTTTTTATATATATCTGATCACCCTTACTAAAATTCTTTGAAGGGAGGGGACATGTTCTTATCATCTTCCCCTGTCCCAGTGACTAATATATTGCACATAGTAGTCACTTACCAAATATTTGAATAAATAAATGAGCAGTTTTACTAGTATTATAGGATGTTAGAGCTGTCTGGGCCCTTAGATGGAGGGAGGAAAGAAATATATGTTGATCACCTACTATATGCTAAGCTTAATTAATGAGAAGATAGGACTCACTGTAAAAGACCCTGATGTTGGGAGAAGTTGAAGGCAAAAGGAAAATGGGTCAGCAGAGGAGAAACTGGATAGATAGTGTCATGGATGCCATAAACCATGAGCTAAGACTGACTTTGAGAGATAGTGGAGGACAATTGGACATGACTGAAAAACAACTTATACCAGTACTGTGCTAGTTGCTTTTACAAATATCTCATTTGATCCAAGAGATTATCTAGGTCAGCTGCATTATCATTTTACAGATGAGAAAACTGAGGCTCATGGACATGAATTGATTTGCTGAAGGTCACACATTTCAACCTCCTTCCCCTGACTCCAGGGCTTTTTCCACCATACTTAAGCTTTATTATTTTTTTGTGGACTCTTTGTGCATTTGACCTAGCTTTCTTTAGATCTTGGAAGGTAATTTTTCCACATTATTTGACCTAACTAAAAAGAAACTCCAGAAATAAAGTGACCTGAATTCTATTGCTAGCTGTGATGTCAAGAAACTCTGTGAACCAGGTCAGTCATTTAAGTCACTCTTTAGAAAAGGGGGATACATCCATATGCCATTGTCTCACAATGGTGTCAGAATCCACAAAACAAGTACTTATTAGGTGACTCCTATGTCTTGATGTTATAGATTTAGGTCTGGAAGTGATTTTAGAGGGCCTATGCATGCAAAACCTGCTCCTCTCAGAACTCCCATCCTACTGGGGGAAATGTGCCAGAAAATGTTTTTTGTTGAGTTTGGAGCCTTATAGGTAATGTAGAAAATTAATGGCAGTACAAAGTAGGCACTTTATAAAATGACTGGTGATGCTGGTGGTACTCCTCAGGTGAAATTGTTGAGAGCTTGAGTTTCTGTTGACGTTGTTTCATGTGGTCATCAAGGTATGTGAGCTGGTGGTTGTGTGGGGAAGGGGGGTGTCAGATTATCTTTCTTCACTTGCAGAAATTCTCTCTGGGATATTCAGGAACAGAAAGTGAATACTTTCTCATGTTATGTACCTCTGGGAGCTTTTAAGGCAGTTCATTTAAGATAAGATACATATCCAGGTCAAGATGCAGCCTGCCAGTCCTCAGTGGAAAGTGCTAGTACAATGGTAACTATTCCTAATAAATTGTTGACTTGAATTTTTAGCATGTTTTGTTAGGAGGAGGTAATTTTATTTTGTGTATATTTGAGGGTAGGGCATTTTTAGTAGGGATTTTGCCTGTGCCTGAGACTTGGGTGAAATTCACTGTTAGAAGTGCCTTCATTGTCCCTGTTGTGAGAGAGAACGGCAGTGACATGGTCAAGACTGGTGAAAATAGTCGCTCAAATTTCTATATATATATAATATACTGATGAGGTAGGCAGTAGAAGTCCATTATTCCCATTTTATTGATGTAGAAACTCACCTTGGAGTGAGTTATTTATTTGCTCATGGTGAGGCAGATAGAAATGTCAGACGCAGGACTCAAAAAGTTTTCTTAGTCTCTTGAGTCATAAATCCAGTACTTTCTCCCATGCTTCTTCCTCAAAGGGCATTATGTCTGGTGAAGCCTAAGGATCTCTTCTTAGAATGAGATTTTATTTTATTTTATTTTGCAAGGCAAATGGGGTTAAGTGGCTTGTCCAAGGACATACAGCTAGGTAATTATTAAGTGTCTGAGACCGGATTTGAACCCAGGTACTCCTGACTCCAGGGCCGGTGCTTTATCCACTGTGCCACCTAGATGCCCCCTAGAATGAGACTTTTAAAGGCATGTGATAAATACATCGGATTACAAAGGAAACCAATTATATTTATGTATATATGTTATAGAATACTAATATGCTTACATGTAACTAAAATTAACACTGACATAATATATAAATATTTAGTATTGATATAATAAAAACATGCTATTATATAATATAAACAATATGAGACATTACAATCTATAAAAATGTATTAAAAACAAATTCAGGATCCCTTAAAGAACCTCTGCTCTAGAAAGATTTACTAAATAATTTGAGGTATTAAGTTAAAGGTAATATATGAAGCAAGGGACTAGAAGAAATAGAGATTTTTGAGGATTGCTAGAGCTCATGTGTAGGGTGTAAAGCAAGGAGATCTGGGCTCACGGAATCTCAGGGACAGTGGCAATTACTAAAGACAATTAAAACTGATGGGAAAGCTGGGCATTCCTAGGTTCCCTTTCTGTAATATCAGCCCTTCGAGGACTGCATGCTATTTGTCTTTATTTGACTATTCCAAAACCTTGATATCTAACTCCTAGGAACTAACATTTCACAAAATACAGCACTTCAGGTTAAAAAAAAAAGCCTTTATAAAAATATTAGTTTTCTGACAAAACTTGGGGTTGTTTTTCTCCTTGCATCCCTAGACTTACTACCTACAGCCCTGCTCCTTGCTTTTGCTTTGGAGAAACCCCATGAGTTGTGATTCCTGTGTTAACTTCTTCTATCCCCATTCACCATACTTTACCACCTTATTTCCTAGTCTAGTGCTCAAGAACACCAAATGACACTTAGAAGAGTTTCTGTCTACAAATTTCTTTGCTCAGGATCATTGTTAGGTGGTACAAGCACTGCCACTCTTAAGGTGAGAAATCAGTTTTAGAGACCACACATGACTTATCCAGTCCCCCACCCAGCAGTTTGGCTCCAACTCAGGTTTTCGGCTCTCTTTATACCTCCACTGCCTTGCTCTTTATCTTCTTTGAAGTTCCCACATTGAGAATCGGGTCTTAGATTAATGTGGTCCTCTAGTTTCTGGAGGAAGCACAGACAATTCAGGGGCTCTCTCTTTTTCACCCTATCCCACCCATTATACCATCCCAACATTTGAGAAATTTAAAGATTTTACTGAAAAGAGCTTCTATCCATTTAAATCATTGTATCATAGCAGCATTTACTTTCCCAGACTTCCCCTTGCTATTTGCTTCCTGTCATCCAGAGGCCTCATGTCTCACTTCCCAAGAAACCTCCCGAATTTCCCTGTTGCCCAACAGAGCTGCAAGGATCACTTCATTTTGCAATTGTCTATCTAGTATTTGCTATGATGACATCCCCCCTCACTAACAGTTCTCTTCCTTCTTTAGTGTCTTAAGATGCTGGTGGAGGAGCAGCTGTTTGCCCTGGCTGACAAAAACACAACTCATGAGGTTCAACTCCTCTAGACTTAGCCAGGCTGATTCTTCTTCTTCTTTTTTTTTTTTTTTTAAAGATTTTTCAAGGGAATGGGGTTAAGTGGCTTGCCCAAGGCCACACAGCTAGGTAATTATTAAGTGTCTGAGACTGGATTTGAACCCAGGTACTCCTGACTCCAAGGCTGGTGCTCTATTCACTGTGCTACCTAGCCGCCCCAGCCAGGCTGATTCTTAAACAGACTCTGGGTAGCTTATTGCCTGGTCTTTTCTCTCTCAGCCTCTGAGAAGTAAGGGTGACTCTCATGCCACTGTGATGTAGTAGACTAATGAGTGAAGAAATTAGCAGAAGTTCCTTAGTCCCCATTACCTTCATAAAATCTAGAGACCTTTGCTGGGCATTCAAAGTTTCTCACAATCTGTTCTGGC
Organism: Macrotis lagotis; assembly: GCF_037893015.1. Classification (NCBI taxonomy): domain Eukaryota; kingdom Metazoa; phylum Chordata; class Mammalia; order Peramelemorphia; family Peramelidae; genus Macrotis; species Macrotis lagotis. The sequence continues at coordinate 868,652,969 of NC_133658.1, forward strand.
CCTCCTCTGATTGGTCACTAATCTTCAATTTTGACTAAGTCTTTGCACTTAACTGTTCCCTGAATGTGCCTCTTCCTTGCCTACCTCATTAGCTTTATCTTCTCACTTCCCCTACTTAGGGTGCCTGAAGCTTTTCTTGCCTTTAAAATCATACCCATCCTTCAAGGTCATTGAGCTTTCCCCTGCCCCAGCTCATTATTGTCTCTTTTTTCCTCCAAATTACTTGAGCATTTATTTATTGCCTTTTACTTTAATCACTCATTTGCCACATGCTTAATTAATTTTTTTTCCCAATGCCTATGTTTTATCCCTCCAAGGAGATTTTAATATTCATACTAACAGGACCTGGCTTCTCTTATATCCATCACTATCTTCCTGAATGTATTAGGTGCTTATAAATGTTTTCTCACTTTGATCATTGCTGTAATATAATCATCATAAATTGATATATATACAGAGCATTTTCAATTTTGTTAGGTGCTTTACAGACATTATTTCTTATTTGAATCTCACAATAATTCTGTGGTATTGTTACCATGTAAGAGATCAAGAAACTGAGGCTGATTGAATTTAAGCGACTTGCCCATGGTCAAATAGCTAATCAGTGTCAGAGGTATGAGAACAGAGGAGTCTCAGTCCAGTTGTACAATTTCTACATGAACACTTAATTTTTGTTACTTGATACCAGGCCCAGAGGTGGAATATTAATATAAGAATAGGAAATGGTAGGGGTAGCTAGCAAAGCAATTTTGTTTTTGTCTTTTTGTTTGTTTTTTGGCAATGGGGTTAAGTGACTTGCCCAAAATCACATAGCTAGGTAAGTATTAAGTGTCTCAGGTTGGATTTGAAATCAGGTCCTCCTGACTCTAGGGCTGGTGCTCTATCCACTGAGCCACTGAGCTTTGCTCTAAGCAAAACAGTTTAGAAGAGAATACATGATGAAATAATATGAAAAAAGTAGATGGGGGGTATTTTTTAGATGCTGTATTGTGGTTTCTATATTTTATTCTTGATGTAGTAAGGAACCACTGAATAGTTTTGAAGGACTGGTAGTTAAAGTGATGGTTGGGACTATAGTTTAGGAATATCAATTCAGCTTTTGGAAGGGAGAAGACTGCAAGTTCTCTAATCTTTCTGGACCTCTTTTTTTTTAAAAGAAAGATTTTGGCCTAAAAGAGTATTTTTAACCTTTTCGTGTGTGTCTTGGAAACTTTCTGCAGTTTGATGAAGTCTGACCCTCATCTCCAAGTAGTGTTTTTTTTTTTTTGAAAATCATTGAAGGTAATGCTAAATTTTAGGTAGAATAAGTTAGTGAAAATAAAGATAATAATAATATTAATAATAATAATAATAATTTTCCCTTCTAAATTCACAAATCTCCTGTAATCTATTAATCTATCCATAGATCTCTTAACAGTCCTTGAGCTCCAGGTTAAAAAGCCTTTGGCCTTTAGCTTCTCTAGGGTCCCATCTATCTTTTTTTTTAGGGTTTTTTTTTTTTTTTTTGCAAGGCAAATGGGGTTAAGAGGCTTGCCCAAGGCCACACAGCTAGGTAGTCTGAGGTCGGATTTGAACTCAGGTACTCCTGACTCCAGGGCCGGTGCTCTATCCACTGCGTCACCTAGCCACCCCAGGTCCCATCTATCTTGATGATTCTTCTCTCTCAGATACATTGCATTCCAGTCACATTGGATTACCAAGCCTTTTTCTAAACTATTCTAGTGATTTTATTCTTGCTGCCCCCCTTTCCTTGAGATGTGCCTTCTCTTATTGAAATGCTGCTGGTCCTTGAAGGATCAGTTGACTTGCCATCTTTCTTTGCGTCACCCACCTTAAGTGGTTTCAGTTGTGTACCAGTCCCAACCACAGATGCTCCTATGGGGTTCTGCTATTGACTATACTAGTTCTGCAAGGCCCCTTCTTGGCCAATAAATAAATAAATGCTTGTTTGAGTTATTAATGCTTTCACTGTGGAGCATGGGTTAGAAGAGGTGTGAGGTGGGGTGGTATGAGGAGGGGGAGCTGAATTAGCTTCTTCAGCAAAACACTATTTTGAGGACAGTTAAAAACCTTGAAGCTAGTTAAATTTATTTAAAGCTACCAACCAGTAAACTCCTGGTAGTTCATGATCTTTCCTGTCCCTTTGGTGGATTTTTATTGAAATCTTAGTTTGCTTAATTTGAATCATCTTTAGGAACACCCAATTTAATGATTTTTTTTTAACAAGTCTATTTTTTTTCACAACTGAGATAAATGTAGGTCTAATTATCAAGCATTAAAAATACTAGACAAAAGCAGTGATTCATCATTTTGATCACTTCTTTCCCTTTCTCCTTTAATTTTGTAGCTTTATCAGAAAATTGGTGACTTGGTTATTTTATTTATTGAAGCTAATTCCAGTGGTTATTGAGAAATGAGCATATCAGTTGATTAATTAAAACAAGTTTGGTAAGAATTGAGTTCATAGTTCTAAGGCCAGAAGGGACTTAAGAGGTTATCTGGTTCAACCTCCTGAGGAAATTGAGACCCAGGGAGGTAGTGACTTGAGTTCTCTGTCCCCAAAGGACATCTGGCATAGGCTAAGTGACTGACCACTTACTTGTCAAGGATGTTGAGATGTTTGACATCTAAACTTGAGGATTCAGGAACTTTAGATCCCTCCTAGCTCTGATTCTACAATTCAATTCTTAAACATTTCAGGAAAAATCTTACTTTTCATTAAAATAAATCTGTATTTTTAAAACTATTTTAAACTGGATTTAAGTTATGTGAAATGTTTTATACACAAATCAAAATGAGAAACTAAGGGGGAAAATTCATTCCTTGTGAATTACAAAGAATTATTAAAGTTTCAAGGGATTTTAGTAATCATTTAATTACAACCTATAAATAAGGAGACTGAGGTCTATCAAAGTGAAATGATTTGCCCAAGGTCAAAAAGAAAGATGAGCTTTCTTCTTTTCTTGATTTTTTCAAACAGTTTTTTTTCTATTTGGAATTAAGGATAGATAAAATAATTTAATTATTATTTATTGAAGGTCCCTGATTTACAGGATGATTGAGTTTTTGTTTTTTTTTTTTTTGATTTTTAGGTTTTTTGCAAGGCAAATGGGGTTAACTGGCTTGCCCAAGGCCACACAGCTAGGGAATTATTAAGTGTCTGAGACCGGATTTGAACCCAGGTACTCCTGACTCCAGGGCTGGTGCTTTATCCACTACACCACCTAGCCGCCCCAGGATGATTGAGTTTAAAACTCATAATGAAAATATTTTTCTTGAGCAGTTGACAATGAAGAAATTGATTTGATGAATGATTAATTAATCAATTAATGAAAGTCAATAAACATGTATTAAACACCTACTGTGTGCTCAGCACTGGTGAAGTAATTGATGATTGAGAGATGATGAGTTGAAAGAGATTTCAGAGGTCAACTTGTCCAACCCGTTCTTGAATAGAGATCTCCTCTACTTGACATCCTTGGCTAGTACTCATGTAGATTCAGCTGAAGATATTCATCGAAGGGAAACCCACCATCTCCTGAGACAGATGATACAGGAATAAAACTCGCTTTGTTCCTTTCCTTTCTTCTGATTTCTTTCCCTTTCTTCTCCTCCCCACTCCACTCCAGCTATCTGCTCAAATCTTCTATTATCCAAGCTAAATATCCTTAGTTCCTTGAATTTTTCTAGTCTACCCTTCATCTTAGTTGTCCCACTTCTGGATATACTAAAATGAGTCAATGCCCTTTTAATTATCCTTTTTTACTAAAGACAGCTTTAGTTCATCAAGCCAATTAAAAACCTTTTTTATGCTGTAGCAACAAGAATAAGTTAAGAATAGCAATAATATATTGAGAGAATCATAGCTTTCTTAGAACCCCTTCATGCAGTGTTTCTTTTCTGAAGCCCAGAAAAATGCTTTTCAAGGAAATTAATTATACCCACTCTGGTTCCATCTAGATTCCATATGCTCTGACTGCTGTTCCTTTAGAAGAACTAAATCTTTGCAAAAATTGCTTAGCCTCCCTGGACCACACTCTTCTTATTTCTAAAATGCGAGGTTTGGATTGGATGGTTTTGCAGCTCTGGATCTATGATCCTGCTAAGATGCCGTGGTTTTATTCCATCTGGTGTGTGACCTATTTGCTCAACTTTTCTTACAAGACATATTGTCTCATTCCAGAGAACCAGAAAATGATATAATTTCGAATCCGGGATACCTTTTAAAACAATTTTCAAATAGTTTTTCTTTCAGTGTAGAACATTTCAGCAAAAGTAAAATTTGAATAAAAAAACCAAAACTTTGCATTTTCTCCACCCTGCCTGGCCACATTGGCTTAGAAGTCTCTGGCTCTTCTGCTACTCAAGAAATAGAATCTTTGCAAAAGGCTCATGAGTATTGGAATTGGCCCCACTGTAATCACATAATGGTGTCAAGGAAGAAACATGATCCCCTACAACTCATTCCACACACCCTCTAGAGAGTGAAGCTGTCACTGAACTTGGATCAGAAAATGTTCTCAAACTGGTACCCTGGAAATAAGCAAGCACCGGAGACAGAGGAAGGCCTAAATCAACCAACCTCCAGATCCAGGTCTAGTTGCCAAAGACCTCCACAACAATTAGGGTGAATTTGAGGAAAGACATTTCCCCCTTTTTCCTCAGAAGCCTTAAATATTCATGGTCCAATGAACAAATAAATGTCTCCCTATTGCTTTTTCTTTAGAAGCCTTTATCCCTGAGGAGGATTGCTTTCCTCAATCTTTTCTATAGTTCCCGGTTTATGATGACTACTTATGTCCTCTGCATCCTATCTGCTTGTGTTCTTGCTTAAATTATAAATGCATGGGGCAGCTAGGTGGCACAGTGGATAGAGCACCGGCCCTGGAGTCAGGAGGACCTGAGTTCAAATGAGGCCTCAGACACTTAATAATTACCTAGCTGTGTGGCCTTGGGCAAGCCACTTAACCCCCATTTGCCTTGCAAAAAAAACTAAAAAATAAATGTATGGCAAAAGTACTTTCCATTGACTTTCAGTTCACAAAGTGCTTTGTATGTAGAGAAGCATAGGATTTAGAACTGGAAGACAGGACCTTGGAGAATAACTAGTCCTATTCCCATTTTTCCTTGGAGATGAAGAAACAGGTCTGGAAAGATTAAATGATTTTTTAAACTTACAAATATAAGTTGTGGTACTAAGATTTGAACTCCTCAATTCCAGCTGCACCAGTTTCTTCTCTTTTGCCCCAGTAGTAACTGCTCGCTGTGGGTGGCAAGATGTCACAGAGGAGAGAGCACTGGAGTTAGGAACACTTATCTTCCCAAGTTCAAATCTGCTTCAGACACTTATTAGCTGTGTGACCCTGGACAAGTCACTTCACCCTCTTTTCCTTAGTTTCCTCATCTGTAAAATGAGCTAGAAAAGGAAATGGCGAAATATTTGGCAAGTATCTTTGCCAAGAAAACCCCAAATGGGATCATGAGGATTTGGACATGACAATAACAATAACAAACTGGCCTCCATGTCATTTACTGAAGTCAACATCATTTCTTTAAAAAAAAAAAACTTCCATTTTTATAAACTTAAATATCAATAAGTTTGACTATTTCAATATGCAAAGTTCATAGTAGAGTACATGTATGAAACAGAATAAAACTAAATATCTCCATCAGCTTGGTAAATAGCACTCTCAAGCATAAAACTAAATATCCCCCCACCCCCACCCCAGCTTGAGAAATAGAATCCTCAAGCATTTTACCCAAGACCTAGATCGAAGTCTGGGCTTGGCCCTGAGCCTGGGTTTTGTCTCCAGTCGGTCTTGGTCTTTGACTCAATGTCTTCTGTCCTAGACATGTTGTTATGATATCCTTCCCCTTGTAATTTCACCTTTGCTCATTCATTTGATGCAGGTGATTAGGACGCAGAGGACATAAGTAGCTGTCATAAACTGGGGACTGGTGGTAGAAAAGATTGAGGAAAATACTCCTTCTTGTCGATCAGGGTTCCTAAACTTGTTTTTCTTTCATGGACCCCTTTGGCAGACTGATGAAACTGATGGACCCCTTCTTGAAATAAGATTTTTAAATAATTGAAGGAGAAACTAAATTTTAGTTAAAAATGAGAGAAATAAAAATCTAATTTTTTCCCTATCCAAACTGAAATCTATGAACTCCAATTTATAATTCATCTTGGCCACAGTGTCACTTGCAGACAGGTCAGACTACAATTGTGTGCCCTCTCACCCAGCCGATGAGAAGGAGGGGCTCAGATTGTAACCTTGAGGATGTCACATTCCTTCCCCTTGTGCATTTTTTTTTTTGTCAGAGGCTCTGAGCTTCTTGCCCTGTGTCACATCATTTCTCCCTTTTACTTTTCCATGGAAGGGGATGTCCCCGCAGCCTGAAGACAAGGGAGAGTACCCAGAGCCTTCCCACATAGTGTTTAGGGGTCATCTCCAGTCAGGGCCTGCTCTGGTTCCCAAGCTACTGCATAGAGCCCCACTGATGATGTAGGCTAGTTTCAAAGGGCCCTTAGCAGCTTTCTAGCCCAACTCCTCTTACAGATAAAGTGATTGAGTCAAGTGAGTTGCCAAAGGTCATGAAGGGAATAAGTGGCAAATATTCAGATTTGAATTCAGGACCTGTGACTCTGAATCCATTGCTCTAAAATATTCTCAGCAGTTTTAAGGATGCTGGTTGATTGCATTTGAAAAAACTTCTAATACAGGTTCTTATTTCTGTTTTCTGTTTTCCTTGTGGTGCTATCAGTGATGACCATTGTTTCCAATGGAGTACCCCCCTCTTCTCTTTACTCTTCAAAACCATTATTTCTGTCCTGAGTTAGTACTGAAAAATACCCTAGAAGTTTTTCAAAGATTTTCCTTTTTACCACTCTGTCTTTGTTACCAAGGAGAATTAAATTAATTAATTATATAAATTAATATAAGCCATATATAATGAATTAGTAATTAATTTAATGTTTTCTTCTGTCAATAGACCATTAAATTGGGATGTGTAGGATAGTTTCTTATTTATTGGTAACTAAGATGCCTTGCTTTTAATCAATGTTGAGTGAACTGATTTTTTTTTTTGTATCTCTCCCTATAGCTACAAGCATAATCCATTATTTTTGACAAATATTTGTTGGATCACCTGGGTTCTAGTCTTGGCTCAGTAACTTGCTATGACCTATAATCACAGAACTTGAGAGGTATGAGGATTTCAGAAGCCCTTTAGTCCCATTACTATGACCTACCTATAAGTTCTACCATCTTTGAGGTGCTACCAAACCTAAAATGCTAATTAGTAAGTGTAGAAAAGTTCCATCTCCAGTGAGGTTGACTTGGGGATGACTTTTTCTACCACAGCACTGTACTATCTATGAAGTCAGGATGTACTATCATCCATACTGGTTGTGAGGTTCTCCTACCAATAATAGTAATGAGAGCTAGCATTTATAGATAGCTAATGTCAGGTTTGCAGAGGACTTCACAAATAGCATCTCATTCAATCTTCACAGCAACTCTTGACAAGATGGTTTTCTTTTTTGTTTGGGTTTTTTTAGGTTTTTGCAAGGCAAATGGGGTTAAGTGGCTTGCCCAAGGCCACACAGCTAGGGAATTATTAAGTGTCTGAGACAGGATTTGAACCCAGGTATTCCTGACTCCAAGGCCGGTGCTTTTATCCACTACACCACCTAGCCGCCCCTAAGATGGTTTTCTTATTATCCCTATTTTACAGTCTTGTTCAGGATCACACAGCTCGGAAGTGTCTGGACCTGGATTCTAGGCTTGGCACCCTAACCATTGTGCAGCTTAGCTGTCAGTTTTGAAAATACTGATACTTGTATGGCAGTTAGAACCTTAAATTTTATAAAAAATTTTGATCATATTGGAATAATTTTTCAACTTCTCAGCAGATCCTTTGAGATCTGCATTTGAAATGAGCAAAAAAAAAGGCAACATTCTGGAATAATGGAGAATTTAGTCCTAAAGTTGTAAGAGGTTTAACTTTCTGAGACCCAAGAATCTAACCATTGAAGGTAAAGGGGATGTGTTGTGTGTGTGTCAGAATATTACCTTCAAAAAAGGTTTCTTTGAGGACCTTGGTGTGCCTTGACTTTAGCTCCTTAAAGGAGATATCACATGGTGTGTTGTTGAGAACACCAGAGTAGGAGATAGGAGGCATGGATTCTAGACCCACTTCTGTTATTGGTTGGGTGTAAGACCTTGAATAAGACATGTATCTATGTACCTCAGTTCTGTTCTCTGAAACATGAAAAGGTTGAACTAGGTTCTCTCAGCTCTGACAATGTATGTTTAAGGCTCCTCCTAGCTCTGATGTTCTATGTTAAAAAAAATATCTTATTTTTTTCCAATTATATGCAAAATTTTAGCATTCATTTTTGTAAAATTTTGAGTTTCAACCTTTTCTCCCTCCTTCCTTTCCCTCTCCCTTTCCCAAGCAGTCTGACATAAGCAATACATGCACAATCATCTGATATTTTGTGTTCTAAGCCCCCTCCCAGCCTTGGCATTCTGTGTTCTAAGGGCCCTTCCAGCTCTTGACATCCTAGGTTCTAAGGACCCTCCCAACTCTGACATTCTATACAACTTTCTAAGGCCCCTCAAAACATTCCAGGTTTTTTAAAACCTCTTCCATTTCTGATCTTCTGTTATATATATATTTTTTGGTTTTTGCAAGGCAAATGGGGTTAAGTGACTTGCCCAAGGCCACACAGCTAGGTAATTATTAAGTGTCTGAGGCCGGACCTGAACCCAGGTACTCCTGACTCCAGGGCCAGTGCTCTATCCACTGCGCCACCTAGTCGCCCCCTGTGATTATAATAAGCTCCTTTTGAATAATACAAATAAAATGAGAAGGGGTGGCTAGGTGGCGCAGTGGATAGAGCACTGGCCCTGGAGTCAGGAGTACCTGGGTTCAGGTCCGGCCTCAGACACTTAATAATTACCTAGCTGTGGAGTAGTGGATAAGGCACTGCCCTTAGAGTCGGGAGTACCTGGATTCAAATCTGGTCTCAGACACAATATTTACCTAGCTGTGTGGCCTTGGGCAAGCCACTTAACCCTATTTGCCTTGCAAAAACCTAAAGAAAAATAATTACCTAGCTGTGTGGTCTTGGGTAAGCCACTTAACCCCATTGCCTTGCCAAAAAAAAAAAACAACCTAAAAAAATAAAAATAAAATGAGAGTTTTTGAAGGACAAAGAAATTGTATCAAATATTGTTTTTATCATTAAAATAGCAAATAACAAAAATAATTTATCTTTGAACTTTGAAATAAAATTTGGCAAAGGATGAGGCATTATAGGTGAGAATCTGATCTGAATATTCAGATAGTCTCTTGCTAATGTATGATTCATTTACATGCATTATACCAATCCAGTATATACTAGGAAAGCATGTAATTTACTATCACATTCATAGTGTTACTATAAAGTAGTGGGAGTGATTTTTTTCTTTCTTTGGAACTCTATCCGAGCTTCTCCAGCCAAATGTGTGGTGTTCTTTGGGAGGAGTGACACGCATTCCTATGATGGTACTGCCATAACATAATAAAGAATTTTGGGATAGACCTTTGAAGTCTGAAGCTTTTTGAATACTCTCAGTGCTGAAAGATCTTTATTCTTTGAAGGTAGATCTGAATTTTGGAAATGTCCAGAAGTCATGTGAGACAAGATTTGGGGAATAAGATGATTGATTGTAACTCACATTTATATAGTTCCTTATGCTTTAGCAGCTATAACAGCTGGGGGTGGTACAGAGGATAGTGGCCTGGAGTCAGGAATGCTCCTCTCCCTGAGTTCAAAACTGGTCTCAGATACTTACTAGCTCTATAACTCTGGGTAAGTCACTCAGCCCTTGTCTTAGTTTCCTCTTCTGTAAAATGAGCTGGAGAAGGAATGGGAAATGATTCTGATATCTTTGCCAAGAAAACACAGAGGTCACAATTGGAAATGATTGAATAACAACAACAACAACAAAGGCTTTTGAAAGTAAATTCTTAATGACTGAGGTGACTATAGAGAAAAACCAAAAAACCCCAAACAGTGCTGGTTGGTTAGAAATTAAATTAAAAAAAAATTATGAAGTACTTACCTATTGTCCTAGGCAGAATGCTAAACCTTTGGCCATCCAAACACAAGCAAGCAAGCAAGCTCCTCTCTGCCTTTGAAGAGTTTATTTTGTTTTCTTTTGGGTTTTTTGGGGGGCAAGGCAATAGGGTTAAGTGATTTGTCCAAGGTCACACAGCTAGGTAATTATTAAGTGTATGAGGTCGGATTTGAACTCAGGTCCTCCTGACTCCAGGCTGGTGCTCTATCCACTGGGCAACCTAGCTGCCCTAAGAGCTTGCTTTGTTATAGGTGCAGACAGCAAAATTGCACCCTGGTTTGGAGAAAACCGGGAAGTGGCAGGGAAGGCCTTGGTGACCTGGCCAGGCAAGGTGAAAGCTCCCCAGTTCTCAGAGCCCAGGGTTGCCAGGGGCAGGAGTTGTAGTTCTGCTCAGAGGAAGAAAAGGAAGCATCTGGAGTAAGAAAATGAGACGGATTTTATTTTTCTTTGTAAATTTTTTCCAAGAATTCCAAAAATATTCTGAGCAGGGGCAGCCTTGCTAGAATGAGCAGATGGCCTGCTTTGAGGAGACAACATTGGGTGAGTGCAGAGCACTCAAAAATCTTAGAAGACTTCTTCAAATTCCAGCTAGTCAAGTTCTGGCTGTGCAACCTTGGGCTAATTGTTTCTCCTTCCTGAGGGTCCATTGCAAAATGGTATAACCTCCTCGACTGTAGTGGCTTAAGATTGTGTGTGCATGTATGTGGACAGTGCTCTGTTTGCTGTCAGAAGATGGAGGATTTTGTTGAAGTTGGTGCTGCCTGCCTTTCTTTGACACATCACTATCTTTTCATAGCTCTTCACCAAAAAATGTTACTCCCTGGAGGTCAGCCTTCCCCTTGATGAGCCTCTCTAGGTTTAACGAAGCTGGTTTTAGATGATAGCTATGTCATCTCTGGGAACATGAGATTGAAACCTTTCTAATTCAGTAGGTTCTCTATTAGAGTTTGGGCTCCACGCTCATACATCCCGTTGGTGAGTAGGAGAAGCTTCAAGTGATAGAGGATGGAATTTCAAATGGAGACCAGGAAGACTTAAGTGTGTCCTTGGGCAAGTCACTTGATATCTCTCAGCTTCCATTTCTTTCATTATGATGATGATAATAGAACTTAACCTCATTGGGTAATTGTGGAGGATCAAAGTGAAATAACTTATACAAAACATTTTGTAAACTTTAAAGAACCTCATAAATAATAGTTATTATTTTAGTTGTTATCATTCTACTGGATTATTGTTGTCCCTCTAAGTAATTTTTTTAAAGCTAAAGACTGTGGTAAGCATGGAAATATAAAAATAGGCTACATTTCCTATTCTTAATACAAGAGAGCATCTGTAGATAGATAGATAGATAGATAACTGTGATATGAAGGAGAATGTGATAAATTGTAAAGAAGAAATTTAAGGCCAAAAAAAAAACCAAACTGAGGGAATTTGTGGAGGGGCAGGGGTTTAAGGATTACTTCTGAGCTGGGTTATGAAAGAAGTGAGGGATTTAAAAACCAGTCACAGATCTGTGGCTAGAAGGGTCCTTAGAAGTACTGAGTGACAAAATCAAAATTCAAACTCAGGGCCTGTGACCCCAAACCAAGCATTCTCTTTGCTCCATTATTCTGTCTGGGTATCACACTCAGTTGAGGTGGAGACTGGGTATGGGACACAAACTCATTTCCTAAGTATGAGAGGTGTAAGCAGAAGTGTGGAGATTTCAGGAAGAGAATAGGAGAGGGAACACAGGCTATTTGAGTGGGAGAGCAGAGAAGCTGAGCCGAGAATGGAGTATACAACTGAGACAGGAGAGGTGGGTTTGAGCTGGATTGTGAAGGGTTTGCATCAGGGTCAGTAGTTTATACTTTGATTTGTTATAGCTGGTAGAGATTCTGGAAAGTGTTTGAAGAGAATGATATGATCCTAGGAATTTGCTAAAGCCACAGAATCCCTGTCACTAAGTTCTAGAAGGGCTGTCTAGTTTCTGCAATACTCCATTTTTACACCAGCCCTGGCAGGTAAGTTGACCAAGTTTGGTTATACCCATTAAACAGATGAAACCAAGGCTCACAGAGGAACGTGTTGTCTCCTGGTCACCATCTTCTGAATGAGTGTTTTGTCTAGTCCCTGCCCGAAGACATTCAATGAGAGGCAACTCTTTATTACCTTCTAGGGGAATCCCTTCTCATTTTTGAATAGTACTAATAATTGGTATTTCCTTGTACCAAACTTAAATTTTCTTTTATGTAACTTGTACTCATTCCTTCTTCTGTGAACTTCCATTAAGCAGAACCAGTGTACAGCCTTTCTTCAAATAAATGTAGTGTCTTCTAAGCTTTCTCTTCTCCAGACTACACATCCTTAATACTCCTGGGGTATTCTTGAGTCTTCTAACCATCTCTTTTACTCTTACGACTATTCTTGTAACTTGTTTCTGCCTTGGCTAAAAGTGCCCTAAACTGAATGCATTTTTCTGACCTTACTAGAAATTTTATGGTGATGCTTGGTAGGGCATGTGTAGGATGACCACATGAACATTGTATTGGAAAAAAGCCTTTAACATGACTCACACCTTTATGCAACAGGCAGTTATTTTTAAAAAATAAATCTTTTTTATTACCCCAGAAGCATAGAAGAGATGAATACCTTCAATATGCTGACAAGAACATCTTCACCGAAGTAGACATGAACTGAAATGGTCCCAGAGAGAAGCAAGTTTTCCTTGTCTCAATTTACCCTGAGTCTCCCATGTGATTGTAGGTCGATTTGACAGCCGGTTGATATAGGGAAGGGAAACAGTGACAGCCTGGATGGCATCTTGCAGTTGTTGAATGTCTGAGCTAGCTGTTGGTTTTGCTTAGTTTCAAGATGATTAAAAATAGTTAACATCTGAGCAAGATGAATGGAATTAAATTTTGGTCCACTCTTTCTGGTCACCTTTATCAAGTTCCCTTTTATTTATTTATTTATTTATTTATTTTTGGTTTTGGCAAGCCAGTGGTCACACAGCTCAGTGATTATTATATGTCTGAATCCAGATTTGAACTCAGGTCTTCCAGAGCCAATGCTCTATTCACTGCATCACCTAGATGCTTCTTATCATATTTCTGATATGGAAAGAACAGTAATAGCTTTGGAAAATCTCTTCACTGATGCAGTTATAGTCTTAGATGGTTTGCTTAAGGCACTGATGTGCTTGACCTCAGTTATTTTGATGGTGTTACTCTTCCAGACTGCTAGTCTCCCCTTTATGGACTCTGCTTCTCAAAAATGAAGCTAAAGGCATGGGTTCTTCCTAAATGACTCAGAGGATTAGTAGTTTGTGGGCTAGTGATGGTTATGGAGATCTTTATCATTCACTGCTGGATCCCAATATACTTCGAGAGAGGGACTTTTAGATGTGTTGGGTTTCAAGACCATACAGGGATAGGAAGTAAGGCACTTAATAAAAAGTGTTGGGATAAAGAGAGCTTGGGATGACTGTGAATAGAGATCTCAGGTCATATGAAGTAATGGAATAGAGGATTCTGAGCACAGAGAGCCTTCCTTATAAGTAAATGCAAAATCATGATGTTTCCATTCCTATAGTGGTTTGTTCAAAACCACCCTGCCAGGTAGGTAGAATGAGTATGACTAGCCCTACCAAACAGGTAAAACTAAGGCATGGCAGATGAAGGGGACTTGGATGTTGGCCATTGAAAGAGAAAGTTTCTGATTCCCCTTTCAATTCTGAAGCTTGCTCAGGTGCCCACAACAAGTCAGGGGGCAGGGAATAATAAGAAATGGAGCTATAGAGCCAGAGGTGTAGTGAGCCTTAACCTCCTCTCTCCACTGTTTCAGCAGGAGGTGACATTTAGGCTTAAGGTCACTTAGGTGGTGAAATGGATAGAGTACCTGTCCTGGAGTTAGGAAGACTCATCTTTCCAAGTTCAAATCTGACCCCAGATACTTACTAGTTGGGGGATCCTAGGCAAGTCACTTCACTCTCTTTGCCTCAGTTTCCTCATCTGTCTAATGACTTGGAGAAGGAAAAGGCAAACCACTCCAGTATCTTGACCAGAAAACCCACCCAAGGTAGGGCATGAAGACCAAACTACAACAGCACCATGCTAGAAACTGGTGAGTCTAAAGAAGAATTAGAGGTATCGTTCTGGCCGGCAGGTACTTCATATTCTAGTTGGGGAATAGAGATGCAGTCATGTGAAAATTCCCTAAGAATGACACAGTACATGACTGGAGGCCAAAATGAGTAGTAGGAGTACAGAGTAAAATGAAACATTGTGGACTGGAGTCATTGGGAAAAGCTTTATAGAGGGGGTGGGATTTCAGTTTTTGTGTGAAAGATGACTGGAATTTTGTTAGAGAGGGGTGGGGAAGAGATTCTCTAGGTTAAACCCATGAGCAAAGGAAGTTGGAATGAACTTGGTGTGTTTGTGGGACAGTGAGAACATTGATGGGACTCGAAGAAGGTTGATGTTGGAGTAGTGGGTGATAAGATTAGATAATAAAGGGGTTGGGATCAGGTTATGGGAGAGCCTTGAGAGCGAGACTGAGGAGTTTGGACTTTATCCGGTCTGGAATGGAGAGTGATGAAAGCAGGGATTTTAGTAAGATTAAGCTGGCTGTATTGTACAGTTGAAGAGACAAGAGTGAGACAGTCTACTTAAGCCAGATTAGAGTTCGGTTTCAAGGTGATTAGAGCAGTGACCAGTGGAAATAGGAAGAGACAGATTGAGGAAAAGTTTTGATGAAAACAATGAAAGGACATCAGGGATGAGAGAAGAGTGACTGGTGATTCTGAGGTTATGAGACTGGGAAAAAGGGTAGTATCATTGACAGCAGAATGGAGGTAGGATTTGATATAACTCTGAACTCTGCCAATAATATTTTGCAGTCCCTGACTAAATTTAGTCTGCTGTCCCTTGCCCTCTGATACTCCAAGGAGGGTTCCTGGGGTTGCCTCTTTCATTTTACCCTTGATGAACCACCTCTTTCCCCACCCATCTTTGTATCCAACCTTTCTTTCAGACTAGAATAAGCTATTATTGATTATTATTCCTAAACAGACCTGAGCACAGCATTTTAAATTTATCAAAAATTTGTGAAGGCTACTTAGGGTCATATAAATATTGACAAATGGTTACTGTGTGTAAATATTGCATCAAGATTGGCTGCTAAATGGAGAAACATGGGATTGTGTACATTAAGGAATTTTCATTTACTAAAATTTATCTGCGTTAACTAAGCAACAGTGTTGGTGTAATCTATTTTCTACCAGCTCTAGGTTTATGATCTCTGTAATTTCTTCCCACATCCCTTCCCCATGCTACTTCAACAGTGATATTAAGAGTGTTTAATCTCCTGTTAAATCGTGCTTATGGACGACTAAATGTGGAGGGGCAGTTGAGGGCTGGGATGATCAGTCAATGAATGAAGTCTGTATATTGTTAAGAGTAGACAGAAGCCACTCCATCTTAGCTTCACAGTGTTTGGCAGATCCAAAGGAGACTAGAGATTTGGAATTTAGGGAACTTGGTTTGAATTGGTTTCTGTTATTAAAATTTTCTCTCTCTACAGTATGGCTTTCTAAGGTTATCATTTAACTGAAAATGCTTTCCAAAGTTACTAGTGGTCTCTTAACTGCCTAATCTAATGACCCTTTCTCAGTCCTCATCTTTCTTGACTCTCTGTTGCCATCGCACCTCTCCTTAATAGATCCTTTCATGACATTGCATTTTCCTGGTTCGTCTATTTGTCTGACCACTCCCCAGTCTAGTTTGATAGATCTTCCTTCAGGTTATACTTGCTAGCCATGCTTTTCAGAACAAAGATCTGTCTTGGATGTTCTTCTCCCTCTATATTATTTTCTTGGTGATCTTATCAGCTCTCAAGGATTCAGTGATCATTTCTGTACATATAATTTTCAGATTTACTTATCCAGTTCTAGCCTCTCTCCTGTCCTCCAGTCCTGCATTTCTTACTGCCTATTGAACATCTCGAACTGGATGTCTCTTACACAAACTTTAAAGTGACCTCTGAACTTGTGAGCTTTCCTCTTGGACCCTCATGTGGAGGACAATCCCATTTTTTCACCAACTTAATTTTCTTGACTTCTCACTGTCTCTCTGCCTCCCAGCCTCCTGTCTATTGTTGTCAATTCCTGTCAATTCTACCTTTACAAAATCTCTTATATCTTCATCTCTAACATTGCCACTGTCTTGATACAAGCACTTACCTCTGGATTATTGCAATAGGCTTTTGGTTGGTCTTCCAAATTCAAATTGCTTTCTCTCTCTGTCCTCTACTCAACTGGCAAAGTTATCTTCTGAAGATCTATACTTGCTACCTCCCACTCTCCTGATCCAAACAAACTAGTCTTAGCTTATTATGTACCTGATAAAAAAAGTCCTTTAGGACTTACTCCCTTACTATTCCTTCCTTTTGACAGTGACTGTTCCTCTCCCAAGACAGTCCATCTCCTGACTCAGTGCTTTTTCACTGACTAGCTCCTATGCCAGTTTGCTCAGGGTCTTGTTGTTTACATATTGTCACTCCAGTTAGAACCAACTTCTTGGGGCAAATAGTGGTGCCATGGATAGAGCACCGGCCCTGGAGTCAGGAGGGCCTGAGTTCAAATCTAGCCTCAAACACTTAATAATTACCTAGCTGTGTAACCTTGGTAAATCACTTAATCCCATTGCCTTGCTAAAACCTAAAAAAAAAGAACTTCTGGAAGCTAAGGGACTTTTTTTTGCCTTTCTATTAGGCTTTTAGGTTTTAGGTTTTTCTTTTTAGGGTTTTTTGTTTTTTTGTTTTTTTTGCAAGGCAAATGGGGTTAAGTGGCTTGCCCAGCTAGGTAATTATTAAGTTTCTGAGACCGGATTTGAACCTAGGTACTCCTGACTCCAGGGCCCGTGCTTTATAACACTGCGCCACCTAGCCGCCCCCTATTAGGCTTTTGAAGCATTGTCTGACACATGATAAATCCCTCATACTTGTCTACTCATTGACTGGACCTCACTTGCATCCTCTGTATAAAAACAAATTGGGCTAGATGGTCTCCAAGGTGTTTTCTAATTCTAAATCCTACAATCCAACCTATACTGAAAAAAGACAGTAATGCCTACTGAGTTTGCCTGTCTTTGTATCAAGTTTTTTTGAATGCTTTAATTCTATATACCTTGATGAAGAGCCTATGCCTGCTGTAAATGCTGGTGTTAAGAAAATGTAAAATAGCCCCAACCCTGCTTTACCTTCCACCCACCTTTTTAGTCTTATTTCCTAATATTCCCTTTTGTGTACTCTGTGGTATAGCACCTAAACTTGGGATGATTTTTTTGGTCCAAAAATGTCCACTCCACCATGTACTTCCAGATATGTGCATGAACTGTCATCCAGAAGGCCTAGATTACACTTCTTTATCTCTGCCTCAGAATCCTTGCTTTCAAAGTTCATCTCAGGTGTGGTGTCATCTTCTTTAAGACATCTTCCCCTGGAATCTACTTGCTCTAGCTTCTGGTTATCAGTGCTCACTTCCTGAATTTTCCCTTTCTGTAATTCCTTGTTATGATGTTATCTTTCTAGCAGAACATGGTCTCCTAGAAGACAGGAATTGCTTTTTATTTTTGTTCTTGCATAGCAGGACCTAACTTGGGATCTTTCTTTTAGAAAGTGGTTAATAGATTCTTGTTAGATTGGGTTGCAGAGCATGTCAACTAGTCTTTCTTTGCTAAAGCAGATGTCAAATGTTTGAATTTCTTTTTATAAAAAAAAGATACTCATTAGAGAGAGTCAGCAAAATGCTGCTGTTTGTATTGAGAACAGACCAATTAAATGAAATCCCCAAAGAAAAACATTTGAGAGCCTTAAGATGAGTTAGAGAACGTGGCCTGCAGTTTGCAAATGGGCCCATTTTTGTTTCATTGACTGGAGTTCCTTGTTTCCTCTGGGGTGGGGGTGGAGGTGAGGATTGTGTAGGTGTGGTCTGTATGTGTGTGTATATACATGTATATGTTAGAACAAAGTTCTTTTGTCCCCTATTCTGGGACATGGATATTTCTCATCTTCCTCATCCAGGATTAGACTTTTCTCTGGCCATTTTCTTCCTTGCTGTTGGGTTTGAGGGTCGGGTCTTTGGACCTGTTTTTGCCATTCTTTCACTCTATTTTCCCATTGGGTCATAATAAAATGAACCCTGGATTTGGGCTGATGGTGGGGGGGGGGGCTTGGTTGGAATGCTGACTCTTCTATTTATAGTCTTTGTGATCTTAGGCAAGACATTTTACCTTTCTTGGTCTCAGATTTTTTTTTTAATTAAATTAAAAAAAATTAACCAGTTCCACTTTCTCTACCCTCCACCCTTCCCTTCTCCTTATTTAAAAAAAAGAAAGAAAAACAAAGCCCTTGTAACAAACATAGTTTAGTCCAGCCAAACAAATTCCTTCATTGGCCATGTCCAAAAAAAAATTGTATTTCCCAATTTGTACTTTTGAGTTTTTTCCATCCGTAAAGCACTGTTAGACTTTGAGGGTAGCTTCTATCTCTAGATCCCATTATCTTGTGAATAAAATGAATGACCACTAGGCTCTGGTGTTGCCCACTGAATATGATGGGTAGATCAGTCTGACATGGTGTCACCAGTGATCCTAGCATAGGACTTTTCATCCTTTGATCTCAGGAGTTATTATTGATCAGACTTGCTAGCCTTTCTCTTTCCTGTCTTCCCCTACCCTGCTGTGGCCTCTTGTGTAAAAGGAATTTCCCACTTTTAGCATTGCCCTGCTTAACATTGCAGCGTGTATATTATATTCCTTCTCATATCTTGTTGTGGTGGTTCATGAAATTGATGATATGGTTTGAAGTCCTCAGAGGGCTCTCCTATGTGATTTTGGTTATATGATTTATATTTTATATGAACCAGAACTCCAAGAAATCAGGGCAGGACTAATGAGAAATTCCTCATATCCTAGCTTGATTTTTTTCAGATCTCATTTATAAAGGATGAGGGTTGAGCTAGAAGATTTTAAAGATCCCTTCCAGATATTCTATGGATCCATAACCTGTCCTTAGTCCCATGATCTAATGGATTTCACAAATATTTATTAAGTATCTATGTTTAAGATTCCATGTGTGGTGCTAGGGACACAAAGACTGGGAAAAAAAAACACCCTTTGCCTTCAAATACCTTCTAGTCTTCTACTTCAGACAAAGGACTCAGTATGGCTCTTTGGAGCTATAGCTAGGAATTTGGCTTGAGGAATCCCAGAATCTCCCCCTCCACCCCCCCCCATATCCCTCTAATTTTTATTATCATTATTATTACTATATCATTTTTATTATTAAGCTGAGATGTGCTTCTTTGCAACTTGTTGCCTTTGTTCCTTACAGGTTGAAGGCTATCATCCCCCAGCTCAAAGTCCTTCTGTGGTTCCCTGTTGGATTCAGTGTGCATTTCTTAATATCTTCTATGTGTCAGTCATCCTGCTAGGTGCTGGGGCTGCAAACTCTAAACAGTACCTACCTTCAAAGAGCTTATGATCGAATGAAGGTGATTCACCACAGATACAAGTAAGTAAATAGAAAACAGATTCAAAGCAACATAAAACAATTTCTGGAGGGAGAAAGTAGGAATATTTAGGGCATCAGGGATTGGGAGCATGGTATCTCAGGTGGTATCTGCCTGTGCTTTGGAGGAAATTGAGGATTCTGGGAGGTGGACAAGTATCACTTGTGCAAGGATGTGGATCTGGGGATAGGATTCTGTTGGGTCATTAAGGTAGGTGGGAGTCAGATTGTGACTATAGGATAAAATACAAAACTAGTCTGTTTTCTATATGATAAATTATATTACTTAGCTTAAAATTTAAGGTCTTTTCATAGTTGGGTGCTCACCTACCTTTCTAACCAGATATCATACCTCTTTCTCCCTTATGCATTTACATTGCAGACAAACTAGACTGCTAAGTCTTTTCCTATGATTTTGATTGCTATTATTCAGTCTTATCTGACTCTTTGTGAGCCCATTTGAGGTTTTCTTGGCATATCTATGGGAGTGGTTTGATATTTACTTCTCCAGTTCATTTCACAGATGAGGAAACTGAGGCAAACAAGGTGAAATGGCCTACCCAAGGCATAGAAAGTCAGAGAGTGTTTAAGGCCATATTTGAATTCAGGTCTTCCTGACTCCAGGCTAGGCACTCTATCCTCTCTATCACCTAATTTCTCCTTTCCTCTCAGTGCACTGTAGTTTCCTAGTATTTTTTCCAAAAATATGGCACTTAAGATTGGATACAGTAGCAAGGCAGAGGACATGGGCACTATTACTTCTCATGTCTTGGACACTGTTTCTTTTAAGCAGCCTCACTGGCTTTTGTAGCTGCTACATCAAACCATTAACTCAGGATGGATTTGCAGCCCAGTACTCGTATTGATGCTGGGAGGAGTTGGTATGAAGGAACATGGAAAAAGGATGCCACAAATTGAATAGAAATAAATTTTGAAGCTCCTTTTAGTGGTCAGACCATACTTTGGAAGCTTTGTGATTCTCTGCTTCCAAGCCCTTCTGTAGCTCATCCTCTACTCAGCACAGGTCTTACTATGTCATTCTCTTGCTCAGGAATTCTCACTGGCTCCCTTCTTTTAAAATTTAAGATCAAGCAAAAATTCCTCAACTTGGCATTTAAAGTTCTCCATGGTCTGATTCCTTCTTACTTCTTCAGGATTATTTTGTGCTACTCCCCTACCCAGGATACAGTCCTCTCAATCAGGAATATGACATTCCATTTTCTATCTTTTTGTATTGCTTGACCCTCGTGCATGGATGGTACTTCCATCTGGCTTTTGCTTCTTATCATCCTTAACTTCCTTCAAGGCTTTCTCAGGTGTTACCTCCCACAGAAAGCCTTTCTATATTTCTCCTTCCTCTTCTTAATATGTTCTACTTAGTCAGATTATTTTGTATTAACTTGTCTACTATATGTTGAATCTCTCAGCAGCCTACAATAGGTGCTTAATGAAATATTTATTGAAATAAATTGCATTTAAGCAAGGCATTTGTTATGGACAAGAAACTAGAGAACAGGTTATTGAAATGTCTTGAGATCATGCTTTGGGAGGACTGGGTAGAGGACTGGAGATGTCAACATATAGGGATGGCATGATAGCTGTCTTCAGGTATTTGGAAGTTTTCAGGCTTCTTCAGATTGTACCCCAATACTTCCTTTACAACTGTCCCAAAGAAGCAAGAATCATCTTAGAAGGGGTGGTTTTTCCCTTATCTGAGCTACAGCTAAGCTGCCAAAGTCTTGATGAGCTGGATATTTGTATTGGGAAATCTTATTGTCCTTTCCTACTCCAAGATTCTAGAAAATATGTTTTTGTCCATATTGAAAAAGTTGAACTTTATATATCTCTGGCTGCTGAAATTTTTACCTAATGCCTTAAGAGGAGCTAAGAATTTTTTTGGGGTGGTACAGAATGAGTGTTGTGAGTGCTGGAATAAGTTTCCAAGGATTTCCTTCTGGAAGTCTTTTTTTTTTTGCAAGGCAATGGGGTTAAGTGGCTTGCCTAAGGCCATACAGCTAGGTAATTATTAAGTGTCTGAGGCCAGATTGAACTCAGGTACTCCTGACTCCAGGGTGGGTGCTCTATCCTAGCTGCCCCAAGTCTTTTAAAAAAAAAATTGAATACCTTGTCATTTATCTGGGATGGTTTATATGGGGGAGGGGTAATGAGTCGAATGACCTTGAGTCATTCATTTCAAGCCATGAGGCCAAGCTTCTGACTTTGAATTTGTCATTAACTGACTTGTTTCCTACATAAACATGTTGGTATTGGACATGATCTCCACTGTTCCATTGAGCTTTGAGATTCCATGTTCTATGAATTCTTACTTCCATGGATAAAGGAAAGTTTGACTTGACCCATTTTCTAAATTCTGATCACCTACACCATTGGTAGCGGAAGTCTTGGGCTAGGAGGTCTAGCTACAGTTGTCTCAGCTTTATCACTAATTGATTATGTGACCTTGGAAAAGTTACTTTTCTCTCAGTTTCCCTTTCTGTCAAATGAGGAGAATTAATCTGAATGAACCCTATACTTTCCAGTTCTGACATTTCTGTAGTACAAGATCCTTTCAGCTCTAAGATTCTGAGGCTGCAAGTCCTAGAAACAAGAAAATGGGATAAATAATTTCTAGCTGTAATATTTCATATGGGAAGGTAGATTAGCCTAACTGCTGGGACCTGCTTTTTTCTTGACTTCCTATAGATGTTACACTTGAATGGCCTTTGAAGGTTCTTCCAACTCTGAAATCCTGTTGCAGCCCTCTAATCCTTCCTCCATAACATTACCCAGTCATTCTTCCTTTTGCATAGATCTTCTCATGTCACATTCCTGCTCAGAAATCTTTATTGAGTTCCTCTTGCTCACCATGTCAGGGTCCTTTGGCATTCACAATCTGGCACCATCCTAATTTTCCAATATTTTTATTGTTTTTTTCTTCATGCCCCTTGAATTTTCCGTTCTCCCATTCTTTTGTTCATGCTGCTCTTTCCAGTGCTTGGAATGCCCTTCTCCAATTTATCAAATTTCTATCAACTCTTTCAAACCCCATTTAAATACTACTTCTTTCATTAAGTATTATTCCCTGATCCTTTCTTTTTCTAATGACCTTTCCCCACCTTAGTCTTCAGGTTGCATCTCATACTTTGCACCATGTGTTTAGAGCTGGACGGGATCTTTAGGATCATTAAGTTCAAACTTCTCATTTTACATATGGGGAACTGAGGCTAAGGTCATACAACGGAGATGATATATATTCCTGGGCAGTAGACAGAGCGCTTGCCCTGGAGTCAGGAAGATCTGAATTCCAGTGTGGTCTCAGACATTTATAATAGGGAGAAATGAGAGAACTTTCTCCCAAGATTGGTGTGGGGATCCACAGAGTTAATAAAATTGCAAAGTGCTTGGCATAGTGTTGTAAGTGCTTTATAAATGTGAGCTATTATCACCATCATCATCATCATCATTACTTGACCTTTTGGTTAAGATTGTCTCTAATTTGTATTTATCTTTTCTCCCCCCTTTAATAGACCACCAGGTCCATATGTATATATATATATATATACATATATATATATTACTATATTATCTATATTACTGCATTTCATATACAGTAAGCACTTATTAACTGTTTGTTGAATGGAATTATATTATCTTTCTGCTGCCAGGGGGAGTCCATGTGGAAGCATCACAGGATGTAGGATATTTCAGGGGCCCGCCCGTGAGAATTCAGCAACCCAGGCAGCTGAGAAGGCACTTTCTGAGGGTATCAGGTTCCCTGTGAGCTAGGAAAGCAGCTTTACCATTTCCACCTGGAAAAATGAGCCTCCCAGATGGTTTGCTGCTATTATGTGGGTTGCTCCAGGGAACTGAATCTGTTGGTGCTGTTTTTATGTGATTTCTGTTTTGTGGCCGGGGCCAGACGGCAGGCAGACTGCCCACCGTGTTTCCGAGGCATGTTTTTCAGGTTCTAAGGATGTGTGAATCTGTTCTCCTTGGTTTCCCCTCTCTCAGAGCAGTCAGCACAGGATTTTGCTGCAGTATTCACTGCATGGGCTCTGCATTGCTGCAGAGGCTTTCACTGCCTATCTCGGGAATGAAAAGGGCTTATTAACCCTGCCCCTCCCCCAAGCCTTGGCTGCATCTGCAGAGATGAGGGTTTTTTTTTTAACTCTCCACTTCTTATTTTCCTTTGCCACCTCCGCTTCCCCTCTCCTCCACTTCTTTCCTCTTGTTTCCTCCCCTGCCTTCTCTCCTGGTCTTCTCTTTTCCTCTCTCTCCCTCCTTCTCTTCTCTCCTCAGTCTTCTTTCCTTTTTCCCCCCCTCCCTTCTTCTCCTCCCAAAATAGTTCTGGAGAGGAATGTAGATCTACATCTGGAGATAACTGAGATCCAAGGAGGTTAAGAGATTTACTCAAAGCCATACAGGAAATAAGTATTTGAACCCAAATCCTGTCTTTACCACTGTACATTTCATAAAGTGATTTTCCTCACCACACCCCATGAGCTTGGTTTTGAGGATGCTATTATCCCCGTTTCACAGGTGAGGAAACTGAGGCTTTCCAAAATGAAGAGAAGTCAGAACTAGAAAGGGGCAATTAACAATTATTTATTGAATACCCATTTTCTAGGAGAGAAAGAGAAAAATCATCTCTGTCTTCAAGGAAGAAGGTAATTATCGTAAATAAGCAGATATGTGTGATAATACTTGATATGAAGTGATGGGAACACCCATCATTTAGCATCTATTAAGTGTATCAGAATGCAGCAAGTGTCTATGTAACAAATTGATCTAAGTCATGATGCCTGCCTTTGAGCTAGCAGTCTGGCAGCAAGCTTTCTAGGCACGATGCTCACAATCCAGTTGGGGATCAGTCTACAAAGAAGTGAACTAATTACACAATTATATAAGCTTTTGGGTGATAAGTACCCAATAAGTGGTACAATTACTATGTGGTTCAGTGGTGGGAGAGATCAAGATGGACTGGGTGATTTGAAAAGACTCCTCAGAAGAGATGGGGTTTGAGCTTGGTCTTAAAATATGGAGAAGAGGAGAGGAAAGGAATATTTCAGATACATGGGATTGGAGTGATGTAAAAAGCAAGGACATATTACTGAGAAGTTTCCATGATGGGACTTGCTCATGGTCACATACTAAGCAGGTGTGGGCTGCAGGATTCAAACCCAGGTGTCTGACTCTTGTCCAATGCTCTTTTCACTATATGACTCTACCTAATATCCAGTGGCTTATCTTTTTGGAGCCCAGGCCTCCATGACTGTTGGAACTAATGACTACTCTATATCCCTCTTCTTCTAGCTTCCCAATTTTGTATTGTCTTCTCTATTAGAATATAAGCTCCTTGAACAGTGCCTAGCAAATTAAGAATTTAATAAAGACTCCCTCTCTTCATCCCTCTGTCCTCCCCTTCCTCTATCCATCATTTATCTGTCACCTTTCCTTCTTCCATCCATCCACCTGTATCCATCCATTTTTTGCTCTCCTCTCTCTCTCTCTCTCTCTCTCTCTCTCTCTCTCTCTTTGAGCCTCAGCTACATTATCTATAGAGACAAGAACCCAGGAAGAATATATATATATCCTGCCTATGAGTTAATGCTCTTAAAACATGAGTTGCTATATTTACATAGTTATCTAAAAGCTATGTGAGGACAGGAATGTGTCTTTGTATCCTCAGTACCCATCAGTGCTTTGTACAGTTTTTATCTAGACCTATGATTTAGATAGCTCAGTGGATAGAATGCTGGAGTCAAATCAGGAAGACCTGAGTTTAAATCTTGTATCATTCAGTAAATTTTTCTTTGTAACCCTGGGTAAGTCACTTAGTCTCTCTGGGCCTCAGTTTCCTCATTCATAAAAATGAGAGGGTTGAATAGAATGACCTCTATGATCCTTCCAGCTCCATCTCTATAATATTAAAATTTAATGTAGGAGTGAATTCTTGACATAGAAACTTTCCACTGTTCAAAACTGGCAACTTGACTGTAAATTAGAGCTTGGTAACACTGAGAGGTTGAAAGTTTTTTGCACATCGGTATGTGGCAGAAGAGGATAGGAGCCTGAGGACTTCTTGACTCATACAACTTGTTCTTTTTACAATAAGTGCCTAATAAATAAATGTGTTTTGAATTGGATAGTGATGCCAAACTGTCTTCTTCTGGTGTCATTTGAAAAGGGGTGCCTTCTCATGCTTGCTGGGTAGCCAATAAAAAGTACTAGTAAAGATGATAGTTCTCTTATTCTATAAAATGGTCATGGTACCTTTGTAAATTCTGTTCATTTAAACTCAAGCTGTGCAATGCTATGAGAACACCAATGAAGCATGTCTGAGCTTTTAATAGACTTAGTCTGAAAATTTAAGACTGCTGAAATGCAAAGTGATCTCAAGGTTCAGTTTTCCATTGTGGTGTCAGCTCTCAGTATGGTATATCTGGTGTTCCTTGTCTCTTGTGTTCCTACAGACTCAGGCAACTTTAGACTTGGAAACTTTAGAACTTTAGACTTATCTCCTTGACTGATGCATGATTCCTTTTTAAGCCAGCACCAACAAGTGGTCATCATACCATTGGATAAACTCCATTACACAATCTCTCCCTGATTTCCTTTTTTTTTTTTTTTTTTTTTGTTTCTACAAGGCAATGGGGTTAAGTGACTTATCCCAAGTTACACAGCTAGGTAATTATTAAGTGATTGAGGCTGGATTTGAACTCAAGTTCTCCTGACTCTAGGTCAAGTTCTCTACTCACTGAACCACCACTACTGTCTCTCCTGATTTCATTTTTGAACCTCTTTCACTATTAGTAAATCATAATATCAAAAGGAAATCTGTCTCCATGTGATTTCCATGCCTTCTGTAGATATACACTGCAGACACAATTCCCCTTCCTTCATGATCCAGTTTTTCACCTGTTTAAAGACAGTGTTCACTTATTTGATTCTTCATTCTTCTCTTTGCCAGTAGTTTATTGTTCCTCTACTTAGAATCATGCAACAGTTACTGGTTAAAGTAATTTCAGAGACTGCATAATAACTATATAGCTGTAGTTTAGAAAAAATACCAAGCTTACTTAAGTGGAATATAGTCCGTTAGAGAATACTCCACATATATTATCTCATTTATCTTTACATCATCCTTGTAAGGCATCCACTGTGAGTATATCCACTATCCAATGTGATTATTATTCACTACCAGACCTAGTGTAAAGAGTGCTTTCAATGCTATAGAAATGTTGGTTATCATCTCTGTTTTATCAGAGATACTTGGAGAAAATTGAGGCAAAGGGAGTGACTTTTCCTCCAGTCACAGTTAGTTTGTGCTTGGGTCAGACCTCAAATTCAGGTTTTTTTCATTCCACAGTTAGTGTTATGTCCACTATCCCATACCATGCTGCCCCCTCATTCCTGTGGTTTCCATCATCTTCCTCATCAGAACTCATGATTAAATATATTTGCTACTCAGATTGGTGCAATAGTAACCAAAAAAAAAAAAACCCAAGCAAAAAAACCCCTTGAATTCTTTCCATTCCATCAGCAAAAGGAGATGGTCTCATGGAATTAGGGAGTGGGGGGGGGGAGTAGTTTTTTCTACCCACAAGCATTCAGTTTTGGATTGTTCGGGAGTTAGAGAGCAGTTTTTTAAAAAAAATAAGAAACTGAAGTGAAGAAGTAACCAGATGGATTTGTTTGATGAGAAAAGCACCATTCATTCATCCAGTGACATCCCTTCAAAAAAGCATTTATTAAGAGCCTGCTGTGTATCAGATAGTGCTAGGGATCTGGTCTACAAATACAAAAGACAAAAATTAAACCATCCCTGCCCTTAAACAGCTTATTGTTTGCTATACAAAGCTGATGCCTTGCATTAAAGTAATATCATTAAATCATAGGCTGACATTTGCATTGCTAGAGAGAATTTCCACTTGGTGGGATGGATCTTGGAGAAGATAGTTCTTCCTCAATCTTTGGTGAATTTGCATCTATCAGGGGAAAACAATGTATGCACATAATTATGTATAAAATATATATACAAAGTATAGTTGGGGGAATTTTACCCCAAGGCATTAGCAGGTGAGGGAATCATGTAGGAGGTAGAGCTTAGGCTGAGGGAGGAAACTAAAGGAGCGGGAAAAGCGTTTCAGGCATGGGGCTCAGCCAGTGTAAAGATCTAGAGATGGGAGATGGAATGGTGCTTATGAAGAACAGAAAGAAGGCTGGTTTTGCTAGATTCTAGATTGAGTGATGGGAAGTTATGCATACCTAAGAAGCCTGGTGGAAAGGTAGGTTGGAATTAGGTAGTAGGGGAGCCCTCTGATTCATCTTCCTGAGTTCAAATCTGAACTTAGACACTTAATAGCTGTGTGAACCTGGACAAGTCACTTCACCCTGCTTGCCTCAATTTCCTCATCTGTAAAATGAACTGGAGAAGGAAATGGCAAACCACTCCAGTATCTCTGTTAAGAAAATTAAAAAAAAAAAAAAGAAAATTCCAGATGGGGTCAGGGCGAGTCAAACATGAACCAAAATGATTGAACAAGTAAGGCACCTCCTGGAGTTGCTCAGACAGGGATCCTGTATTTTAGGAATGTCACCTTGGCTGTTGTATGAAGGATAAATCAAAAAGAGGAGGCACTCTGATCATGGGATGATGTGACGGGTCCAAAGAAGAAGCAGTTGGGCTCTTAAGAAGTATGAAATAATAGGACTCCATGACCTGGTTCAATTTTCAGTAAGAAGAAAACCTTTTCTTCTTTGTGAAGTTAGGAAGAAGTGTCCTGCCTTGGTTTGAAAGGCCAGGTGGTATAGTGGAAAGAATTCTGAACTTGCAGTCAAGATACTTGGGAGCAAATCTCAGTTCAGATACCTAATGAGCTGTGTGACCTTGGACGAGTCACTTTACAAAATCATAGCATTTCAGAGTTGGAAGCTATTTCATAGGCTGTTGAAGTCAACCTCTATAGGAGACCAGGAAAGAGAAAAGGAGTCAGGTTTCCTGACTACCAGGCCAATGCTACTGCTGCTTTCCTTTTTTTCCTTCTACTTAATAGTATTTTATTTTTTCCAGTTTGTGTAAAGATAGGTTTGAACATTCATTTTTGTAAGATTTTGAGTTGCACATTTTTCTCCCTCCCTTCCCAAGACAGCAGGTCATCTGATGTACAGCTTATACATGCAGAATCATGTTAAATATATTTCCACATTAATCATGTTGTGAAAGAAGAATCAAAATGAGAAAAAAAAAAGTGAAAATAGTATGCTTCAGTCTGCATTCAGACTCCATAGTTCTTTCTCTGGATGTGGACATCATTTTCCATCAAGAGTTTTTTGGAATTGTCTCTTTGATCATTGTATTGTGGAGAAGAGTGAAGTCTATCATAGTTGATCATCACACAATGATGTACCATGTACAGTGTTCTCCTGGTTCTGTTCATATCATTCAGCATCTGTTCATGTAAGTCTTTCCAGGTTTTTCTGAAATCTACCTGCTCATCGTTTCTAGTATCCCATTACACTCATATACCACAACTTGTTCAGCCATTTCCCCAATTGATGGGCATCTCCTCAGTTTCTAGTTTTTTCAGAATAGGGCTTCTTATGTCAGAACCTGCTTGCTGCCTCTTCTCTGAACCTTAGTATTACCATCTGTAAAAGAGGGGATGATAAAGCTTGCCCTGTCAGCACTAAGAAATACGAGTTATTACTATTAATAATAAATATTGGTCACATTTCTAGAGTGAAGATTTGACCAAGGAAATGTTTTTTGAATGAATGGGGAAAGGCTATCAATCTTTCATCTATTAAGTACAGTACTTACTGAGTATAAAATAGGGGCTTGGGTGCTGGATCCTAACTACTTTGTCCTTATATATGGATTTATTCTTCAGGGGAAATAGTAATAGCTCACGTTTCTGTGGCTCTTTACCTCTATCAAGTTAATTTAGTGAGCATTAATTTAATACTTGTTATTCATCAGGGGCACATGCTAGGATCTGGGCATCCTTATTCCTTTCCTATTCCCTTAAAGAATGTATGTGACATAGGAGAAAAAATATATAGAGATAAGTATAATATTTAATATAAGCATAATATTTAAATAAATGTACCAAGTAATTCTCCAGGGTCTGGGAAGACTAATCATTTAAGTGAATGTTGTTGTTCAGTTGGTTTTAGTCATGTCACTTCATCACTCCCTTTTGGGGGTTTTCTTGGCAAAGATAGTGGATGGTTACCTTTTCCAGCTCATTTTGCAGATGAGGAAAGAAAGGCAAACGGAATGATGGATTTACCCAGGATCACACAGCCAAAAAGTGTCTGAGGCCAGATTTGAGCCCAGGTCTTCCCGATTCCAGGCCCCAGGTTTCTTTTTTTGTTCTTTTTTTGGCTTTTGCAAGGCAGTAGGGTTAAATGAGTCGCCCAGGGTCATACAGCTAGGCAATTGTTATTAAGTGTCTGAGGCTGGATATGAACTCAGGTCCTCCTGACTTCAGGGCCAGTGCTCTGTATTCACTGCACCATCTAGCTGCCCCTCACCCCCAGGCCCGAGATTCTATCCCTAACTGCTCCTTTGAGGTGAAGAGAATTGGAAAGGACTCTTTTAGGAGTTACTAAATTTTAGGAGTTACTAAATTAGGATTTTAGATAATCTGATTGAAGCTGAACAATGAATGTGGAGGTATGGAGGCAGGGATGAAGTGAATGAGAAATGACCTTTGGGGCAATAGTCCATAATCAGTAAACATCTATGAAGCATCTACTATATGTGAAATACTACTGAGTTTTGGATATTAAACAGGAAAAAAGGAAGATTGTCTTTGCCGTAGAGGAGCTTGTAAACTAATGGATGAAGCTAACCCTAATGGAAGCTAGGGGGAGGTGGGGGGAGATACCTGCCTGAGGCCATGATATAGAAAGTAGGGAAGTCTGAAAGTGGAGAGAAATGAGGTTAGGGCTGAGCTTAGCTGCCTCCTGAAGGGGAGATTTGGAGTTCCTGGTCCCACCTTCCAATGAAAAGAGTTCTGAGGCAGATGAGATCTTAGTGGGGGATAGTATCCTGAGCTGCCTGGGGTGATACTGGATAGTCCAACAGTAGTATAACTAGGTGAGAAATGTCAGCTAACTACAGGGCCTTGAAATTTGGAACTGTCCTTTTACCGAGACAGTGGTTAAACCTCAGAGAGAGGGAGAGCAAAAATAAATAAATTAAAAATAAAAATAAATAAATAAAAAGTACAGTTTGAAAATAATGGAGGAAGTTCTGAGGTTCTTCACCTTTGGTGGCTGAAACCTATTTAACCATGTCTGGTGAAGTCTAAAGACAACTTCCCAGAATCATGTTTTAAAATATATAAAGCAAAATAAATAGAATCACAAAGGAAGACAAATACAGTTATTTAAAGAAACAACCTTAACTATCCAGAGGTAAGGGCTAGGTTTTGTTTCGAACTTGCAAATTAGGCTACTGAGGCCCAAAGAGGTTAATGACTTATTTTTTTTAAAACTTCTTATTTATTTAAGGTTAATGAGGTTAAGAGTGACTTGTCCAAAGTCACACAGCTAGGCAGTTATTAAGTATCTGAGGTCGGATTTGAACTCATATCCTCCTGACCCCAGGGCCAGTGCGCTATCCATTACACTACCTAGCTGCCCTGGTTAATGACTTTTTTTTTTTTTACACTTGTTCCTGTTTTATTTATTCAATGTAAAGGCTTTACATAGAGCTTTTTGTTATGTCTTTCTGCATCAATAAACCACCTAAAAATATGAACCAAATCTATATTAATTGTGTTATACAATGCCTAGAATGGCATACAAGTCGATAAAAGTTTTCAATGAGGATGAAAAGGGAGATGGAGACTCTAGGCAAAAGTTCTGAAGACCTAAATGAGCTGTGGAGACAACTTTCTCCTTCTGAAGACTGTCCATCGAGGACAGGGATGAGGCATGATGGTGGCAGATACTCTGGGTAGAAAAGCCAGCTCCTATGTCCCTCTAATCTGGAGGCAAAGAGCATTCCATTTGGAGCATTTCTTCAATCAATTGTAAGCAGCCATAATTAGATAATCTTCTTCTACTTCAACAGGTTCACTTATCACATTTTTGGCTGAATCCATGGATTTTGATCCCCGGCCCGGCCACTGGCCCACTGTTCCCGCCGGGCTGAAGGTCCCCGGCCTCCGCCGAGCGCCCGCCGGCTGGGGGCGGGCCGAGAGTGGTTAATGACTTCTTAAGAAAAAACCTGGAACTTCAGTTTCTGAACACAAAATGTCCAAGGTTGTTTTTTTGAGGGGAAGGTTAGGGGGGAGGGTAAATTCTGGTCAGGTCATCAAATAATAAGAAATATTTATTGGATTACTTTTATATAGAGGGCATTGTTAAGGAAGCACAAAGAACTATATCTTCTCTCCCTCTCAAGAAGCATAAAAATTAGCTGGAGAAAGAAGACTAAGGAGGTGTAAACCATACCCCTTTCTTCTGGAGGATAAGCTGGTTGCCAAGTTGACAGTAAGAGACATTCAGGAGTTTGAGAACCCTTTTCTAAGGCTTAACACCTGCCTTATAGGTGTGGGGTTTATATCAGATTCTTAGTCTCTGTACTTGATGTGTCTGAGACATGATTTAACTTGCTCTACATCCAAATCCCTGTAATAAAGAACTGCATTATTTATAACGGGCCTCACCATGCCAGGCAGAACAGGATTTACTTTTCTCCACAGAAGAGTTACTGTTTTTTTCTTTCCCTTACCTTGCTAATATGGAAGCATGGTGACAAGGCCCAATGTTGTTGTTTTTAGTGAGAGCTGACCAGTATAACTCCACAAATTGGACACAACCAGAGCAAATATGGACTAGACTTGTGTCATCTGACCTAACACTCTTATTGGGTCAGGACAGAGCAATTCTCCTTTGGGTTTGTATTGAAACATATACCTTGTACTCAGGGGTTTACCTTCTCTCACCAGGGCAGCTTGGGTCGTTCATTCTTGGTTCAATGTAAGTCAGTTGTTGTGCTTTGACTTTAGACCTGTGTAGATCCATCAGAGCAGAGAATCCACATTGCTGTATGATGACGGATACCATCATTGGCCCAGGATGCTTTTTAGGGCTGGCCACTATTGGTGGTTTCTTGATCCGTGCCATTTCCTGTAGGTTTTGAAGTAGGTTGAAAGTCCAGGTGACAGAGAAAGGGAAAGGAAAATGAATTAGGCATCAAGTTCAAGTCCATACTGTTTTCTTTTCAGGTTGGGTACCTTATTTTGATAAAAGGAAAGGGATTTAGTTGGGACAGAGTTAAGCAGTTGAACAGAGAAAAATGGTATGCTAAAAGTCTGACCCATGTTTTTCTAGGATATAGAGGTGCTTGGGGACAGGGGGAAGGTTCAGGGAGGTGCTCTAAATGATAATTCTTTGTGGTTGCTGGTGTAATTTCAATGTACATTTATGAGCATGCCTCTCTGTTTCCCAAAACACCTTCATTGGCTCCCCAGTGCTTACATCATAGAGGCTGTGGGGTAGAGTGACTAAACTGTTGGGCTTAGTGTCAGAAAGACTCAGGTTTAAATCCCAGATTTGGCACTTGTATGTCCATGTTCAAGTCTCTTCACTTCTGAGTCTCAACTTCCTTCTTTGTGAAACGGGACAGCAAAATACCTATAGTATCTACTTCATAGCAGTGTTAGGAGGAGAATCCAATAAAATAATATATAAATTAAACAGTATATAAATGTCAGCTATTATTATTCTCAATAAAATATACAGGCCTCTATAATCTGTCTTTACCCTACCTTTCCAGCTTTTCCTTATGCTACTTCCCACCTATTCATCAGCCATCCTGGGCTCTCTGCCATCCCCCAGTTTCTTCCTGCCTCTTTGTTCACACAGTCCCTCCTGCATTCCTTGAATGGATTCCCTTGCCTGTTGAAATTCAGCTCTGATGCCATCTTGCTCTGCCCTCTCCAGCTGGAAGGAATCCCTTTCCCCTGATATCTTTCAACAAGGGTGAGAAAAAGTGACTTGTCAACCTGAACAGCTGTCTGGAATGGGTTGGGGGTGAGTGGGCACAGTAAAAATGAGACTCAGAGAAAGTCACAGATCTGGATTAGATGCTGGGTGTTGGCTTCCAGCCCAGTGCCCTCCATTATACCATACTGCCTTAACATGGAAGTCATAGTGTGTGCTTAAAGATGAAGGGCAGACAGTGGTGACTTTTCCTATAATCCTGATACCTTAGAGCAGCTATGACCTGGTCCGTTTTTCTCCCAGGGAAAAAACCTCAAGATTCATGCTTTTCTTTCTGTTTTAAGAGCTCTAGGGAACAGTCACATTTCTTTGGATATTGATTTAATCTTTGGCTTTAATCTCTGTTTCAGTGTGTCTGCATCAATATTTGTTGATGAAACAGCAGAAAACTGATCCTTGTTCTCCTTTTCTCCATTGTCTGGGGTCAGCATCATGTCTCAGGAGGAGACACCTGGAGAATGATAAACTACATTTAGTGTGGGTTGCTCTAGGCATTAAAGGAAAAAGTTCTAGGAGCAATGATGATACATTTAGTCTGTGTCCTGTAACATGAAGCTTGACTAATTGAAAAATATTTGGCAGGGAATAGTGTATATTCTGGTTAACTGAATTTTCAGACATGTCCTTCTGTAATTCTCCAATTTCCCATTCTTTCAAAACCACCCATTCTTTCAGAACCAAATCCCATGTATCCAATCTGTTGCTAAGTCCTGATTTTACCTTCAGAAAATGAACCTCATGCATCTTATTCTTTCTTTTTTTATTTTTATTAAATATATTATTTGAGTTTTACAATTTTACCCCAATCTTACTTCCCTCCCCCCATCCCCCCACTCATCCTATTCTTTCTACTCACAATCACCATCCTGATGAAGGCCCTCATGGTCTCCCTACTTCAGGTCTCTCCTCAATTGGTCAGTCTGTCCTCCATTCAGCAAACTATCTTCCTATGGCACAGATCTGACCATGTCGCCTCTCCTTGCCCCCCAATAAACTCCATTTGCTCCTTATCAATGCTAGAATCAAATATAAAATTCACTTACTTTAAAAACCCTATATAAGGGCAGCTAGGTGGCACAGTGGATAGAGCACCGGCCCTGGAGTCAGGAGGACCTGAGTTCAAATGTGACCTCAGACACTTAATAATTGCCTAGCTGTCTGACCTTGGGCAAGTCATTCTTAACCCCATTGCCTTAAATAAAAAAAATTTTAAAAACCTACCTAAGCTTCCCCCAAGCTTCCCCCATCTGCTTTTCCATTCTTATACTTCACCCACCCCTCACATTTTCCATAATGTAGTGACATTGACCTCCAGGATGGTCCTCCATTTCTCAGCTCTGGGCCTTTTCACTAACTGTTCCCCAATCCCAGAGTCTCCAGTTCCTGGTTTCTTCTAAGACCCAGCTAAAATCCTCCTCTCTGCAAGAAGCCTTTCATGATTCTCCTTAATACAAGTGCCTTCCCTCTGTGTGGGGTATCTCTCATTATCTATCTCTTGTGTGTTTGTGTCTAGTTGTTTGCATGTTGCCTCTACTATTAGACTGTGCACTCTTGGAGAACAGGGACTGCCTTTTACCTTTCTTTGTATCTGTAGCACTTAGCTTAATAAACACTAACTAATTATTAATTAATTGATGAGCAGAAAGTTTTTTTTAAATTTCATCCTTTATTCTGAAAATATTCCTTCAACATCACTAAACATTTTTGATGTACCAAATACTTATGGAATCTTTAGATTTTTGTGATATAGTCAAAAGTAACTTTGTACAAGACTATAATTTACACAGCACTTGCACATTTCTTATTTCATTGTATTTTTTAGTGGCCCACAAAGAAAGAGAGAAGAGATTATTTCCATTTTACAGATAAGGAAACTGAGGTTCAAAGAGGTCAAGAGTCTTTTTTTTTTTGGCAAGGCATTGGAGTTAAGTGACCCTAAGGTCACATAGCTAGGTAATTATTAAGTGTCTGAGGTTGGATTTGAACTCAGATACTCCTGACTCCAGGGCTGGTGCTCTATCCATTGTGCCTCTTAGCTGTCCCAGGGTCAAGGTTCTTGCATAAGGTCATCATATAACTAGGATTTGGCAGAGCTAAGATTTGAACCCATATCTCTCAGGTTAGTACTTCTTTTCCTTCCTTCCTCCTCTTCCTCTCCTCTCCCCTCCCCCCCTCCAACAGGGTATACGTGATGGCAAATAGGCCCTGAATTGTATTGTCAAAGAAGTAATTCTGGAAGGGTTTGGAATTACAAGACCTTTGAGTAAATTTACCTCTGAGCTCTCTAAAACTTAAATTACTTCATCTTTAAAACAGAAGTTGAATTATAGATGACTCTCTAATGTTCTTTCCAGCTTCAAATTCTGTGAGTCTTTCTTTAATTAATTGCTAATACATGGTTATTTCCTGTCCTCATTTCTTGGTTCTTCTTTAATCTGGTTTATTTTCTACTTCCTTTCTTGTGCGTAGATCTAAAGGTTTTCAACATTTATTGATAGGTGATTAAAAACTGAGGGGAAAGGAGAATAGAGAATGTGGAGGATGGTGTAGCACAGTGACTTGTACATAATTGCTCAACACTTTTTTCTCTTTGAAGAAGAGCTATAACCTTGACAAATTCTGCTAATGGTTTGCCCAAATCTTGGGATGATGAATAAGAGAATTTTAGGTGATGTCTGAGTAACTAATGATTTCCCTGACTCCCTTTATCCTCAACTTCCTTGGTATTCTCAGTCTTCATGGGGATCCCCAGCATCTGTAATTCATGGCCATACTTAAATGTTATTATCTTGCCTTCTGGGGACTGTTACTGATGTTTCTTTTTCTCTGGGGACCATTTCCTCCAGCTAGATTATTAAGAAGCATTATGGAATATGGAAAGAATATTGGATTGGGTGTTATGAGACCTAAGTTGTAGTTCTGATTTGGTGACTGACAGTCTTGGTGACTGAAAACTGTTCATTTTCCTTACCTATCAAAATGATTTGTTGGACTGAGTGATCTCTAAGGTCTCTGCCAGCTCCATTTGAAAGGCAGAATGTTTATGTTTAGGCAGAGTTGTAGAATTATAGAATGGAAGATTTAAGCCACTGCTCTCCTTTTAGAAGTGGGGGAAACTGAGGAACAAGGATGTTAGGGAGTATTTTACCAAATTTTTCCAGAATCTGTAATGCAGTATGGAGTCATTTTAATGGAGACTTTAGTTTTATAGTTTTTCATTTTTTGGAGACCTTTCAATCAGGAAGAATGAATGAATGAATGAATGAATGAATGAATGAATGAATGAAAACAATGAAATTAGGAGAATGGAATACTAGATTAAAGAGTGTGTGTTGGGGGAAAGGTGTAAAAAGATAGGAAAGACAGGAGAGGGGCCTTATTATGCAGGGCTTTGAATACCAGACAGAACATTTGTATTTGATCTTGGAGGTATTAGGGAGCCCCTGGAATTTAATGAGTGGGGAGTGTTTTATGATCAGACCTGTACTTTATAAAAATCATTTTAGTGATTGAATGGAGTATGGATTGGAGCAGGAAGAGACATGAGACTGGCAGACCCATCAGCAGTTATGCAGTAATCCAGGTGAGAGGTGTTGAAGGCCCGCATTAGGGGTGGGGCAGGAGCAGAGGAGAGAAGGAAGTATATTCAGGAGATGCTGCAAAGGTGAAAATCTATAAGCCTTGAGCACGTTTGGATATGGTAGGTGTGGTGTGTGGTGTGTGTGTGTGTGTGTGTGTGTGGTAAGGAATCCAGGATGGGAAGTTGGTATTGTCCTTCACCCTATTAGGGAAGGTAGAAGACTGGGAATAATTGGGGGAAAGACAATGAGTTCAGATTTGGATGTGTTGAATTTAATATGTTATTGAACAATGAACTTGATAGTTTGAAAAGCAGTTGGAGTTGGGAAATTGGAGGTCAGCAGAAAGGGTGAGGCAGACTTGAGAATCATCAGTAAAGACATGGTAATTAAATCTGGAAGAGTTGATGACAGCACAGTAGTACAGAGATAGAAGAGAACAGGATCCAGGGCAGAACTCTTGAGGGACACTTGTGATTAAAGGGTGTGATATGGAAAAAAGATAAAGCTAAAAAGACATGGTAGGAGAGGTCAATGGGTAGGGTGAAAACCAGGAGAGAGCATATATCCTGAAAACCTAGAGAAAAGAGAGTATCAAGGAAAAGAGGGAGATCAATGTGTTAGAGGCCATGTCAAGGAGAGTGAAGATTGAGAAAAAGGCCATTGGATTCAGTACCTAAAACATCACTGGTTACTTTGGAGAGTAATATGAGTGGAACGATAAGGCCAGATGCCTGATTAATGGTATGAGATCAGGAAGAGAGTGAGAGGAAAGAAGTGGATATCTCTTGTAAATGGTCTTTTCAAAGAGTTTAGCCAAAAAAAAGACAAAGAGATATAGGATCATAGTTAATGGGAATGGAAGAATCAAGTGAGGCTTTTTTCCAGGGTGGGAGAGACATGGGCAGTTTTGTTGGTAGTAGAGAAGGCACCAATAGAGAGGGAGATATTGAAAATGGATGGGGGATACAGGTAGAATGCTGGTAGAGACAGAATGGTTTAGCAAACAGAGGAGTCAGACTCAATAATAGGGCCACCTCCTCTTGTGAGTGTCGGTTGAAGGAGAAGGGAGTGCTAGGAGATGGGCAGAGGAGGGAACTAATGACAAATGGCCACCATTTTGGGGTAAAATTATGACGGAAGATTCTCAACTGAGAAGGTGAGGAAGGGAGAGCCAATGAGAGGTTTGAAGAGCAGTGAAAAGGCATGGAAGAGTCCAGGGTAGTCGGGGGAGAAAAGAGTAAGTTGATAAGGGAGGTACAGCAGAATTAACTAGCAGCAATGAGGGCCCAGGGGAGGCTGTGACTCTTTATGAATTGGTCCTGGCTCCAGCCTGTGTGATTTTTTTTTCTCCATCTTTGTTCAGTATCATGTGCTGTATGTAGAAGCAAAGGTGGTGAGTGGCAGTGATCCAAGGCTGAGGCTTGGCAGGGTCTCCTCAGTGATAAGGGGGCTAGGGAATCAACCGAGGAGAACAAGATAGGGTTGAATAGAATCCTTAAGGAATCAAAATGGGGAGAAAAAGAGAGTGGCTAGTGCAGAGGATGGATTCCAAAGGAGTTTGCTCTGGATCTCTTAAGTGCATCTTGGGTGGTCTCAGGTTACATTTTTGCAGATGAATGTTTTCATGAATGCTCATTTGATAGATAATGTCGGTTGTGGGTTTTTTTTTTTTGGTGGGGTGGCAATGAGGAGAGAGGGCAGATTGTTTGAGATTAAAAAATGACCTTGAACTCTCTGGTCTGTGGGAAGCACTTTTTTTTTTTTGCAAGTTGCAGGTACAAGCTATAGGCGTGACAGCTGCTCTGTCTGGGTCTGTCTGGGTGGAGACCATCCTGTAGTCACCTGAAAGAGGTTGCCAAGAATGAGGGGCTATAAGGAAGTCCACAGTTCATCGTGAATTTTCTCTAGTTGGAAGCCAAACTGGCTCGTGTGTGTGTGTGTGTGTGTGTGTGTGTGTGTGTGTGTGTGTGTGTCTCTGAAAGTCTGGGAGTGTTTTGGCTCAGCCTGGACTTGTAAGATGGGCCATCCCATTTTTTTCCTTCTGCTAGTGGTGTGATTTGAGGAGGGTTTTTTGAAAAAAAAATTAAGGGGTTGGTAAACACATTAAGTGCTGAGTACCAGTTTTTATAGGACAGTATCAAGATGGACTGGTAGGAAGATCCCTGGATCTGGTTTCAGAATCTGTCGCTGGCACTGCTGTACTAGCTGCGAGAGCCGGGGCAAGTCATGAAGTTTCCCCATCTGCATGTGAGATGGTTGGGCCAGATGATGTCTAGGTTAATGTACAGAGCAAATAAGCTGATTTCTACTATCAGACGCCTGGTACTGGGGATGTTAGCAGTCATCTGACCCACATCAATTTACACATGAGGAAATAAGGGCCTAGCAAGATTGAATAATTTGTCCACTATCACTTAGATAATGTCAGAAATGGTATTTGAGCCAGAGCTCTCTGGCTCAGGGAGGGGGAAGGGGAGGGAATAAGCATATATAGAGTGCCTACTATGTATTGGGCAGGGCACCTTGCCAAGCTGTAATACAAAATAATAGGGCAGTTTTGGGGTACAGTAGAGTACCTGCTCTGGAGTTAAGAAGACCTGAGTTCGGGGGCGGCTAGGTGGCGTAGTGGATAAAGCACCGGCCTTGGAGTCAGGAGTACCTGGGTTCAAATCCGGTCTCAGACACTTAATTAATTACC
Source organism: Macrotis lagotis (assembly GCF_037893015.1). Classification (NCBI taxonomy): domain Eukaryota; kingdom Metazoa; phylum Chordata; class Mammalia; order Peramelemorphia; family Peramelidae; genus Macrotis; species Macrotis lagotis. The sequence goes on from NC_133658.1 coordinate 868,692,955, forward strand.
TAGCTGTGTGGCCTTGGGCAAGCCACTTAACCCCATTGCCTTGCAAAAAAAAAAAACTAAAAAAAAAAGAAGACCTGAGTTCAAATGTGCCCTCAGACACTGACTAGCAGTGTGACCCTGGACAAGTCACTTCACCCTGTTTGTCCCAGTGTCATCATTTTTAAAATGAGCTGGAGAAGGACATAGCAAATCACTTTAGTATCTTTGCCAAGAAAACCCCAGAAGGGGTCACAGAGAGTCAGACATGACTGAAAAATGATAAAGCAAACAGACACAAAACATTATCTTATTTGATCCTCACAACAACCTTTCAAGGTACGTGTTATTATCACTCCCCCCCCTTTACAGTTGGGGAAGTGGAGGCTAATGATGTTTTTTTTTTTTGTCCTTCATTTTCAAAGAAGACAAGACATCAGGGAGGTGAGGCCATGACAAGCACATGAATTGATGAATTGCATTTGAGTGGGGGGGCCTGGGGGGCTAGGCTAAGTCACCAGTCTCACTTTCTCCTCCAGAGTCCCCTGGTTCAGTGGCCAAATATGTATCAGGACAACTGGAGATGTCCCTGGATGTGAGGCAACTAGTAAGAGTCGGATTCAAATTCCTATCCTCCTGACTGTATCCAGTGCTCTATCCACTGTACCACCTAGCTGCCCTAATGGAGGCAAATAGGGTTTAGGAGACTTGCCCAGAGTTACACAGCTTAGTGATGCAGAATTTGAACTCAGGTCTTCCTGACTCCAAGGTCAGCACTCTTTCTGGTCTTATTATAGTACTTGCCTAAGGAATTTGAATGACATCTTATTTGACTTTAATTTTTGATGTGGTTCTTTGTACCTGCTGACACATAGTAGGTGCTTCTTGTTTGGTTTCCATTACTTTCTGATGTGAGTGGGTGCTGAGGATACAAGAACCCTGGAATCACTGAATGAAAAGGACTCTCTTCATAATAGTGCTCGGTCCTACCTTTCCCATGGATTTTTCTTCTTGGAGTACAACAGCACATCCCCCTCTCCCTATCCCACTGAAGTTAGCTCTCCCCTTTCCCCCTAACTTCTCTCTCTTAGTATTTCATCTAGGTCTCTTGCACATTTCTCCCTTATGCTGATTTTATTCTCAGATCTATCTTTGCTTCACCAGGACCCCAAGTACATTGTATGATGCATGGTGCTTGGCTAGGATTTGTTAGATTGATGGAAGCAATGGAGGTAGGATGGGGGGGGAGGTGAGGCTGACTGGGCTGCAGCTCGGATAGACTGGAAACCATTTTCTCGGGTGTTTTCAGACTCCTGCCTGCCTGGTGGGTGGGGCACCTTCCATTCCTGCATGAACCCAAGGCATTTTCCTGACTTCCTCATCATGCCTCATCATGCCCATCATTTTTGCCTCCCTGAAGCCCAGCCCTCCTTCCTGTTAGAACTCTGCATGAGGCCTGGGCACAGCACAGGTTTGCTGTTGGGAAAGAAACTGAAGCTGCCTGAGTTAGGAAAGATTGGAGCTCTCTGGATATGGTCTTGGCGTCCCCAGCTTTGGGATGGGGGAAGCAGGGCTCTCTAAGAAAAGTCCAAATGAAGGATTTGGGGATCTGCAACCTCAGGGAGCTGACAGTGCAGAAACATGTGTGGAATGCGCCTGTTTTGATAAATGGGTTATTTTTAGGTTGTGAAAAAGGAGCAGTTTCATCAGTGTAGTGGAATCTTGCAGCGGTGTTTGTAACCTAAACTAATCAGCTTTGGCTCTGCCAAAAGAGTGTCAGGTGGCTGGCTGTTCATTTCCTCCTAACCTTTGGTACCAGCTGGATTAACCCCTTCAGGCCAGCCGCTGGGGAAGTCTGTCCTTTTTCTGGGCGGGCAGGGGGCTGGAAGCACATGCAGAAGGGGCTTCTGTGGGTGGAGTGGTGCCCCAGAGATGCAGTGAAGTCTTTGTATTATTTATTGAAGGAAGTCTGGGTGGGGGTTATGTGCAAGGAGCCCTGGGTTAAGTGAGAGCTGGAGGATGTGAGTCTGCTTCCGATCCACGTAAGACCCATGTAATCGTCAACTTGGGTGGTCTTTTCTGCCTTTCTCTAGGCCTCAGTTTCCTCCTCTATAAGTAGAATGAAGTAGTTGGATAAGCTAAATACAGGATACTTTATTTCCCTGGATCTGTTAGCCTGGTGTCTGATGTTTCCTAAGGGTGATGCTTGCTGATGGATGGATTCATGATTACTAAGGTCTCTCTCAGCTCAGGATGCTGTGACTTCGCTCACTTGGGCGCTGGAGGCTTGTCCTGTACATTCCTACCCTCTGCTTCCCCTTACTTCTTGCACTGCTTTCCAGTCTGTTTCTTCCTTTTCCTGAGCCCTCAGTCTGATAATATTGAATTGTTGCTCCCTCTTCTCGTATCTTCTGGGAAATAAAAATGAATCACAAGGATGTGGAAGTTAGAATGGAATGGTAGAGGCAGGAGCTACAACAAAACCAAACAAAACCAAACCCTGAAGAAGAAACACAAGCAAGTGCAGACGAATATGTCCTGTACAGGACTCCTCCCCGTGTTTGGAGGGGCTGTGTGGTCATTTGTGTTTATAGCTTCCTGCTGGGGCAGGTCTGCCTCTTAAATATTTCTGTAATGCTTCTTCCCACACAGTGATGATGTGCTGTTAGCAGGCAGTTTGTGGGGGTGTGGCAATTTGCAGCCCCAGGGGTCCTTCTCTCTAGGGTGGCCCTGTTTTGTGTCCAAGAAAGACTCTGAAAGACTCATTCTTAGTGATTTCTTGGGAAATTTGGAAGAGGCCAACCTTGGCCAAGCAACCAAGATGTAGCAGTGGCTGATGGAACTTAACTTGACTCAGTGGGAAATTGGGGGTAGTGGGGATTGTGTGTGTGGAGATGGATCCCTGCTCTCCATCTCCTCAGCATTGCACATGGTTTCCTACTTTTGTGTTACTTCTGCTAGTCTTACTGCATCAGTTTTCCCTGATAAATTTGTAAGCCCCGGTGGGCTTTTTGGTTATATCTTTGTATTTTCAACAGCTAGCTTAGTGCTAGGGTTAGAGACTGGACCTGTGATTTTATCAGTATAAAGAACTACTGAAAGAGAAAACTATTCTTACAACCTGAGCCTTTGCTACAATTGATATTCTTAGAGACTTGTCTAAAATACGAGAGGGACTTGCTTAGAGCCACACAGCCACGGTGTAACCCAAGTGGTCTCTCAGACCTGTTCTCTCCCTGCAATGCGGTGCTCTCTGATGCCTAGTGACCTCTTCATAAATGTTTACTGATTTAGAGAAAGAGGATTGTGTGGCTATTTGTATATCAGTGCACCAGTTTTTTCTGAAGCTTCTCCTTGACACAATGTGAAGTATTGTGAAAGACAAAAAAGACATAAGGCATTTTATGGGTCCTTTCTAGGAATTTAGCAATCTAGGAAGAAAAAATGTCACTTTGGTTTGACTCTAGATTCCATCAGGGCAGGGACCTTGGCTTACCCAAACTGTATTTCCCCTAGAGGCTATGCAGCTTTCCTCTGAACAAGTTTGTCAAAAACTTGGACTCTAGTAGATACTAGATTTTTTTTTTATGTGGGAGTTTGTTGTTTTTCTCTCAAAGAGATTTCATTTGAAGGGGTTTGGACTATGTTTGGATCACTCTGTTCTACATTTAGTTACCTTTCCTTTTCCCGTTTTTGCCCATTGAAATTCTATCTATTCTTTTGGAACAGTTCAACAACTATTTCTTTCTTGTTTTTTTAACGACCATCCAAAAGATTACTCGTTTTTCATGTAAATCGTTTTTATGTCAATAGCTTGCCATATTGGAGAGGAGAGGAGAGGAAGGGAGGGGAGGGGAGGAGGTGAGGAGAGGGTGTGTGTGTTGGAGTATTGGAGTCATCTCTATTCCTATACATCTCCCCTGTGCTGAGATTCCCAATCTGAGACTGACTTGTCACTGACCTCAGGCAAACTTTTCTTTCCCTTAAACCTCAGTTTTCTCATCTCATCCATTTTTTAATGAACTCTGACTGTCCTTCACCTTTCCCACTTCCATACCACCCATTTCTTTTTTTGTTTGTTTGTTTTTTTTAGATTTTTGCAAGGCAAATGGGGTTAAGTGGCTTGCCCAAGGCTACACAGCTAGGTAATTATTAAGTGTCTGCGGCTGGATTTGAACCCAGGTACTCCTGACTCCAGGGCTGATGCTTTTATCCACTGCACCACCTAGCCGCCCCTTACCACCAACTTCTTAAAGGTACATGTCATTCCCCTTGCTTGACAAACTCCAATGGGTAAAATTTTTTCCCCTTCTGAACTTTGCTGTTATTTATTTGAACTCCAGTTTTCATTTATGCATTCATTAAGCACTTACTGAATACATGATCTAGGTCCTGCATAGGTTCTTTGGATGAAAATAATAGACTGAAAGCATAGTTAGTGCTTTCAAAGAGCTTATATTCTAACAGAGGATAAGACAGAGACAAATAACTGATGCAGAGTGTGATCAATCCAAGGATAAAGACTGCTTAGTCTAGAACTGAGAGGAGATCATCTAGACCAATCTCCATCTTTTGATAGATGACAAAACAGAGTTATAGGGAGATTAAATGATCTGCCCAAGGTCAGAAGCATAATAAGAAAGTGTCAGGAGAAATGTGAAGTTAAGGTAACTTTCTTTAACATTTGCTCCAAGAAAGGAGGGAATCAAGGAAGGTATTTTTTTTTAATGGAGGAGAGACTGGAATTGAACTTGGAAATTTGGGCCTTCACTTTATGTCTTATGAATTTGTCCCCATTTCCTTCTTATTAGACTATTGCTCTGCTTGAGAGTAGGGACTGTGTCTTATCTATCCCTGTAGCCCTCATAATATTTTGAAAGCAACATCTTAAGATTTAAATATTTGTTTGAATGAGGCAGTGACTCAGGAAACAACAAACACTTTGAGGGAATGTATTGCTAAGTATAAAATTAAAGTATATAGAAAGGAGAAGGAGAGATGGCCTGTGAAGGAATAGGACTTTGACTTAGGCTTTAAAAGATGTTTGGAGAAGGTGATTCTGAAGGTTGAAGGACATGAGCAAATTCTCATTTCCTACTGTTCTGGATACAAAGAGAGATATATAGTCTAGATTCTGTTTATAATGGTTGATCAGTGAGGACAAATACATAATCATTAAGTGCTAAGGAGCATCCAGGCAAAGTGCTGTGAAGAATTTTGGAAATGGGCAGAAATCAGAGAAGACTTCATTGAGAAAGTTGCATCTGACTTGGACCTGGAAGGAAAAGAAAGTGTATGAACAGTTGGAGAAGGTGGTAGGGAGGAAAAACAGTTGGGATTTGGACCTGGAAGGAAAAGAAAGTGTATGAACAGTTGGAGAAGGTGGTAGGGAGGAAAAACAGTTGGGATGTAGAGAAGAGGAAGTGGGGAGGAAAATGAGTTTCAGACTAGACAAATAGGTTGGAGCTTGATTGTGGAGGGCCTTTTGAAAGCCAACATCAGGATGTTTAGACTTGATTTGGCATGAGGAATTCAATGCCGTGTCCTATTAAAAGTAAATAGACTAGTTTGGGTGGAACAGAGAATGAATAAAGGCAACTAAAGTAGAATAAACTTGGAAGGACAGGTTGCAGCCCAGGTGAGGACTGTGAATGGCTAAAAAGAGAAATTTGTGTTTTATACTGAAAGTATTACCTATTAGAGTTTGTCAACTAAAGGAAATGATATGTTTAGATATGAACTTTAGGAATGTCAATGTTAATCCTAGCCCTACCATTCACAATTTCTTTGTGTGACCTCACTTCTCCAGTTCCAGGGGGAGGCCGGGGAAGATGGCGGTGCCATGAACAGAAATAAAATTTCTAGTTGGAGGAGACCTTAGACCTTTTAAGTGGAAGTGCCTGCCTCCTAGGTGAAGTTTTAAGCATTGTTTTAATAGATTCATCAAGGATCATCTAGTTCTAGTCTAACTTGCTTCACTTTATCAATTAGGAAGTAGAGGACCTGGGGCAGCTAAGTGGGGTAGTGGATAGAGCACCTGCCCTGAAGTCAGGAGGATCTGAGTTCAAATCCAGCCTTGGACACTTAATTACCTAACTGTTTTGACCTGGGACAAGTCACTTAACTCCATTGCCTTGCAAATCCCCCCCCCCCAAAAAAAAGGAAATAGAGGACCCAGAAAAGGAAGATGACTCAAACAGGTAGTGCAGAGCAGAGGCAGGATTTGAACTCCAGACTCACTGCTGTTTGCATTATACCCATTTTATAGAAACCCATAGGTTTTCACTAGTATGTTAAGGGAAACAGGTTTTGCTAGTGTCAGAGCTGGGCAGGTGATAGTTGTAAACCTGATAGTTCTTTAGGCATTCTGTTTCTCCTTCCTGCCTTCCCACTCCCCATCCTATATCACATCTCAGGGTAATTGTGAGGACCCCTACTACCCTTGGCCCTTCCACTTGCACTTTCTTCTTGGTCGTATGAGTTATTTTTCACAGGATATCATGGATTAGAAAGTTTCTTAAAGATCATTTGGTTCAATGTCCTTATTTGACAGATGAGAAAATTGAGGTCCACAGTAGGTTATACATAGTGTCAGAGCTTGTTCCTCTGTGCCTCACTAGTCACCTTCCCAGCCTTAGCAGCCAGTTCTAGCCTGTGTTTTGGAGAGGGAGGATGCTGAAGAAATGGGAACACTCTTTGGGTCTGTGCATTATACCAGGAGCATATATATACATATACATACACACACACACACACACACACACACACCCTACACACACCTCAGGTCCTTCTGAGCCTAGAGCTGGAACTAGAGGGAGAGACTGGATTAGTGTTCTTCCCCCCCACCTCCCACCCTTCTTACTCACCCATCTATTGATTTTCTTTTCTGCACTTTCATAGCCACCCTTCATTCCTGTCCTATTGTAATTATCTCTCTATTGACCTCCCTGTCTCCAGCTTCTCCCCTCTCTAATCATTCACCACCAACTTCCAAATAATTTTAAAGTGCAGTTTGCATTATCTTATTCCTCTGCTTAGAGAGTCCCAATTGCTTCATGGATGATAGCATTTCAAGCCCTTTACAACCTGGTTCCAGCCTAACTTTCCATACTTAGTTCGCATTATTCCTCTTCATCCTTTCTGTGTTCAGACCACACTGACCAATTTGCAGTTTCCCAAACATTGAGCTGTATCTCTTAGCTTGTGACCCTAGAAACACACTGCCCTTAATGACCTGCATCAAACGAAGCTTGTCATCACCTTCCTGATTGTTAGTACTTTCTCTATTGTAAAATTATCATGCATTTGCTTATTAGTAAGTATTTTATATGCCCAGGCCTAAAATGAAACCTCTTTGTGGGCAAGAAAATATTTTTATGTTTATGTATCCAAGTACCTTCCACATAGAATATGCTTAATAAATATTTAAATAGAATCAAACCTGCATATTATTTACTACCTGCAAAATGCTTTCATTTCCATTGTCTTGATCTTCATGATAGCTTTGAGAAATATGTTGGGCAGTTTTTCTTATTTCCATTTTACAGATGAGGAAACTGAGGCTGTTAATTTAGGATCAGAAGTCTCCAAGCTCAAAAAGATTTACCATTTAACCTAGTCCCTTAATTTTACTGATGTGAGAAAGCTGTAATTTAAAAAGGTTAACGACTTGCCTAGTATCCTAGAATGTAAATAGCAGAGCCAGTGTTCAAACCTTAATCCTTAGGTTTCACATTCTCTTTTTATTACACCATACACCTTGTTCACGATTAACAGAGCTACTCTAGGATAACAGAGCCATGACCTGAATGCAGTTCTTGATTACAGAGCTACTGCAGGGTAACAAAGCTATAACTTGAACTCAGCTCTTTTGACCCTAGATCTAATAGCTCTATACTTTGTAGACTGTCACTGAGGAAGAAAGGTAGTGGCAACAGTGGTGTCCGTTTCTTCTTACCACTCTTCCATTTGGAATGCTCCAATGGATGCCAGTCACAAATGAGTCTTCTTTGAGTTCTGGCTACCCGCTGTCAATATATCAGCCTACTACAGCCTACTACACAGTCTCTGCTACGAGACTTTCCTTAACCCAGAGTAAGATTACAGTTGATGACTAATTAACCAGAGGCTCAAGGAATCTGACCAAAAGAGACAGATTAGGACCTGGTTTCTGATAGGGAAGTTCTATGTTGATAAGAAGCTATTTATTATGAGATTCTCCAATTGAACAATGTTGGAAATTAGAAAACAGGTCACAGCCCTCCAGCAGCTTATATTTCATGAGAGAAAACTTGAAAGAGATTAAGAAATGAAGAAATGAAGTCTGTGGTATATAAGGAGGAAACATTGAAATTTTTCTGTAGGCAGGAAGCTAGAATATATATGAACACAACCTATAATTAAAGTAGAATGGGGTTGGTTTCCATTAAGGAAGAAGACAGAAAGCCCTGGCTTGCTGTAAGAGAATAATGTGGACTTCCTTCTAGTAACTTTGATTCTGTAGGTTGTACTCATGGCCTTGTTGAGTCTTATAAATGTGAATTCCCAGTATCCATTAGAATTTTTAGGAGCTGTAGGGGAATGGTTTGATGTCCATGGAGTGGACTGAGGTGGGGATAATCTGCACTTTGCACAGGGGACTGAAAACTTAGGATTTGTGGGTAGGAACTTGAGTAGATCTAACATTTCTCTGGAGAGAAGGTTTTGTCTCATGGAGCTGAGTGGGGGCAGAGCTGGACCTTAGAATATAGGATGTCAGGACTGAATGAGACCTTAGAACATTATATGCTATATACAGAATGTCACATCTAAAGAGGACTTCCAGCATGGAATGTAAGTGCAGCAAGACCTCAGTTTCTTCTCTGTAATGTGGGGATGCTTGAAAAAGGAAATGACTGGGGCGGCTAGGTGGCGCAGTGGATAAAGCACCGGCCCTGGAGTCAGGAGCACCTGAGTTCAAATCCAGCCTCAGACACTTAATCATGACCTAGCTGTGTGGCCTTGGGCAAGCCACTTAACCCCATTTGCTTTGCAAAAACCTAAAAAAAAAATTCAATTCAGTCCAATCTAGCATTTCAAAAGCACCTACTGTATTTAGAACACTATGCTATGCTATGGACTGGAGGTAGATATAAAACAGACTAAAGCTAGTCTCCCCCACAGCCTCATCCCCAAATGAACTGAAGGACGATTGGCCTTCAAAAGAGCTTTCTGGTTTAATTAAGGAACCAAGTCAAACACAAGTGGAAAAAAATACTTAAGATATAAGTAAATAAAAGAGTATAGAATTGCATGGCATAGACAATTGGCAATATGATGGATAATAAGGTACTAATTTTTTAGTGGCATGCAGCTTGGCACAGTGGCAGATTTGGCAGATTTGGGAGTTAGAAAGATCTGGGATTAAATTCTGCCTCTGATAACATAGTAACTATGTGATGGTGGACTTTAGCATCTCTAAAGGCAACTGTTCTTAATCCTTTTTTGAGCCCTCTGACTCTCTGATGAAGCCTATGGACATCTCTCAGAATAATGTTTTTAAATGCATAAAAATAAAATAATCAGAAGACAAAGAAAGCCAATTAAGTTGAAACTCATTTATCATAAAATAAATTCATAAGATTAAGGTTAAGAACCCCCGTGAGTTTCCACCCTGAGAATTCCTGCAATGGGATTAAGTAACTTGCCAAAGGTCACACAGCTAGTTAATTATTAAGTATCTGAGATTGGATTTGAACTCAGGTCCTCTCAAATCTAGGGCTAGTGCTCTATCCACTGTGCTCACCTAGCTGCCCCCTGATAAAATATAGGTTCAGATTCCCCTCAAAATTGTGTATTCCAGACAATAAGGACAAATGGAGCCAGATGAGAGATCACTATGTTAGAGCTCAAAAGAGAAGATTTGTGGGAGGTATGGTAGGGAGAACCTTGAATCAGGAAAAATAAGTCAAGTACATATGGGCAAAGAGGAAGAGAGACCAGCACACTAAAACCTACTTACTGTTCTTCATTATCTCTCAGTCTGTCCAGGTTTATATTCATTGTTTCCATGATATTATCCATTCATCTCATCCTCTGCTGTCCCCCCTTCCCTTTAATCTTTCCCAACATCAGTTTTTTTTTTCCAGTGAGTCCTGTTTTCTCATCATGTGGCCAAAGTATTTAAGCTTCAGTTTCACTATTTGACTTTCCAGTGGCTAGTCTGAACTAATTTCTTTAAGTCCAAGGGACTGTGAAAAATCTTCCCTAACATTAGAATTTGAAATCCTGGATTGTTTATGCTCAACGTTCCTTCTTGTCCAACTCTCACAGCCTTACGTTGCTACTGGAAAAACCAGAGCCTTGACCGGAGCCTTGACCTTTGTCAGCAAGATGATTTCTCTGTTTTTTAGTAAGTATGCTGTCCAGATTGCCATAGCTTTCCTTTCAAGGAACAAGCATCTTTTAACTTCATGGCTTCAAGACAACTTTTATGCTCTCTTCTTTCATTCTCATCAAGGAGCCTCTTAATTCTTCTTTCCTTTCTCTACCAGTGTGGTATCACCTGCTTTTCTGGGATTATTCATCTTTCTCTTGTCAACATTAATTCTGGCTTTTGATTTGCCCAACCTCATATTTTGCATAAAAATTAAATCTACAGCCTTATTGTACTCCTTTTCCAATCTTATACAAATCTGTTCTTCCATATTTGCTTTTAACTGTTGCTGCTTGATGAGTTAGAGTCAAACAAAGCTGGATGAGGTTATAATTATCTACATTTAAAGCAAAGTAGATTTCTCATAACTAAGGTACAGACTTGAGATTACTTGTCCACTAAACCTTTCTCTATAAAATGACCAGAGGATGAAGGAACCCCAAGCCTTTAGGTCATCATAAAAAGACAGATACTTCATTCTTTCCAAAGCCTCTCTTTTTAAAATTGGTAAAGGATCTCAGCCACATCTTTTCCCTCAACTGTTTGTTTTCATCTCCACTATCTTCCTGCCTCCTGCACTGGTTCCCCTCTGACAGCCATTCCCCACTTCCCTTTAAGCTTTCTTTTATGTATTAACTTCCCCTTTCCCCCCACTAGATTGTAAGCCCCTTGAAAGCAGGAACTGTCTTATTGGTAGACTATTGTCAGTAGAAGAAGCCTTAAAAATACACTCCCAAAGTCTCTCTGAAGAATTTTAGGATCAATTGTGAGACTTGGGAGAGACACAAAATTACCCAGAATCTACTCTCTAAGCAAGATAGAATAGAGAGATTCACAAATCTAGAGATATCTCCATTCTGTATGTTCAAATTGACTGAGCCTGACCCCTGATAGTCTTCCTAAATTCTATTGAACTGATTAGCTACAGTTAAGCCTATTGTACTTTGACCTCAACATCATGATGCATTGATTCTCTTTGAGTCCGAAGGACAACTACAGTAGGTTATTAATGTTTATTGTTTTGTTTTATTGTGGTACTTGGTACTTCTATCCTTGACTCCACCTTTATCTAGCTTATCTTTTCTTTTCCCGATCACTTTGATTTATGATTTCATACCAGAAGGAACCTTAGAGACCTTGTCTAGGTCCCTCATTTTAGAGTTGGGAAAATTGAGACCCAGAGAGGGGAGTTGATTTTATCATTCAGCTTGTCAGCAAGAGAGTGGGAATTTTAACTTAGATTCTCTGAATCAAACATCATTTCTTGTGCCATGCTTCATTGGACTTATTCCAAGCATAGTGAGGGTGGGGAGAGCAACATAGAATGTTTTGGAGCCAAAAGTAATAATTATCACACCTGTTTTCTCCTTTGTGAAAACAGGGACAACTATCTATCTTACTTATAAGGGCTCTTATGATCATAAAATAAATTGATCATTGTGGGAAGATGTGTTGAGAATTGTCATAGCAAATCTCTTCCCAAATAATATATAAGTGCACTATAGCACAAAAGGGTGGTCTTCATAACAACTTTATAAAGTAGGTGGTACAAGTATGATCATCTCTATTTTACAGATTAGGAAATTAAGACTCAGAGAAGTTACAGTGACTTGCCATTGTCAGGAAATGTTGGAACGATGACCTGGATCCAGGGCTTCTGGCTTTGAGTCTATTATGCTCCAAATTTGGTACCATTTTGATTTCATAGATTTACAGATTTTTAGAGCTGGAAGGGACCTTGAGATACCAACCAGCATAATTCCCATACCAAGAGTACCAGAGAAGAAGTGATCACAGTTGGGGCAAAAGCCAGTTCTCTAGCCTGTCTATTGAAGGATCCTTCCCAATGTGGTACTTCCTATTTAGACTTGAACTTATGTTCTACTTCTCTTTTAGCTGGTCCTGTGACCCTGGGACATGTCTCCATTCTCCATTTCTCTACTAAATGTCCCTGATACTCTTTTTACTTACTTAACTGAGACAGGTTGACTTGCCTTCAGGAGTCTCTCCCTTTGCCTTAGAATGAGCTTCTAGAAGACATGGGATAGCTTCTGGGAGAGAAAACAGAATCAGTCTTATCCCAGGACCCAGGAGAGCTGTTGTGAACTTCCTAAAGCATTTGCCACTAAGTTTCCTTCAGCTCCAAACCCTGAGTAGGAACAAGCCCCACCCATCCTGCCATTCAATCTGTCTTCTCCAGACTTCTTTGGAACCACTGCTTAAGAGTAGACAAACCAGTATTCTCCTTTTGCTATTCCATCTTGCCTCAGGGATTATGGAGGAGAGAATGTTCCCCACTTCCCCCTCTCACTCCTACCAGGTAGGATAGTTTATTGGGTAGTCTTGGCTCTGTTGTGATTCTTGTTCAATTATCCTTTTTGTTCTTCTGAAGAATCATAGAAGTTTAGAGCAGTAAGAGTCTTTAGAAAATAAAATGTCATATATATACTCAATGGGGTATAGACATCTGTAGTAAGAACGAGAGAAGGGGGGACAGGGGGAAGGGGGGGATGTGAGTGATGGAGAAGAGGATGGACCATGGGGGGAGAGTGGTCAGATATAACACATTTTCCTTTTTACTTCTTGCAAGGGGCTGGGATTGGAAGGCCTGTCCGGGACCATAGGGCCAGGTGGATGCTAGGCCTAAGGGGTGGTATGGGGGCTCTGTGCCTCTTGGCCCCAGGGCCAGGGATCTGTCTGCTGTGCCACTCAGCGACCCTACAGCAGAGTCAGAGTGAAAGGAGAGAGAAAATATAGTTCATGGTGGTAGAGAAGTATGAAAGGAGGCGGTTGCGATCAGCAATGGCAATGGTGGTGGAAAAATATGGAAGTAACTTTTGTGATGGACCTATCCTAAAGAATGTGATCCACCCGCGACAGAGCTGGTGGTGTTGGAACACAGACTGAAGCACATTTATCATCATCATCATCATCATTATTATTATTATTATTATTATTATTATTATTATTATTTTGGGGGTCTCAGGGCAAATGGGGTTAGATGACCTGCCTGGGGCAGCACAGCTGGGTGATTGTTGGGTGTCTGAGGCCAGATTTGGACGTGGGTGCTCCCGGCTCAAGGGCCAGTGCTCTGTCTGCCACCCAGCCACCCCTACTATTATTATTATTACTATTTTATTTTATTTTGGGTCTTTTGTTGTTGTTTTTGTAGGGCAATGGGGTTGGGGTGGCTTGTATGGGGTCACACAGCTGGGTGATTGTTGGGAGTCTGGGGCCAGATTTGGGCTCGGGTGCTCCTGGCTCCAGGGCCGGTGCTCCGTCCACTGTGCCACCTGGCCATACCTATTATTATTATTATTATTATTATTATTATTATTATTATTATTATTATTTTAATTTAATTCATTGTTTATGTGAGTCTATATTTTCTTGGGGGGAGGGGGTATTATGTTTACTCTTAAACAAGAATATTTTAGTAATGTATAAAAAACATTGTACAAAATAAGAATAAATAAATAAAAAAGTAAAAATAAATGAATAAATAAATAAACAGAGGTCTTCAGGCAAAAAAAAAAAGAAAAGAAAATGTCAGAGCTGGAAGAGATCTTAGAATATAGAAGGGCAGAAATGTGAAGAGACTTAGGAATCATTTTGATAGGAGAACTAAGGTCAACCTTACTAGATTTTCCATCCTCTTCTCCACTGAAGATTGGCATCTTTGATATGTTTAGGGGCTCTTATTTTGTAGACCTGGGAAAACCAAGTAGTAGTATTGGAATCTGGGTCATCAGAATGGCTTGGTACTTGTTCCATTGTGGTGACACCATTTCTCTATCCTTCCTCTTCTAGTCTTACTTCCTTAACAACAGAACAGAACTTAACAAGTGAACAAGTCAGTAAGCAACTGGGTGGAGGATCTTAGGGGGATACCCTGAATGACTCAAGAAAGTTACAGTTTTGACCTTCTGAGGTCCAAAGTGATCTCTACAATGGGAATCAGAATATAACCCAGTCTTGGGTTGGTGTATTTGCTGTAATACTGCCTTATTATAGCTGTAGCATTCCTGAGTAGATTTAGTACCTAAATAGGCAATAGGCGATTACTAAATGTAGATGAGTTTGCTGGTGGGCTGACAAGGAGGTCTCTAGAGTATACATCTTCACAGAATAACCTATTTGTTTATGGTTTTTTGAAAGATTTTATTTATTTTGAATTTTACAGTTTCCCCTCCAATCTTGCCCCCCCCAATTTTGTTAGTCTTTACATTGTTTCCATGGTCTGCATTGATCTAAGTTGAATGTGATGAGAGAGAAATCATATCCTTAAGGAAGAAAAATAAAGTATGTGTATATATTTTTAAAAGAAAACCCCAATTAAGAATGTGCTTGGTGGGGCAGCTAGGTTGCCCAGTGGATAGAGCACCAGCCCTGGAGTCAGGAGTACCTAAATTCAAATCTGACCTCAGACACTTAATGATTACCTAGCTGTGTGGCCTTGGGCAAGCCACTTAACCCAATTTGCCTTGCAAAAAAAAAAAAAAACTAAAAAAAAGAATGTGCTTGGCTTTCCTCAATTAAATTATAAACTCCTTGAGGGCAGGTTCTGTTTCACTTTTGTCTTTTTATTCCTAGTATATCCATAGTAAATGCGAGGTACATAGTGGATGCTCAATAAATGTTTGTTGATGACTTGCTCAGGAGACTTGGGTTTTAATCTCATGTCTACCTCATTGTATAGGCACAACTCAGCTAAGTCACTTCCCTTCTTAACTTTCCATTTTCTTCTCTAAAATGAGGAGAAATAGATCAGATTATTTCTATAGATTCTTCCAATTAGAATATTTGACAATTTCTGTGAAACTCATTCATTCTCTCTCTCTCTCTCTCTCTCTCTCTCTCTCTCTCGTCTGAATAATTTCATCTCTCCTAAATGTTAGCCCAGTTTGAAGGACCTCTGGGATGAAATTCAGACACCAACCCCCCAAATTAAGCTTGAATCTTTCCTGAAGGAGACTTGTATTGGGAAGCAGTTTCTGTGTGTTTTGTGGGGGAGACCTGTGGAATGTCACTTTCCCCCCATTATAAAGCATGATAAATAATAATACCCCATCTCTGGCCTTACCAAACCTCAAAGTGTAGTCCAGGAAGGAAATGTGTAGAGGGTGATTTGAACTATCTCAAAATAACAGTTTATAGGTTCTAGAACTGGAAAGGACTTCAGAGGCTATCTGGTACTACCTTCTCATTTTACAGATGAGAATACTAGATGCCCAGGCAGCATTGAATACCCAAAGTCACAGAGGCAGGGAGCATCAGAGTTGGATGAGATTGGAAGGAACATAACTTCTTTGGCTTGAGAGCCAGTGGTTCTAGGGAGTCATATTAGGAAATGGTTGTAATGATGAGGAAATTATCAAGGATGTGACCAGAAACTTCTCCTATTAATGCTAAGGACTGTTTGGTGCTGAGCCAACAGTTTACTGGTAGATTCTCGAATGGTCAGTTAATGTTACTCTGAGGAAACTTTTATTCCTTTGACCATAGACACAGTCCCAGCTCTTGCCAGTCTTCCTTCAAAGTCACTTCCCCTGTTTAGGCCCCAGTTTCCTCAGCTCTCAGATGGAAGGGTTGGAATAGAAGTTCCTTCCAGCTCTAAAAATTATATATTATGATAAAATTATATCTTGTATGTAGAAAAATGATTCTGTAATTCCAAGTCATTGAGACATACTCAAGTGAAGATTGTAGATTGTTTATTATGGCCATCTCCGTTGCTAAAGCCTTCTTTCTTGTTAATTGAATGCTCAGACAACCAGAACTCTTAAGCAGAGTTCCACATCTCCTCCCACATCTAGGAGGGCTGGGTTTGAAATGGTTTGAGAAACCCCATTGCTTTCACAAATGGATCTGTCCCAGCCTTTCAACAAAAGGTAAAAGCTCCAGAAGTAATTATTGCAGTTATCAAGGGTCATAAAGTAGGGTGAGGAATAGGACAGGTACAGGGAAATGCTTGTTATCAATGGATAGAAAAATTAGCTGATTACAATTACTTAACCAGCTTTTTCTAAGAAGACCTAAAATCTTCCTTGACTCTACCTTTCAACCTATAAAAACTGAAGTTCTTATCTGCAAATATAAATTGATGTTTATAATATGAATAATATCTCTCCTTGAGTAGGAAATATAATTTGAGCTTAGTTATAGCTGAGATAAAAGTACCGTCACTTTTACATTTATAGCTGTTTACTTTTAAAAAGTGCTTTTTTGGTTGTCTTGTTTTGTTTTAGGGCTGCTCCTAGCTTAATTGAAAAGGTCTGGTTTCCATACTTAAATTCCACACTAACTCTGTAGTTTTGGACAAGTTGTTTAACTTTTGTGCCTCAGTTTCCTTGTCTGTAAAATGGAGGTAAGAGTGTCCATTGTCATCTACCTTAAATCATAAGAAACTCAAAACTGATTTCCATATTTTTATGGCATAAGTAGACTAATAGGTTAGGTATTTTAGCAAGGTATTTGATAAAGATACTCTTGTTCTTCTTGTGGAAAAATTGGGATTATGTTGGCTATTGGTATAAACAGGTAGATTTGGAATTGATTGAATGGCTAGATTCCCAACAATGATCATTAATGGTTCAAAGACAATCTAGAAAGGATGGTATAAACTGATAATATAAACAGGTAGATTTGGAATTGAATTAATGGCTAGATTCCCAGACAATCTAGAAAGGAGGCTCCCCAAAAGTCTTGAAGACTTGGAGCTATTTTAATTTTTTTATTATTTTGATAATAGCACAGGTAGTCTGCTTATCAGGTCCTGTCATAGGTTTTCTCTGTCAATGCTCTGTCATGGTGACTTTATCCATTTCTATACTTGCTTTCTTTTTAGTTTTATTTGCAAGGAAAATGGGTTAAATGGCTTGCCCAAGGCCACACAGCTAGGTAATTATTAAGTGTCTGAGGCTGGATTTGAACTCAGGTACTCCTGACTCCAGGGCCGATGCTCTATCCACTGCGTCACCTAGCCACCCCCATTTCTATACTTTCAACTATCATGCTTTCATATTTATACATCTAGGTCTCATTCTCCCCCCCACCCCCATAATTCCTATTTGTCCTTTTGTCTCCATTCACATGGCCATTACCCTAGTTCAAACCTGTGTCACCTCTCACCTCCAAATTGATCTCCCTGTTTCCTTTCTCTTCCTTTTCCAAACAATCCTTTTATAACTGGTAAATTGATATTCCTAAAGTAAAAATTTGACTGTGTCTCAGTGGCATAGTCAAGCTACTAAAGAATCAATGTTTCCCTAGTGCCTTAAGTATCACATACAAATTTCTCTATTTGACATCTAGCTCCAGACTCTCTTTCCATTAAGATCATAGATTATTTTCTCTCACATATTCCTTGTTTCGACCAAACTGTCCCACTCGCCATTCCCTTTATATCATATTCCATCTCTTTTTTCATGACCAGGCTATCTACCATACAAGGAATGCTCTCCCTTCTCATCTCTGCTTTTGGGGGCTCTCTCATCTCTTCCACCCCTTATTCTCCTTCTCTAAATTGCTTTGTAGTTGTTTTGCTTTTATCTGGCATTTCCTTATCTATGAACATATTGCAACCCCTCAGTAGACTAAACTCCTTGAAGGTTGGGGCTATCTCAGTTAAGTCTTTGTATCTTCAGTGTGCAGCATAGTTCTTTGCATAAAGTGAGCAGCTACATACTTCATGGTAGCCATGACACCAAAAAAGTTCTCAACAGGCCATAATATTGAGTTACTCTAAAATAAGATGAAAATTAATAAGGATAGAATGAACTCAGGTTCACAACCTCACAAGTCTGAGATGGGGAAGGTATTGTAAGATGCCAATTATCTGAAAAATAAATGGGGGACTGGGGTTAGTGTAGTGAATGAGTTAATGAGTCAGTAGTTTCACATGATAACCAAAAAAAGTCAGTCCAGGTTTTAGGTGATAGGTCCATAGTCCTCTCTCCTAGTCGGGTCACATACAGAATACTGTGCTTAGTTCTGGCACCATGGTTTAGGATCTTGATAAGCTGGACAGCTTCCAGTGGGACTAACCAAGAAGGTAGAACCCTGGGTCCATCTCAGGGGAGCTGGATAAAGAAAGCAGGAATCCTTAAACTCAAGGTGCTTATTTAAATTTTGGTGGGAATGTCACCTGGAAGAGAGACTGACTTCTTTTTCTGGGTCTCAGGAGTGATGAGTAGAAGATGTCAATAAACAAAATTTAGGTTCAATGTAAGGATAAGCCTGATAATTCAAGTTATCTTCCTGGGAGTGGACTGGTCTTCCAGGGAAGTGATGTGTTCTTGGGAAGTGTTGCACAGCACAACCTTGTGACCATGTTAGGGAAATGTTTTAGTAGGTTCTGCTTCTCAGGTGTGTCCTTGATCTTTGGTGTAGAAGTTCTTTCAACTTTGAAATTGTATTATTCTGTGGCTATCTCTGACAAGGAATGCTTCATTTCTCCTAGATTTTTCCTTGTAAATGGGATTTTAGCTTTCCTACAAGTATTTGGTAAATAAAAGATAGTATTATTTAATATTATCTTCCCCTTTGTGATATCCACCTTTGGTACTTGAGGGCTACATGGGACATGCCTTAATTCATCTTCTACCTGAATGGCTTTTATATCCTGGAAGGCAGCTCTCAGGTTCCCTCCAGGTGCTTGTTCTCTTCTCCAGGTTAGGTATCTCAATTTCCTTTGTTCATTATTTGGATCACATGACCTCCATCCCCATCATCATACTGGTAGCTCTCCTCTGGACGTGATTTGGCTTCCTTAAACTCATCACCTGGAACTGAAGTAGTATTCCATATATTCTTTGACCAGAGAAGAATGAAATTGGAGAATTTTTCCTTTTTAGTATCGCAGCTCAAAATAGGGATACTTCCCAAGGCTCCAGTTGGCGCTGGCTCCCTTTCTCTGACCCTCCTTTCCTCTCTTCCTCCCTTTTCTATCTTCCTCTTCCCCTTTTTTTTCACTGCCCTTGCCTCTTCTGTGAGTTTCACACCTGTATCACCAGTTGTCTCTTGGACATGTCAAACTGAATGGCTTGGTGATATCTTTAAGCCAACATCTCTGGAACTAAATTCCCCTATTTTGCCCCCCCCCCCCCCACCCAATCCTACCTGCTTCCAAACTTCCCTTTCTGTTGAAGGCACCATCCTTTGAATATTTTGGCTCATAATCTCAGCATTACTCTTGTCTCTCCTCCTTTCATAGTCTTTATATCCAGTCATTTACCAAATTGTGCTGTTTCTGTATTCTTAACATCTCTTGCATCCAACTCTTTCCTCTCACATGGCTACTATCTTAATTCAGGCCTTCATCACCTCTTGGCTAGATTACTGTAACAATCCACTAATTGGATTCTCTAATTCAAATCTCTCAGCACTCCTGTCCACCCTACACACCACTGCCAAAGTCATTTTCCTTAACCACAAATTTGAACGTATGGCTCCCCTGCTCAACAACTTCAGGGCTTCTTGTTGCTTCTAGAATAAAAACATAAATATCCGTGTTCAGCTTTTAAAGCCCTACTCATCCTGGTCTCTTTCTAGCATCATTGGATATTCTTCCTCCTCCTGTGGTTTGTGATCCAACCAAATTGGCTTTTTCTCTCTTTTCTACTTGAGCAGCCCCCATACCTGGAATGGGCACTCTCCTTTCTATCTCATAGAGCCTTTCTTTTAAATGAATCTCTTTGCACAAAACTTTCTGACTTCAACTGCAAGTACCTTCCCTCCCAAAAGACCTGTTTGGAACTGAGCTGTATATATTTGTATTTATTAACTTTATATTCATGTTGCATATTTATCATGTACTTGACTCCTTTGTGAACAGAGATCATTTAATTCTTTGTACTTCTCTTCTCAGAGTCTATAATCTTTCGTAGATTGAAGTGGGATAGTTTGGTGTTAGTTCCTGAAGAAACTGCAAAAGGCATTATGTTGGCAAGACTAGGGGAGAAAAGAAGAAACTAGATTCTTCTTGATGACAGAGTGGATAATCTGAGGACATGGAAGGACATACCTTCCTTTGAAGGGTCAAAGCATGCTTTGGGAAGACAAAAGAAAAGCAACATTTGGCCCAACGTTAATTCAAGTCTTTATCAAGTACAATGTTTGGCCAAGGTCCTAGAGGTGCTGGGAGTTGGGGGGTGGTAAATAGTGGGAGCATTGAGACCCATTAATTAATGCATCTGCTGGCATGTACTGTCTAGTCGGGGAGGAATCGCTTACAGCCCATATTAGAGCCTGGAGGTTTTGATGACTCCACGGGGCTCCCTCTTAGGAGTCCGGAAGGAGAACTGAGAGCTTCAAAACAAACTGGGACCAGCTGGAGTTCCTGTTTATTTGCTTTTTGGCAGTGCATCCCTTCCTGTTTTTGAAGGGAAAAGACCCTTAGGCCATGCTTGGTTCTAGGCTGAGCAGCATGCCAACACTTTAGGGAGATGGGGATGGGGGGATGGTATGGTTAGAGCTCTGGATGCACCTTTCTAGAAAACCTGATAATGACACTACCACTGCCACAAGGACCACAGCCCATGGGAACTCACAGGCAGACACTCCTACAGTCGAACCTATTATATGCACATGAATTTGTTTCTCATGGCATCCCAGTGAGTGGAGTAGTAAAGGTATTATCAATCATTGGATTTAGAATTTCAGGAAAGTTTAGGGTTCATCTAATTCAGTCCCCTCATTTTAAAGATGAGCAAACTGATGCCAGGTGAGTGGAATAGACTTGCCCCCAAGGCCACGCAGATTGTAAATCGTAGAGCTGGGATTCCTTCTTCCTTCCCCTGATTCCTGGTAAGCTGGGCAGTATCACAGACTTCACAATATTCTAGAACTGGAAGGTATCTCAGCATGAAGAAGAGAATCCTCTACCTGTGACCTCTGCAAGGCTCATCCTTTCTTTGACTTCCCTGAAGAGGGAACTCACTACTTCTCAAAGGCAGGCAATTTAATTTTAGAACTGCTCTATTTCTTTTTTGCAAGGCAAATGGAGTTAAGTGACTTGCCCAAGGCCACACAGCTAGGTAATGATTAAGTGTCTGAGGCTGGATTTGAACTCAGGTACTCCTGACTCCAGGACCAGGGCTCTATCCACTGCGCTACCTGGCCACCCCTGAATCGCTCTATTTCTTAGGAAGTTTTTCCTGTGTCAAGATATAACCATAGCTACATCCATCCCATTGCTCCTCACTCTGCCTACTAATTAGTTATCTTGTATTTATTAATTTCTTACTAGGTGCTAAGCACTGGTTGGGGCAGGCGTGCTGGTAGTACCATACAAAGAATGCAATATCCTTATTCACGAGAATCTTATATTCCAGTTTGGGATATATACCTGTATATATATACTGTATATACCATATATATCCATATATGTATGGTAAAATAAATATAAATAGATTGTTAAAATATAAGGTGATTTGGCACTAGCAATTGGAAGCAGGAAAGGTTCATGCAGGGAGGTTGTTGGGATTCATCTAAAAAGAAGAGATGGAATCTGTTAGACAGAGGTATGGAAGGTGCCCATGCCAGGTATGGGGGCTGATCGTTGCTCGAGCATAGAGCCAGGAGAAGGGAGCACAGTATGGGAGGAGTAGAAAAGAGAGAAGGGCAAAAAGAGGAGGAAATCCAATGAGGCTGGAAAGATGGTGGAGACTAGGCTGGGTAGGGCTTTAATAGCTGAACATGGCATTCTAGAAGCGACAGGCAGCCCCTGGACTTGGTTGAGCAGGATAGTCAGATGGCCAAATTTGTGGTTAAGGAAAATGGCTTTGTCAGTGGTGTACAGGGTGGATGGGAGGGCTGAGAAGTTTGAATTACAGAATCCGCTTGGTAGGTTGTTGCAATAATCCAGGCAAGAGGGGTTTGAATCAAGATGGTCATTGTATGAGTGGAGAGAGAGGGCTGAATTGGAGAGATGTTGTGAATACAGAAACAACAAAATGTGGCAACTGATTGGATGCATGGGCTAGGAGAGAAGTGATGAGACTGAGACTGACATTATGAACCCAAGACTGGGAGGCCAGGGGCACCTTCACAGGTGAAGGGGACAACTATGTGATGACACAGTGTGTTACATGCTGACTTGAAATCAGGAAGACCTGAGTTCAAATGTGACTTCTGACACTTACTAGCTGTGTGACCCTGGTTAAGTCACCTCATCCTATTTGCCTCATCATCTGGAAAATAAACTGGAAAAAAAAACCACACAACAGCTCAAAAGGGATCACAGAAAATCAGATACAACTGAAAATGACTAAATTAGAAGAGGATAAGATTTGGGGGGGTAAAAGTTGGGGAAACTGAACAACTTAGTTTTAGATATGATAAGTTTAAAATGGTATTTTTTTTTAATGTCTGGCTGGCTGGCTGGTGAAAAGTATAGAGGGAAAAGGAAGTTCAAGACAGAAAGTTGGGAAATATCCAAAGTTAATGGAAGTGAGGGATGCAGAGCCAGCAAAGGAGACTCTTAAGACCGAACAGAATGCTTGACAGCCCTTCAAAGTACTGATGACTGTTAATATGTTCAGCTAAGTCTTCTCTTCTCCAGGCTAAATGTCTTTCATTCCTTCAGCCAATCCTCATCTGCTCCAATCTCACACCCTTTCCCATTGTGGTTGCTATCCTTTCTTTTGAACCCCTCTCTTGCTTATCAATATTAGGTGAGACCCCAAGGTAAACCCAATATTTCACCTCTTGTGGACTCAGTTTCCTTTACCTGTAAAGTTGGAATGATAATAATTACTCTACTCAACTCACAAGACCATTTAATAACATGTAAAGCACTTTGTAGACCATAAAACGTTGTATAAATGTCAGCTATGATTATTGGGTTTGGCTCGAGGCCTAAGGCTTTTGCTACATCATCTGTCAATTTTCTTTTCTTTTTTTTTAATCCTGACCCTTTATCTTTCATTATAATGCAGTCTTCAGGGTCAGCCCTAGGGGGTACTGGTTGGGAGCAATCAAACCATGACCCCTCCTCACTCCCAACTGAAACCAGGTTAAAATTTCTTCTAAAAAAAGTCTCAGAAAGGTAGCCTAAGGGGTGTTTGTAAGACTGGGGCACTACCTTAATTATAAGAGAGACCCTTGTAGGTTTGGAGACTGTTAAATGTGAATCTGTAGTTTCTCAACACCAACTCCCAAACAGTGGTGTCATCTGTCAACTTGAACCAGGTCTCCCCTTGCCCATCCCTTTCTCCCCACTCCCAAGTGCCATCTTTGGCTAGTACCCACCTAGCTCTAGCTTAGCCCTCTTTAGGGCTTGCCTTCCTTCCTGTTCCTTTGGGTTTGACTTGGAGCCCAGGGAATATCTTCTGGGCAATAGCAGCGAGTCTTCGGTATCATACGGAGAGTCTTTCCAAGACAGAGCACTGACTCCTCTGACATAGTGTGGCCTCAGCCCCCTCTTTGCCAAGATTGTAGGCTGACAAGAAAGGACTTGTTCTTCACCTTGATTGTTCTGAGCAAGAGGATCTCTCCCAGCTCATAGGCACTAACTCAAAGTTATAACTCACATTTTTTTTTTAGGTTTTTGTGAGGCAAATGGGGTTTAGTGGCTTGCCCAAGGCCACACAGCTACCAGATTTGAACTCAGGTACTCCTGACTCCAGGGTCAGTGCTCTATCCATTGCGCTCCCTAGTCGTCCCATAACTCACATTTTTTAAAGTGCTTCAGGGTTTACAAAGAACCATCATCCCAGTATCTCTGCAGTGAAAATATTCTTCAGCTCTGCTTTGTAGATGAGGAAACCAAGGGAGGTGAATTGAGTTGCTCCTGTTTCTGTAACTGGTTAAGTGTCTCAGCTGGGATTTAAATTTAAGCCTCTAGTGCCCTTTCCTGCATACCATATAGCTTCTTCCTTCAGGTCAGGAACAGAAGTACTGGCATCCTCCCAGCTCTGCCACTAAAAATAATTATACCTCACTGGTCTCAGTGTCCCCTCTGTCTAATGTGGGGATTACACTAGCTGGCTCATGATCTCCCTTCTAGCTCTGGTCTAATACCGATGTGGATGTAGCCTTGTATTTGAATAGTGCTCTGCAGTTCTAGAAACTGCAGACATTACATTATCCCACTTGGTCTTTACCACAATTTTATGAGGCAAGGGTGAGTCTCATTTTCCAGATGTAGAAATTGGTATACATTTGAAGCTTTCCTGGGACAAGGATGGTTTAAAATTTATTTTATTATTTTTGTTTTTATATTTTTCTCCAATATAGTTTTATTTTGTTAAGTATTTCTCAATTACATGTAAAAAAATTTTAACATTCATTTGGAAAACTTTTGAGTTTCAAATTCTTTTTCCCCCTCCTCTCTCCTTGAAGGCAAGCAATTTAATATGATTATACATGTGCAAGCATGCAACCCATATTTCTTTAATAGCCATGCTGCAAAAGGAAACAGACTTAAGAATAATATAAGAAAAATAAAGGGTTTTAAGGGGGGGTTGTATTTTTGCAAGGCAATGGGTTAGGTGACTTGACTAAGATCACACATCTACGTTATTATTAAGTGTCTTGAGGCTGGATTTGAACTCAGATTGATGGAGTCAAGGGTGCGTCATCTACCTGCCCCTCCAAATAAAGTTTTTTTTTAAAAGACATGTTTCCATCTGTATCTGCAGATAGCATTTCCCATCATAAATCCTTCCTGATTGTCTGGGAATTGTCATAGTTGATCATTGGATAGTATTCCAGTTGCTATGTTAGCTTCTCCAGGCTGTGCTAACTTCACTGTGTATCAGTTCATATAAATTTTCCCAAGTTTTTCTGAAATCTTTCTGGTCATCATTTCTTTCAGAACAAATAATATTCTATCACAATTATATTTTTTCTTTTTTTTCTTTTCTTTTTTCTTTTTCTTTCTTTTTTTTTTTTTTTTTTGGTAAGGCCAATGGGGTTAAGTGGCTTGCCACTTAACTTGCCACACAGCTAGGTAATTATTAAGTGTCTGAGGCTGGATTTGGACTCAGGTACTCCTGACTCCAGGGCCAATGCTCTATCTACTGCGCCACCTAGTCATCCCCTATCACAATTATATAACACAAATTGTTCAACTGTTTTGTGGTTGATGGGCATTCCTTCAATTTCCAGTTCTTTGCTACCACAAAAAGAATTGCGATCAGAATTGCTGTACATGTAGGACCTTTTCCTTTGCCTTTGTTTTCTTTGGGGTACAGGCTTAGGGGTGGTATTGCTAGGGCACCTAGGTAGTGCAGTGAACAGAATTTGGAAGACGAGTTCAAAACTGACCTCAGATACCTAGTAGCTAAGTTACTTAATCCTTTTGGTTTTAGTTTCTTCATCTAGAAAATGAGCTAGAAAAGGAAATTGCAAACCACTCCAATGTCTTTATCAACAAAAATCCCAAATGGGGTCTTGAAGAGTTGGGTATGACTGAATAATAACAGCAGGGTATCATTTGGTCAAAGGATATACACAGTGTTACAGTCCTTTGGGAATAATTCTAAATTACTCTCCAGAACTCCACCAATAGTGAATCAATGTCCCAGTTTTCCCACATCCCCTTCAGCATTTGTCATTTTCCTTTTCTGGTATATATATCCAATCAAATAGATGTGAGGTGGTACCTCAAAATTGTTTTAATTTACATTTCTCTAATCTATAGTGATTTAGAGCAATTTTTCCATATGACTATAGATAGCTTTGATTTCTTCTTCTGAAAACTTCCTGTTCATATTCTTTGACTATTCATCAGTTGGGGTATGTCTTCCATTCTAAATTTGACCCAGTTCTCTATATGTTTTAGAAAAGAGGCCTTTATCAGAGAAATTTGATGTAAAAATTTCCCTCTTCAGTTTTCTGCTTTCCTTCTAATCTTGGTTGCATTGGTGTTATTGTACAAGATCTCTTTAATTTCATGCAATTAAAATTATCCAGTTTACATCTTATAATGATCTCTATCTCTTGTTTAATCATAAAGTCTTCCCTTATCCATAGATCTGACAGGTAATTTTTCCCCATGTTTCCCTAATTTGCTTATTGGACTTTTTGTTCAAATCATGTATCCATTTTTTAATTTTAATTTTAATTAATATTTAAATATAGTTTTCAACCTTCATTTTTGCAAAGTTTTCTTCCTCCCACTGATTCCTCCTCCCATCCTAGGATAGCAAGTAATCTGATAGTAAGTTGTATACACATGTACACATTTTGACCTTATCTTGGGATATGATATGAGATGTTGGTCTACACCTAGTTTCTTCCTAATTGTTTTCCAATTTCTCTCAAAAAGTGAGTTCTGGACTAGGATGATTTGGAGGAAATAGCCACTGAAGTGTTCATCTATAATCCCAGGATCTGACTCTAGATTTGTAACCAAATATGAGACAGCTAGGTGCCCAGTTGATAGAGTGCTAGAAATCTAAATCTGGTTCAGATGCTGTGTGACCCTGGGCAAGTCACTTGATTTCTGTTTTCCTCAGTTTTCCCTCACCTGTAAAATGGGGATAATAATAGCATCTCCCTTTCAGGGTTGGGGATCAAATGAAATAATATTTGTTAAGTAGTATACTATGTGTGTGTGTCTGTGTGTGTGTGTCTGTGTGTGTGTGTGTGTGTGTGTGTGTGTGTCCTATAAATATAAGACATCATGATGATGATGAAGATAGAGATGTTAGGTAAATCATTTAACCCAAGCTTCCCTTTCCTCTTTGTAAAATGAAGGCATTGAGGTAGATGATCCATAACATGTCTTTGGGGAGTTTCTCTTTGGGTTCTGGATTGTTGGAAAGCACAAGGCCTGGAACCAGAGGACTTAGGTTCAAACTCCATATCTGTTTTTTTATGTTTTTATTTAATTTTATTTATTTTCACATTTTTGCAATATTCTTGTTGTAGAAGTAAACATAATCCTCCCTACCCCCACAAAGATAGAGAAACCTCAAGAAAAATAAAGTGAGAGAAAAGGGGAAAAATGTACTTCATACTGTATTCAGATACCATCAGCTCTGTCTCTAGGGTGGATTGCATTCTTTATCATAAATCCATCATAGAAGTTGCTACAATATTTTCCCCCCCACAGTTGCTATTGCTGACTGTATTTCCCTCCATTCTATTTTTCCCCATTCCTATCTATTCTTTTCTCTCTCTCCTTTCACTTTGTCCCTCATCACAAGTGTGTTGTGGGGCAGCCATGCATATCTGTTGTTTTAAATACCTCTCATACCTTTTTTTTATTACCATCATCACTTAACAGCATCACGGTATTGTAGTTTTAGAAGTAGAAGGGAGCTTAGAGGTCATCTAGCTATTGCTTTTCTTTCATTTTACAGGTAAAGAAATTGAAGACCAGAGAGGTGATCTTGCCCAAAGTTTCACATGTAGTAAATTGCAGAATCAGGATTGAAATTTGGGTCTTCTGATCCCAACCTATTGCTTTTTTCCATTGGTTAAAAAAATGCCTCTCTAGTCCTCAAGTTTTTCATCCATAAAAGAGGGTATTAAATTAGATTATCTCCAAGATGTAGCCCTTCCAAATCACATGCTTTTAGCTTGATATAGTGGATAGAGCACTGAACTTGGGGTCAGGATAATCTGGGTTCAAATCTTACCTCCTTCAGATATTAGTTGTATGTTCCTGGGCCCAATCCATTTAACCTTTTGGTGCCTTGGCTTCCTTTAAACTGAAGGGTTTGGAACCCAATGACCTCCAAGTGCTTTTCCTCTTTGATGCTTTGACTTCTCTTTACCCTGAGGACTTGGCTCTGAGTTATTATAACTTACTCTGTTCACATTTGGGGCTATTGTTCCCCTGGGCCCCTTTTAGTTTTCTATGTAATGTTGCCATTTGGATATGTCCACAAGGGTGTGATGCCTTCTTTGCTCACTATGGCTCCCCTCTCCCCCATCCTTTGTGGCTTTTTTCAGGTCAAGAGTCAGTCATCCTTGGAAATAACGATTAAGTTTGTCCAAAGTAGCTGCCAGGAGCAGGCTGAGGAATCTTCTGTGCAGAGCTCCAGGGAAATTAGATGACCTAGATGGTAAGTGTGCAAAACATGGTGAGACCTGGACAAACCGGTAGAATGAAGGTGGCTTCTCATACTTCGTTTTCTCTGGCTACCGAGTGCCTTTCTGTTGAGACAGCACTGAGCACATTAGTTTGTTGAGGTTTTGTTTTGTTTTGTTTTTAAAATATATTTAACAAGTCATAACTAGTCCTTCTGACCAGCCTCCTGTGGGAGAACAGTGTTACTTAGCAGAGTCCCTCCTCAGTAATGTTTGGGTACAGTCAAGGAAACAGGATAGAGAGAAGAAATGGAACCTCCATTGTTCCAGACGATTGGCAGTGTTAGTAGCTGGCACGATGGGAGGCATTGGTATGCAGTGGAAGGATCACTTGGAATCAGAAGCCCTGCATTTGAGTGCTGGCTCTGACTCTAAATATGGGCAATTTGTCCCTGACTTGTGATAGAGCCTTCCCAGCTTATATTGATCTGATCAGCTACAGTCAGGCACACTGTTCCTTGACCCCAACATCATGAGGTCATTGGTCCTCTTTGACAAGGAACTGATGTTTATCCTTCATTTTTTTTTTTGCAAGATAATTGGATTAAGTGACTTGTCCAAGGTCACAGAGCTAGGTAAATTATTTAATGTCTGAGGTTGCATTTGAACTCAGATCTTCCTAACTCCAGAACTAGTGCTCTCTCCACTACACCACTTAGCTGCTCCTATCCTTCATTTTTGAAGAAGACTGATTTGGATTTGAATGAGGGGGCCTGTGCCAAATCACCAGTCTCACTCTCTCCTCTGGAGCCATCTGGGTCCAGGGGCAAGATAGGAATCAGGATGATGAGAGATGATCCTGGATGTGAGACAATCAGGATTAAGTGACTTGACCAATGTCACACAAGGTAGTGTATCTGACCACTGGATTAGGACTCCCATCCTCCTGACTCCAAGGCTAGTGCTCTATCCATTGTACCACCAGCAACCATATGACTTTCCCTCTTAGGAGAAAGTTGGACTAGATTATTGAATGCCCCTCCTAGCTGTGTGTCCTATAATCAGTTTTTGTGGTTATTTCCTAGATTCCTTCTAATCATGCTTTCTGTTTATTCTTGAGATCTCTTTCAGCCTTGACATGATTTTGATTCTGCATTCACCAGCACAGCCAAAGCAAAACTGTCCCTAGCACATATAGCAAGTGCTTAGTTAATATTTGTTCATTGATGAATTGATTGATTGACCCCTCCCCTCCCAGAGGCAGGAAATAGGGGAGATCTTGGAAGAAATCAAAGAAAGGGTCTTCCTAACTGCTTTTGAGAGTAGTTTCCTTCAAAGAGTTGATGCCTCTGTCTTAGAAGTAGTTGGACAGAAGGGATCCATAGCATGAGGGAACTTCTCCCCTGCCCCCTCTCCCCAGTCATTCCCTGTGCTTCCTAGCAGTCAAGATTGCATTTGTGGTCTTTGAATCAGAACCATTACTGAGCTGCAAGAGACTGTGATGGGGAAAAGTAGAGAACTTCCAGAAAAACTGACTCTCCTTTTCCTGCCTGTCTGTCTCTGTCTCTGTCTCTCTCCCCCTCTCTCTCCCCCTCTTCATTGTGTCTCTTTTTTTCTCTTTGGAAGTTTCTGGTAGCTGTAGGGGCTAAGATAAAATCTTGGACTTGATTATAAAATGGTGATTTATGAGCACTTAAGAGAAGAAAGATGTGTTTCTTATGAGTCTTACATTAGTTGGAACATTGGTTTTTAAACTCCTTAAGAACAGGGACTTTGGAAATCTTTGTATTCCCAGCTTCTAAATATTGTCAAGTACATAGGCACAAATGAATAGGCACTATTTGATGAACTGGTAGATCTAGAGGGATGTTTTTATTAGGCTCTCTTTGGATTTTGGTAAGAAGTTTGATTAAGGGGTGGCTAGGTGGTGCAGTGGATAGAGCACCTGCCCTGGAGTCAGGAGTACCTGAGTTCAAGTCCCAGTCTCAGACACTTAATAATCACCTAGCTGTGTGGCCTTGGGCAAGCCACTTAACCCCATTTGCCTTGCAAAAACCTTAAAAAAAAAGAAGTTTGATTAAAACAAACAAACCTTTAGGATAATATCTGGTGGGTCAACCTGGAGGGGACATCATTAAATTTGAAGCAGAGAGATTGAAGAGGTTCTAGTATTGTCAAGAATCAACAAGTTTGGGAGGCAGTAAAGTGAAATTTGATAGAGATAAAGTCCCAGCTTTAGATTAGTTTTTTTTGTTTTTTTTTTTAAGTTTTTTCTGCAAGGCAAATGGGGTTAAGTGACTTGCCCAAGGCCACACAGCTAGGTGATTATTAAGTGTCTGAGGCTGGATTTGAATTCAGGTACTCCTGATTCCAGGGCCAGTGTTCTATCCACTGTGCTACCTTAGCCACCTAGCCACCCCCCCCCCCCAGTTTTAGATTTAAAAAAAATCAACAGTTCAATGATTTGATGAGGGAGGTCCAGAATTAAAGCAATTCACCTTGCTCAGGATGTCCCACCCTCCATCCTTTTGATTTCCTTTTTTGTGTTATCATCTTCTTTTAGAATGTAAGCTCCTTGAGGGCAGGGACTGCCTTTCTGTTTGTATTTGTACTCTAGGTTGGTGCTCTATCTACTACACTATCTGCTGCCCTAACTAGGTGACCTTGGAGAAGTCACTTAATTCTGATTGCCTCACATCCAGGGTCATC
Source organism: Macrotis lagotis (assembly GCF_037893015.1). Classification (NCBI taxonomy): domain Eukaryota; kingdom Metazoa; phylum Chordata; class Mammalia; order Peramelemorphia; family Peramelidae; genus Macrotis; species Macrotis lagotis. Next base: position 868,724,039 of record NC_133658.1, read on the forward strand.
TGCAGTCCTCCTGACTCATATCTGGCCACTGGACCCAGATGACACCAGAGAAGAAAATGAAGCTGGTGATTTAACTAGCCCCTCCTCACTCAAATCCAATTCACTTACATGTCCTGGCATCACTTCCCTGATTCGCTTGCATGTCCTGGCATCACTTCCCTGATGTTTTGGTCTTCTTTGTGAAAGAAGGACAAACATCACCACCACCACCACCACCACCACCACCATTATCACCATCTGTGCCCCTAGTGCTTAGCTTGTTGATTGATCGATTGAAATAGAACTTTCCAAAAATAGTATCAATTGTAACTCTCCCAGGAGAACATTTTATCTCCCTTGAGACAGAGGAAGTATGTTCGGTATGGTTCCATTAATGATCTCTGTGTGTGATTTGGTTCTTTTATCATTTGGGTTTTGTAATTATGTACTGTATAGTGCTCTCCTGCTTCGGATTTCCTCCTCACCATTTGTCTATTCAGATCTTCCTGTGCTTCTCAGCCTCTTCATTGTTTCTAATAGCATAGTAATATTCTATTCTGGTCACAGAGCATCCCTCTAACTGATGGACACCTATTTTGGTTCCAGATTTCACTACCATAAAAACTGTTTTTATAACTTTTGGTATCTAAGGGACATCTGGGTTCTGGCCAACTAAAAGACAGTTTAATAGCCAAAAAAATTTGTGATAGCCAAAAAAATGATGCAATATGAACATTCATTAATGTAAATGTAGCATGATTGCCTTATTGCACTTAATCCTGGCCAGACCTCACCTGCAATTGTATGTTCAGTTTTGGGGCTGCAGTTTTGGAGTGACATTGGCAAACTGCGGTGTGTTCTGAGAAGGCCATCCAGGATATAGCACTTTGTGAATGTTTTTGAATATTTTCTCATTTCCTTTTCAAGATAACTCTGGGAGGTAGGTATTGTTATTATCCTCATTTTATAGATGAGGAAACTAAGGGAAACAGGTTAAGTGACTTGCCCAGGATCACATAGTAAGTAAATATCTGAGGCTTGATTTGAAACTCTCATCTATGATCAAACTGGGAATGTTTAGACTTACTTTATTAGGGACAAGAATGGATATCTTCTAACATTTGAAGGACTGTTTCATCATTAAAGGTAAAAGACTAGTTCACGTGATTGGAAACCAAGGAAGTAGATTCTGGCTCATTGACTGGAAAAAACTTGATAGCAATTAGATCTTGTCCAGTGGTGAAATGGGTGGGCTGTCTTAGGAAGTAGTAAGTCTGAGACTCTATGTCCTAGATTTCCCAGGATGGCCCAGATTTCAAGAAAAATAAGTTTTACTCTCAGTACGGGTTTGCAAAAGGAAAATCCTTTGTCAGATGATCTGTCCCAATTTTGTTTTGAATAATTAGTATGCTCCTCATTGATACTGAGCTTCCTGTAATTGGAGGTTTTGTTAGGTGACCATCATCAAGGATAGTGGCAAAAATTTGAGTCCTGGGCAGGAGGGTTTGTATGTGAGAATGGTTGAGGTCCCTTCCAGCATTGTAATGCTTTAATAACCAAATAGAGACTCATGGGTTCTCATTTGGAAAGGAAGACTTTGGAGATAGTTTTGGCTGCAGTTTTGCTTCAGCATTTTGCTGTTGTTGATCCTTTGTTCTCAAAAGAGGACCAATGACATCAGGAAAGTGATGTCTTGACTTGCAAGTGAATTGGATTTAAATGAGACAAGGCTGTGCAAAGTCATCAACCTCACTCTCTTAGTCAGATATGGATCAGGACAACTGGAGATGGCCCAGATGCAGTGGGAGACCTTGGCCTTTTTAAGGGCTTTCCCAGGTCTCAGTTATTTGAGGTAACACCCATTCAGTGATTAAGACTAGGTAAGAAATACTGCAAAAACCAGTCTCTTTTACTTAGTCAAAAAGAAAAAAAGAGCCATCTAGGAGGGCAAGACCCACAGGGTTTCTGACCTAAACAGAAGCAATTACTATTACACTCACTCTGAGCCATCCCAAACTCAAACTGACCAGAGGCTTGGACCAGGACCTATTGTTGGCCAATCACTGAGAGCAAGAATGATTTGGTTTTAAGGCATAGTCTGGTAACTCCATTTGAATCCTAATGTACTTCATCAAAGCCTGGTTTTCCAGTGCTTTATTTCAAGAAATCATAAATAAAACTACATGGGGGGGGGTGGCTAGGTGGTGCAGTGGATAGAGCACTGGCCCTGGAATCAGGAGGACCTGAGTTCAAATTCAGCCTCAGACACTTAACAATTACCTAGCTGTGTGGTCTTGGGAAAGCCACTTAACCCCATTGCCTAGGAAAAAACCTAAAAAGAAAAACTACATGGGGCAAAGAATATGGGTATGTTGAACCCAAGTTCCTCCCAAGACAGTCTATTGCACTTTTGGACAGTTCTCATTCTTAGGAGGGAAGCTTTTCCTTTTATGGAGCTGAAATCTGCCTCTCTATAATTTTCATCCATGAACTCAGGGTGAAAGGAATGACACATTTTCTTAACCCCAGAGACCAAATGGGAAAAATCCAGAAGGTAGAAGAGCAGGTCGTCAGTGCAGAGTAAGTTGGGAATAAATTTTAGGATGAGAAGGCAGTCAAAGGCTTAAGACCAGTGACTGGGAAATGCCGGGGAGGACACTGCTAAGAAGAGAACCAAGCAGGACCTCCCCCTTTTTCTTTGTCTTATAGCTGGAAACAGGACATGAATCATGGGAGTTCTGCTGGGGCAGCAGGGCACAGTCTAGAGTCTGTTCTATTCTAGACATTCCTAGGCATCAACCACAGGAAGGAGGTCCGGCCTAGTGTAGACTGGGTGGGCCAAGCCAACTAGGGCTGGGGGCAAGGACTCAGAAAGAGGAGATTCCTAAATGGGAGACACCCTCAGGGCTGTCCATAGAGGCTGATTCCAGGCCAGTGCCTTTTAAATTCTTTATTTTTATTAAAGTGGTGGGGCTGGGATGTGTGGATGAAGATTTTGGATACCTGGGCAATGACTCAAGGAGGCAGCTGGGGAAAGAAGTTTGGCTCCCTCATCTGGTGGTAACTGGGGCAAATGCCCATGTATTAACAGATCTAGTCTTATCTATATTGCATTGGAAAGTGTATAAAAGGGTTTTCTTCTTGAGGGAAGAAGTGTAGTATTAATGGTGTTATAAAGAAACTGAGACTCAGAAAGGATAAGAGGCTTGACTTGGAGTCAACCACAGGAACTAGGTCCAGTCCAATATAGACTCAGTGGGCCAAACTAACTGGGCCTGGGGACAAGAACTCAGGAAGAGGGAGATAATAGATTACAGGTAATAGATGTCAGAATCAGGATTCAGACTCCAACTCCAAATGGATGCTAGCCATGATCCTCTTGTACCATAGAGAATGTTCTTTCCTTCCCAGCCCCACAACTGGGTTGCCTCCCCTCCCTCCCTCTTTTTCAAGGCTGCCCTGGGGACTCATGTAGTCTTATTTCTCTAATATTTGTAAAACTACAGAATTTTAGAAATGGAAGGGACTGTAGTGTCCATGTAGGGTTCTTGACTTTTGTGAGTCTGCCTTTGGCAGTCTAGACAAGTCTAGGGACTCCTTATGTTTTTAAATATATAAAATAAGATATATAGGGTTATTATGGAAACCAATTATTATTATGGAAACCAATATTGAAAAGCTTGTTAAAATTTTAAAAGTTCATGGCCAAGGTTATAAGCCAAATACTTTTTGGAGGATCATCTAATAGTAAAATGAGGATAATCATAGCACCTTCCTCCCAGAGTTGTTGTGAGGATCAAATGATCAGTTAGCCCAGTGCCTGGCCCAGAGGAAGCATGATATTAATATTAGCTATCATCATTATCATCCTCATTCTCATTGTCATTATCTCTTCCCCCCACCCCCACTTCCCCATGTGCCTTTTGGCTTGAGTTTTTCACCTCCTCAGGTAAGAATGAAGGTGGTGTGTTTGTGTGGGTGTGGAAGTGACTGGCACTTTGTGAGGCAGATTGTTTGAGCTGATGTGAATCTGGTTGCATATTATTCTTGGGCATCTCCAAAAGGATGGGATCTGGACAGAGCTCATCGAGGGAGGGTGTGTCTCCCTCATACTCCTCTGACCAGAGTCTGCTCCTAACTCTATAAGCCTCAAAACTCATATCTCCTTGCATAATCATAGAATTTCAGAGCTGAAACTAGTTTCACTACAACACCTTTCCCAGCCTGAATGAAATGGCATTTAATAAGAATGATATTTAATTATTAATTATACTAAATGACATTTAATAATTTCTTAACTGTGAGTTTTAAAAAATGCTTTTTTAAGTACAAGATGAGGGGGAAGAATGGATGGATTGCAATTTGTCTGAAAGGGAGCGGGAGGTTTTGATGGATTGCAAACTCAACATGAATCAACATTAATGGTTCTGCCATCTTGGACTCCATTGAGGAGAAGGATAGCATACAGGGTAGCAGAATGCAGCAGTGGTCCAAGGACCCCAAGTCCTGTCTGAGATCCATATTGTATGACCAATGGGCAATCAGAGCCTCAGACTGTTAGTGATGAATTATCAGGATGTATCACTCAGAGGGAAGTTCCATATTGAGATTTCTCCACCTTAGTGAAATTGCAGGAGTATAGTAAATTGTTTTTATTTTGGGGGTCGATTTGGCTGATATTTTGCCTTGATTGTTTTTGTCGAGGACTTAAGGTTTTAAAAAGAAGTTGCTTTGTCCCTCCAAACCTTTCAGGCCCATTGCTTCTAAACTATAGTTATCCCTTTCACATCTTAGAGTTTTTGGTGGTGTTAGGGGCATGGTGCCCCCTGTGATCTAGAAAAATCCACATGAATTTTTTTTTACCCTCTCTTTGGACAAGTCTGAATTATGGTAATAAAAGATACTGATATTATACATATATTTTATGCATATCTGATTTTCTAAATTTTTTTCTATGTTATCTGTTAGCCTTTGTGTATCATCTGTGGCTTCTACAAAACTCCCCCCAAATTCCTATTTAATTTCTTTTTTGTCACCCATGATATATTGAAGTCACAATAGGGAAAGGCAAGATGTGGAAGGGATAATGGTTTTCTGCTGAATTGCAGAAAGAACTTTGAGTGATGAAGCTAGCAGGGTTTCCCAAATATTTACCCTTCATTCTGTGGAGAATCTTGTATGGGCCAAAGAACTGTCTGAGATCAGTGACCTTCTATTAAGAGATCCAAAACAGGAGCAACTTGGTGGCGCAGTGGATAAGAGCACCGACCCTGGAGTCAGGAGGACCTGAGCTCAAGTCTGGCCTCAGACACCTAGCTGTGTGGACTTGGGAGAGTCACTTAACCCCATTGCTCTGCAAAAACAAACAAATAAATCCCCCAAAAAGCCAACCAAGAGATCCAGAACAGAAGAAACAATGCTAGTCTGGCTGGCTGGCCTCTCAAACTCTGACTGTGTCTGAGTGGATGATATTCCATTCTAGGTGCTGCATTTTAGGAAGGTCAAACTCCCTGGAGAACCTGGGGGGGTGGGGCGGGGGGAGGTAGCCAGAATGGTAAAGGGGCAGGAGGGTTAGTTTAGGAAAGAGAAAATTTGGGGAGGAGGCTAGGTGGAGATTTTCTCCTAACATTTGACTGGGCTTTCATGTGGAAGGAGGGGATTCAATTTGTTCTGTTTGGCCCCAGAGTGGAGTTGGATTGAGACAAATGGAAAGACTGCCTACGAAATAGACCCTTCCAAAGAGAGGATTAAGTTGCTTCAAGAGATAGCAATTTCCTATCTTTGAAGGGCTTCTAGCCAAAGCTAGATGACTCCTTTTGGGAGGATGTTGGAGAATGAATTATTATTTAGTATGGATTAGAGCAGAGGACTTCTGGTCTGGTTCCCCTTATTTTAGTACCTTCTTCCTGTTGACTCTCTACATTCTTGACTGGGGGCTTACCCAGGGAGAAGCTCTCATTACAACACCCGGGGGAGGGTCATTCTCTCCTCTGAGCCATACTGAGTTCATTTAAGGAGAAAGTGGCTTCTTACAGACACACCCTTCCCACACCCCCACCCATTCTTGCAGCTGCTGGAGCCTTGTCCACTGCCCTTGGCCAATCCTTCCAACCCTGCAGAGAGATGCAGCCCAAGCTGAATCCCTTGTCTTTTCTCTAGGACCTGGGCTCCCTCTGGTGACCATAAGGTCAAGGTACAGACCCTTTAGCCTCATTGGGGGGCTTGGTGTTTGATGCTGATCTCAGCACCTTCTGCTTGCAGAACTCTGGATCCCTATCTCTCCATTCTAAGATTCCCCTTCTTCAGGGGGAGGTTGCCCAAGGCTGCTTCTACAGGAAGCCTACCCCCAGCTGCTCGGATCCAACCTATTTAGCTGCTTCTCTTTAACTAACTTGTAATTATTGTGTCCTAATTCTGGACCTACTTCTATAAAGCATGAATATATGAGGTCCTGAGTTCTTCCAGTAGAAGGCTTGTTTCATTCTTTGTCTGGGCTCCCAATGTCTAATAAAATGTTTGTTTGCTAATTGTTTGATTTACTTATTGTTACAAGCAAGCTTGGGGATCATGGAATCCAAGTCTTTCATTAGATAAATGAGGAAACCAGGAGACTTGCCCAAGATCACCCTTTGATAGCAGAGAACTCAGGTTCTCTTGACTGTGGATTCAGTGTTGCTGGTGGGAACAAAGGTGGAAACCAATCCATTTTGTTCAAGTGTTGCCAATTACCTCTCAATGTCTGGAGCAGTCAATCCATTGACATTAAGATAACATGGACAAACACGGACATTAAGATATGGAAAATATGATATGAGCAAAGAAACAGTGACTTTAGAGTTTCAAAGATAAAATAATACCACCTCTTGCCTCAGAGCTTAGGTCCTAATGAGTAGATTTAAGTAGACAAAAATACATTCAAATGAATGCAGGGTAGTTGGGAAGGCAAAGAGGTGTTCAGAGATGGGTGGATCAGGGGAAAGCCTCCTACAGAAGGGGTTATTTGAGCTGAGTCTTGAAGGAAGTTAGGGGGTTCCAGAAAGGTTGGGGTAAAGAGAGTATATTCTAGCATTGGGAAGAACTTGTGCAAAGGCATGGAGAAAAGAGAGAGCATCTTGTGTGAGAGGGGCCTTAGTACTCAAAATGTCCCAGCTGGGAGGGTCCTTAGAACACGGGATGTCCGAGCTGAGAGGAGTTTGAGAAAACTGAATATTAGAGAAGGGCAGAATCTTACAACAGATCTTGAGATCATTTTGTTCTACCCTTTTTAATTCATAGACTAGAAAAATGATGCCCAGAGAGATTTGTTAGCTATGTGTAAATTTGAAAGTGTAGTTTGAGAACTACTGATAAGCTGTCTGATCAAGAATTAAGGCTTTCATAATAGGAAAAAGAGTGACCCCTTTAGGCTGACCAGCCCATGCTCCCCAGATCCTGGTTGCCCAGGCTCAGGGAAACTAGTACTGGTTTCCACTTGGCCATGAGATGGAATAGTTGGGCCCCAGGCCCCTCCCCTTGCCCAACAGCCAAGGCCTAAGTGGAGCCCTAGCATCTGTTCCTGCTGGGCCGGAGGAATGGCCATCCCCTGCCCACAAACTTCCTGCCGGAAGCCTTGGGTGCCTGGGATCCAGCAGGGCCTTGGAACACATACATTCCATGACAGCTGCCTCCGCCTCTGCCTCTCCAGCGTCACAGCCAATGACTAAAAGAAACCATTCCCAGGGGTGGCCTGTTGGAGGGAGACAGGAAGGGGTTGTGACTTAGGGTTTGGGGTTCCTGGCTGAGAGCCATGATCAGGTCTTCCACGTTGGCTGCCTCATTGGCTGGCTTTGTGATCTTGGGCACTTCCTGCTGTGGGCCTCAGCTTCTCCATCTGGAAAATGGAAATAACCATGGCCATCCTCCCTCCCAGGGCTATTGTGAAAGTCAAATGATGTAAGACATAGAACATGTGTTGGAAAGTAAAGATTGGTACAGAGAGGAGGTGGTCAGTTTTCACTAGTTGACACACACACACTCTCACACATGCACTCCACTGAGGAACCTGTTTCCAAAAGCCTTTGCCACCTTTTTTAAGACCTACCATTTGTTCTATTCTTCTGGCATGACAGTTGGGAGTCCAGGGTAGCCTGGGCATGAGGAGGCCAACATTTCTCATTGGACCTCCTGAGTGCTTTTCAGCAAGCCCCCCAAATCTGGCCCCAACCTACTTTCCCAGTTTTCTTTCATACAAGATCTTTCACCAAGCTTTCAGCCAAACCCTCTTACTTTTTTAACTTGGTACCCTGTCTCATGCTGCCATGTTTTTCCCAGGTGGTGCCTTATGTATGGATTCCTGCTTCTTGGAAACTATCCTATCTTCCTTCAGGGAAAGAAGCTTCCTTCAAATCTTAAGTGAACAGTCTTATTGCCTTCCCTGAGTCTACTCCAATTTATCCTTTATCTTATTTGTAATAGACTAAGCTCTTGAGCAGAGACTGGATGTTTTGCTTTGTTTTTGTTTTTCCTCTTCTTTTTTCCCACCTCATTGACTTGACCTTAATGACATGGCATGGTAGAACTAGAAGGAACTACAGACCATGGAAGGTTAGGGTGTGAAGGGCCTTTAGAGTCACAGTGTCAAAGAGGGAAGAAACTTTAGGATTTTAGAACCCAAGATGTTAAGAGCTGGGAATGACTTTGGCAATAAATCATCTTCTCTCCAACCACTTACCTTCACAGATGAGAACACTGAGACCCAGAGAAAATAAGTGATTTGCCCAGGGTCACACAGCAACCAGTGTTGGGAGTGGAAACAGAACTCATATCTATCAACTTTCAGGTCATTTCTAGGGCTGCTACATTGCTAGACTAGGTGAGTTTGTTAAAACTTTTTTTTAAAAAAATTTAAGGCAATGGAGTTAAAATGACTTGCCCAAGGTCACACAGCTAGGTAATTATTAAGTGCTATCACTCATCCCAGCTTGAGGATGGCAGTAACAGAAAACTCCTGGGACAATAATGAACATGTTCTTGGTGTGGAGAGGTTTGCTGTTCAGGTAGCACCATCTTTTGCAGTAGTGGGCAGATAGGCCCACACCTACAGGACAAGGGGTGCCCACACCTGGGCTGGTGTTTAATGACTATTGGGAGTGTGTATTCCTATGATGAACTGAATTGAATGCTTTTCTGTATAATATTGGATGGAAGAATTTAAGCAGGTTTCACACAATCTAGGGCAGAGGTATCAAATATAAGACCCACAATACTCCCCAAGGCCAGATGAACATGCAATTGGGAAATATTTTTCAAAATAAATAAAAATACAATAGATGACATAATATTAATGTGTAGTTTTCTACGTCAATATGCAGCTCTCGGCAATCCTTATGAATTGTTGAGTGTCCCCTATTTCTATTTGAGTTCGATACTCCTGGTCTAGGGGACCAGAGGAGTTGGTTATGAGCGGTTAAATGTTTTTAGAATTGAGAGAATTTCAGAGCTAGAAGGGACCAAAGCCCAGCTAGTCCAACTGGCATCTGAAAAAGAGTCTTGTTTACTACTTTCCTCATAGATGGTCTTGTAGTCTTTGTCTCCAAATTTACACCTCTATCTTGAGGTGGCCCTTTCCATTTCTGTATAATTCAAATGTGTAGAAAGCCTTTCCTGAGACCAGGTCTAAACCATTCATTTGCACCTTTACCTATTCTTCTTGTTTATCTCTAGGACCAAGCCTCTCTCTCCCTTCTGAAACAAATTCTCCAAGACAGCTATTACAAGACTCTCCTCAAGTCTTGTTTTCTCAAATCTAAATAATCCTATTTCCTTTAACCAGTTGTTATGGAGGATGAACTCTAGATTCTTCACTATTCTGTTCCCTCTCTCAAGTTTAAACTCTCAAGTTTAGTCTTTTTAAAAGAAATAGATAAAAATGCATTGATATTGCATACAAACCAGTGAGGATACAAACAGAAAAGCAGAGGTTTGTTTGTATCCTCACTGGCTTCTAAAATACATATAGGAGATTTCACTCGATTTCTCGCTTTGGCCATGGTGCTTAGAACTAAACACAGGGCGGTTAGGTGGCACAGTGGATAGAGCACCGGCCCTGGAGTCAGGAGGACCTGAGTTCAAATCCGGCCTCAGACACTTAATAATGACCTAGCTGTGTGGTCTTGGGCAAGCCACTTAACCCCATTGCCTTGCAAAAGAGCTAAACACAAAATTTCCAATGTGATCTGACTTTGGCAGAATGGAAGCAATGCTCCTTTTAACGTAGTACAAATTTTAGATGACTATTAAGCTTGTGGTTCACCAAAGCCCCCAGATCCTTTTCTGGTAGATTATTGTCCACTTCTGGTCTCCCCATTTTACATTTGATTAGAATGACAACTGCTTGGAGATAAGGGCAACTTCATTTTGTCTTTTTATCTCCAGCACATATCACAGACTCTGGAACATAATGAGAGCTTAATAATGCTTATTCAATCAACTAATCTTATGTTATGAAGTTGTTGGATTTTTTAAATAACCATAAAATTATATTTGTCCCTACTAAGTTTTATTTTAATTCAATTCAGCCCTATGTTCAGTCTATGTCAAGGTCTTTTGGATCTTGGCTTTACTGCCCAGCCTTCCATTCTTGTGTTCTCTGAAAGAACTGAATAATGCTCCCCTCTCACTCTCGGGCTTCTGACCCTTGTTTTGTAACCCTAGTTCCAAAAGGTGTTAGGTATACCTCTTCTGGTGCTTCTGTGATTTGAGGATGCTGCCACCAGGTGGCAGTGAGTAGCCCTTCAGCAAAGGAGACCATTGAACAAGTTGGCACTTTGCTTAAAGACAGTCACTTTCACATATGGTTCACATGGCCCTGGACAAGTTCCAGAGAAGACTTGTTATATAGTGAAGGTGTTAAACTGCCCTGGGGAAAGTCTCCTCCCTGGAGAGTTTCTTAGACCAGTAGAATCACAAGTCCCTGCAATGAACCCTAATTCTCATACCTGGGGAAGGTGTTCCTGAGCAAACTTGAAAAAATCCCAACAGTCACAGTTAGTTATCTGTCTTCCCAACCCCCATGATCAATTCTAATCTGTTCTATTCTTGCTTTTGCTCAGATGTCTGGATGAACAGTATAGAAGGACTTGCAATCAATTGGCTCTCACGAAGACCCCCTCCCCTCAGCCCCCTTCCTTTCCCTACAAAGGTTGATGCTGGGAGCTTCCCCTAGAGATTATTTTCATTTCTGATTTCTCTCTGTTTCTGTCCTGCCTCCTCCACTCTGCTTACCTCTGTCCCCCATCCCCTTTCAGGCTATTTATTACTTTATACTTTTTTCCCTCTTTCATTAGCAAAGTCTTAGAAAGTCATTCTACCTTATGATTTCAATTCCTCATCATCTGTTCATTGCTTAGTGCCACCACTAAGAACTTTCTAGGTCACCAGGGATTTCTTAATTGCCAAATGCAGAGGTGTTTAGTCCTCATTCTCCTTGACTTTTCTGCTGAATTTGGCCCTTCTCTCTCCATTAGCCTCCTTTGTTTTCCTTGGCACTACTGCCACCTTTTCTTCATTTGTCTCTGGTTCATCTTCATCTCTTCACTCCCTAAATATGGGTTTCTTCCAAAACTTTGCCTCAGTTTCTCTTCTCCTCTGCATCATCTTCCTCAGTGACTTTTTCTATCCCCATGAACTTGATATTCAGATGTCTCCTAAATCCTTGTGTCTAGTTCAGCTTTCTCTCATGAATTATTTTCCTATGACTCTAGCTGGTTGCTGGACAGCTCCACTTGGCTTCTCTTGGACAGCTCCACTTGGCTTCTCTACCTCAGCATGTCTAAGATTCCTTCCTAAACCTAACCTTCCTCCCTGCTTCCTTGTTTATTGATGGCACTGCTGTCCTTCCAGTTCCCCGGGCTTGAAACCTGAGTCAATCTGTTTCTTTTTGTATACTGATGTCTCTTATACTTCTCCCTGTCTCCTGGACCTCTCCTATACCTTCACTCTTCACTCAGGCTGCCATCTTCCATGTGCTCTGTAGAATGCCTGTTGTATAATTAACAAACTTGCTTTTATCTTAAACCTTTTCCTTTTCCACTCCCTCCATTTTCAGGGTCTCACTGAGAAATCATGATTCTGTACCTGCTTTCTACCTAACCTCAAGATATACTTTCCTGAATATGCTCATTGTCTGGCTCACAGTTACTTCTCCCCATCTCCTGTCCTGATACTAGTTCATCTTCCAATATACATATTAATATTCCTTCAAGCTTCTTAACTTCCCAGTCCATCAATCTGCTTCCTGTCCATGACCTACTTCTCTCCCCACCTCAGCTGCATAAAGAGATGGTCCTATCCTTTATCTTACCATCAACAGTAAGAATCCCAGTTCCATGTTCATGAATTACGTATTTTATCATTCTATCTTTCCCTCTACTTTATAATACCTACCCCTGTTCTTCATTCTCACCATGACTCCTCCCTTCATTTCTTTCCTAGGCATTGCCTGTACCTTCAACCTTCCTTATTTCAACCCTTCACTGTCCTCCATACTTTGTCCCCTCATGCTATCACCAGACGTACGTTGCCAAGCACCGACCTCAGATTATTCTCATCATCTACTGCCTTCACCACTATTTATGTGTTCTCTTTATTGATCATTGTTTGCCTCAGTTTCTTCATCTGCACCTATCTCCCAGGGTGGTTATGAGGATTGAATGAGATAATAATTATAAAATGCTTTGCATAATACGCACTATATAAATGTTAGCTATAATCACCATCTTGGATTCCCTTTCAGGTAACATTTGAACTGAGTACCCTTCTTACTCTAAGATTCTTTGGATTCAGGTAGAGACTTGGGCTCAGCAAGCAAAGTAGGTTAAAAAAGAGGAGTCTCCTCCATTGACTTTGGAGATTGTAATTAGAGAGCTGGTGTTTTGGAAGAGTAAATTCTAGGACTTTGCTGGGGATTGCTTCCTGACATATGCTCTTACCATTTCTTCCTTCAGACCGATGAGGGTCCCAGGCTGCAAGAAAAACCTGTGGATACAAGGAGAGAGTTGACTACTTCTCATTCCCCTGAGCTCCACTAAAGAGAAGCCTAACTATGGCTGAGTATTCAGGGTACAAGGATGTCGCCTCCAGTCGCCACCTGCGGTTTAAGCTGCAGAGTCTCGGCCGCCGCCTTGATGAGCTGGAGGAAGCCACCAAAAGCCTCCAGAAGGCTGAGGATGAGCTCCTGGATCTCCAGGACAAAGTAATCCAGGCTGAGGGCAGCAACTCGGGGATGCTGGCTGAGGTGGAGGCGCTGCGGAAACGGGTGCTGAAGATTGAGGGGAAGGATGAGGAGATCAAGAAAGCAGAAGACTTGTGCCAGCTGATGAAAGAGAAGCTGGAGGAGCAGGAGAACCTGACCCAGGATCTGAAGGCAGAGATCGAGCGGCTCCAGAAACGGATGGCAGAACTGGAGGAACTGGAGGAAGCCTTCGGCCGGAGTAAGAATGACTGCACCCAACTTTGCCTGAGGCTCAATGAGGAACGCAATCTGACCAAGAAGATCTCCTCTGAGCTGGAGACCCTCAGGGTCAAGGTGAAAGAACTGGAAACCTCTGAGGACAGGTTGGGCAAGACAGAGCAGAGTCTAGCGGCTGAGCTTGAGAAGCTCAGGTCACTGACTCTGAGCTTTGTGAGTGAGAGGAAATATTTAAATGACAGGGACCGAGAAAATGAGAAATTAATCAAAGAATTGACCCAGAAACTGGAGCAGAACAACAAGGTCAACCTTGTAGACCATCCCAGAAACGCATCCACCCTCCTGGACAGAAACGATCTCCGCATTGAAGATGGCGTCTCATCTACGCTGCCCTCCAAAGAAGCGAGGAGAAAGGGCGTGTTGGACTACCGAAAGCAGGGAGAGAATGAGACTCGGAACAAGTCGGAGAATGAAAAGAATCGGAATCAAGAAGATAACAAAGTTAAAGACCTCAACCAAGAAATTGAGAAACTCAAAACTCAAATCAAACATTATGAATCTCTGGAGGAGGAACTGAAGAAAATGCGGGCCCAGAACAATGACCTCAAAGACAGTTACCAGAGTGAGCAGAATAAGAACAAGCTTTTGGCCAGTCAGCTGGAGGAGGTTAAGCTGCAGCTAAAGAATCAGAAGGACCTCGAGAATGGGGAGGTGGAAAGTGAGGAGTCTTTCCTAGTGGGCAAAGGCAGGCAGCATGAGAGACCCAAGTACCGAGGACTTGTCCACGAGTCCCCTACAACCAAGAACAAGTCAAGGGAACTCTCCCCCCAGCACAAAAGGGGGGAAAGAGCCCGGAACAAGGAGCACAATCTCAGCAATGACAACACCTCTCAGGGCAGCAGGCAAGTTGGGTGTTCCAGCTCTGGGAACCGGAGGGCTGCCAAGGCTTCCAGCACTGTGGTAGGCATGGACAACATCTCTCAAGATGTTTCCAAAAGACCTGAGGACAGCTTTGTAGCTGGCTCTTCTCTGAACGAAGGCAAGAGGGTCAGGGAGCAGCCATCAGTGCTGAGTCGCTATCCCCCGGCAGCCCAGGAGCACCGCATCCTGAAGGGAGTCTCCAAGCCAGGCCATGAGAATGGGTTGAAAGGGAAGGTGGAAAAGACGTCGAGGGTGTTCAATGATGCCAGCCATGGCCGTGGGTCTGATGATAGATCCAGCAGGATGGATACCTCAACAGGGAACAAGGTCTTGAGGGTGAATCGGGCAGCAGCTTCGGATGCCTCTTTAGAAGTTGTGTCGACCAAGAAGATCCTCAACTCCTCCAGTGGAAATCAGGTCTCTTCTGGGTTGGCTGCAGAACTGGGTAACTCTAAGGCCGTGGATCCTTTGGCCTCATCTCGGAGATCTTCCTCTGAAGGGCTGTCCAAGTGCAAAAGGTCAGCTAATGACCAAGAAGCTGATAGCAGCCCTACCACTCTCAAGCCTCCAGTTGTATCCAAGGCTTCTTATGGTTCCAGAAGCCAGGAAGAGGTTCTCCCAGGCTTTGTTGTAGTAAGCAAGGGAGAGCAAGACCAGCCTGTATCTGTGATGACAGAGGACAGTGGTCATCATGAAGCCTTGAGGTGCAGGGTCATCAAACCCAGTGGTAGAGAGAGACTGGACTTAGAAGATGACATGGATACAGATTCTCTCGTCACTGCCAAGTTAGTCAACACAACCATCACTCCAGAGTCAGAGTCAAAAAGGCAACCACGATCCCGAGCAGCCCTCAGAACACCCCTGTTTGACCATGACAGAGACATTGGGGCAGACCTAGAACCTGTTAAACCTGGGAGAAGCGCCACCACAGAGTTTCAAGATGCCAATAACTCAGGAGTGAAAAACCGTCGACCCTTCAGCCCCAGGGAGGCCTTGCGTTCCAAGGCGGTCATTAAGCCTAGAATTATTGATAAAGATTTGAAAGAGGTCATGGGGGGAGTCGGAACAGACCCTGTCTCAGAGAAACCAAAGCCCCCCACCTCTAGATCAGTGCCAAACAAAGTGACAAGTTGTATAACCATTTACCCCGAGAGACACACTTCCACTAGCAACATCCAGGTGGTGCCCAGTGAGACATCCTCGGTCACCAACCACATTAGCCTGCCTTTTGAGATCTCTATTAACAAGAACGAGATCACAAGGCAGATTACGGACACTGATCAAACTGGGGACCCACCCCTGAAGAACCGGCCAGAAACAGTTGTCTCTAGGAGCAGTATTACTATCAAGCCATCAGAGCCCTCAGAGAGGAATAGCCAAGAGCCCCCCTCAGAGAACCTCAGGTGGAAGAGCCACCGTAGCCCTTTGGAAATGGAGCCATCGGACACCAAACATGTTACAGTGCGGAGTGCCTGGAGGACCAGGCGGGACTTGAACTCTCTGGAAGATCCCCCATCCCAAGGAGGCAAAAATGTGGATCCCCCTAATGCATATACGCAGAGGTCTTCCACAGATTTCTCAGAACTGGAGCGACCCAGGCCCTCTCTGTTGGAGCAGGGTGTGCGAAGAGGGGCAGGGAATCCAGGGGATGCCCTTGAACCATCTTCCCGAAGAACCCAAAGCAGCCTCACAGTGTCGGAGGTTCTCACAAGGCGTGGCCGGGCTGGTGACTCTGTCTCAGCTGCTGCCTTGAGTCGCCCCGCTGGTCTGGTAAGTTCCCTTCTCTTCCCTGTCCATGAACCTGGAACCATGTATTTCCCTTTCCTGGAACTTTTTAGAATTCTTCTGTGAGAAACCTGTCAGCTGGGGTCTTTTGAACCTCTAATGGTAAATATGGGGGTGGGGGTGGGAAGAGGAACAGAAGGCTTGGTATTAAAAAAAAAAATCCAAAACATAAATCCAAAACAATAAGAATTGTCCAAAATAGAATAGGTTTTATTGTGAGGTAATGTTTCCCAAAACTGCAGTAAATAGGAACCAGTTCAAAATCCTTTCTCACTTCCCCCCACTTTGCCTTCTGTATTCCCATACAGAAGTTGAGAAAGCCTTGAAGGCCAGATTCTGTCCAGAAATACCAAAAAGTGGGAGTGGGGGGGGATGTTGAGGTAATGGGGAGGGGGGCAATAAGCAGGAGATGGGTTACTTTCTGATGAAATACTTCCTGAGAACCTGGAAACACCAACAGTGTCTCTTGAGGCTAAGATTGGGATGAACTTTTCCTAAGAAGTAGTATCTCCAATATGGACTCAAAACCCAGGTCTCAGGGCCACCCTCAGCTTAGTCCTTGGACTGAGCCAGTTTGGGTTGGGTCCCCCAAGACTTCTGGAGGTGGGGGGAGACTCAATCTCTTGGGAGGCTAGATTGGACCTTAAGCCCACCAAGACTGGTGCACCTTAGGTTCTCTAGATGAATGGGTTTGTTTTGGGAGGGTCTTTTCTCCTGGTGTCTCTCCCAACTCCTCACTTCCCTGGATCTCACTGGCATAGGAGGAAGCTGAAGGCAGTCATCCCAACTCCTTTCGGTGGCAGCACAATTGCCTGGAAAAGCCAGAAGTGCCAGCAAAGCGGCCCCCAGAGCTCACACGGGTTCGAGCTGAAGAACGGGTACGTCGGGTCAAGCACTCCTCCGAAGAGAATTGATCTGACTGGGGTAAGACACATTCTTCTATACCTTTTATGTCAGATCACCTGGCCACCAGAACCCCAGCACTTGGACAGGCCTTCCTTCTATTATAGACACCAGCCCCCTCCCCAGAGTTCAGATACCCCCAACTTTTTAGCATGTGAACTTAGCAGGGGTGTTCAGGACTTTGAGTTAATAGGGAGGGTACAGGTGGGCAATGATTTGGATAAACCCCAGAATAAGAGACT
The DNA here is from genome assembly GCF_037893015.1 of Macrotis lagotis. Taxonomy (NCBI): domain Eukaryota; kingdom Metazoa; phylum Chordata; class Mammalia; order Peramelemorphia; family Peramelidae; genus Macrotis; species Macrotis lagotis. Next base: position 868,741,316 of record NC_133658.1, read on the forward strand.
GAGGGGTGACCAGAAAAGGACTTTTTTTAGCAACTTTCTAAATGAGCCTGGGCAGAGTTGGAGCCAAGAATCTACATTTTTTGATATTAAAAATAAAGAGTCCCTCTTTCCATCTCCCCACCTCCCACCTCCTACCTTGTGTGGTACCTAACCACTCTGGATCCAGGGAATCCTTGCAGACTGGGCAGAGAGGATTTGGAGTCCATACAGAAAGGGAAATGCTCTTTCTCTGTTCGCCCATGCCTTTTTTCTTTCCTTAAAACATTTCCCTTCTCTCCTCTTTCCCTTAGTTTTCTCTTTCCTCCTCAACACCAATTTACTCTTGTTTTTGTCTTACAGGTGGTTCCTGCTCTGCTGAGATCTTGAGTCTCTTCTCCCAGCAGAGGATTTACTCTGTGGTCTGCCCTAAGGGGGGATGCTCTCTGACCACACACCCTTCAGCCACCAGCTGCAAAGCCATCTCCCATTCTTCTCTCCCTCTGAGCAATCTTGACTTGGAGGTTTTCCAAGCGGACGACGAACAGCAGTGTGTCTGTTGGAAGCTACTCTGGGGGTCACTGAGCCCAGGCCCCAGAGTGGTATCTTGGGCATCTGGATTCTAGCTCTGTGTCTGGGCTGGCTGTGCCCTGAGGGGCCATCCATCAGTGACACGTCTTAGCCAGACCTCTCCAGACATCACCCAAGAGGACACAGAAGGGCTCGTGCCCCTCCATATTCCCTTCACCAAGCACTGGAGGCTTGGCTGGCTTGAGTTTGCCTGCAGGATCCCATGGCTGCAAGCCTCACCTTGACTTTTCCTAGCAGGGTGTCACCCCACTTGGAGAGGGGGACACGGATCTTGAGACTTTGCTGGGCCTGACCTGGCACATTTCCTTTCCCCACCTCCCCTAGTCAGGATGAACCCCTTTCCCCCATTTGTCATCCTCTGGAGCAATAGATCCAAGGAGAGGCAGACTGTGTTCTGCCCACCCCTGCCCCTGCCTTCTCCCCTGCCCCTTTCCCCTCGAGAACCGCACTTTACTGAGTCAATGCAATCCTTGAAGGTTGGCTGCAAGGAGGATTTCTGTGGATTGTAGTTTCCTGTTGTTGCCTCCATCAGCAAAATGAGAGGGGGAAAAATGAGAGTTGGGGGGGGGGGATGATTCAGATTCAGAACACAGATTTTTCCAAATTCCAATGCAGAATTTTTTTTTTAATTAAAAACTTTAGTGATGTCACATTGTGCAAGGGCCATTGCCCAAGTAAGTAGCTTTGTTCAGATGCCAAACAGGAGCAGTCAGCCTTGACATCATTTGGCTTAACTTTTCTCCCTCCTCAGTAACCCGTCAAGGACCACTGGGCTCACCGCATCAGAATGGCCTTGGTTTAGGCTTGCCTGGCTCCTGAGCCCCTTCCCCCAGAATGCTGAGCTCGAAGGGACCCCTCACTTTACTGAGGTGGAAGATGAAGGCCACAGGGATTAGTTATCAAGACCACCTGAGGTCATTTCTTCTGACTCCCAAGCTGATGTTTTCTCTCCATGACTCGATACATCCCTTACTTCTTGCCATGGTTTGGTGTGTGTGTAGGGGGTGTCTCTTAATTCTCACCCCTTTAATCCTCCTTTGTAAGAACTCAGCCGATTTCTTGTAAGGTTCTAGTTTGGAAATCAGATCCTTGCTTCTCCGGCGTCTGTGTCAGGCCCTCCCTTCGGGCTGTGCCTGGGAGGGTAGGTCTTAGAGGCTCTGCAGGAACCACTCTCATACCTCCATTTTCATGTTTTGCCAAATGTAGGCTTGTATGACTTGGGCTGTTCCTACCTTTCCCCATAGTTGCCATACGTACAACTCGATTCCTTGCCACTTCCTCTTCCTCACTGCCCCAGCAGGCAGGGCCCTTAGCTGAGCTTCCAGTTTGAACACCTAGCCAGCTGCTTGTCCCAAAGCCACCTCCTCCATCGGCTGGGAGCTCCAGGAGACCTGCAAGCCCTGGACCCTCTCAGGTGATAGCTGCTCAAACTGGGGGACGTGGAGGCTCCATCCTGCAGTTACCGAAAGTCTTGTCTCCTTGTGTCCCGATTCTGGAGCTTGACCATTAAAGACTCCAGGTGCCAACATTGTGATTCCACTGAGCTGAAGTGGCATTGCCTACTGTCACTGTGGACCCAAGATGCCAAGGGAAGAGGGATGAACCATGGTGCCCTCTTACTGGGACCACCATCTTGAAACCTGAGTGCAATAGGGTTTGATTGTAACTAATATTTCAGGATAAGTATTTCACCTCCCCTCCCCCCCAACTTGCACAGTTCCTAGGACCCCTGATAGATTTATTTTTTAAAATTCTTGGTGTTGCAGAAAATAATGGGTATAATTGTATAGCCGAGACTCTGAGGCCTGGCTTTTTGGGGCTTGGCGGTGGTGAGGATCTCTTAGGGTTCAGCAAATTCCAAAGTTAGATGCTATATGCTCTGAGATGGCATCACTCACTGCACCTTCCTAAGGAGCTGGAGGAGCTTCAAGCCATGTCCCATATACAACCCCTCTCTTAGAGTTAAATGCCTTTTACTTCTAGAGTGTGGAGAGGTCTGGTGGAGAAACAAAGCCGCTCAAACCCAATCCTCTAGACAAAGATGACTGCTTTTCAAGTTTTCTTTGGACAGGGAATGGAATGGAGGGTGGGTGTAGGGCATTCTGAAGTCTCCAGATATCCCTGGAGTTGGGGGAAATGAAGCCTGAGGGGGATGGTGAAGCTGAGTGATGAGCCAGCCTTTGTCCCCGTGCCTTTCCTGCACTCATTCCCTAGGCCTTGGAGGTCTGAAGGCGCTGCAGAGACGAGGCCTTTCCGGGGTGTGGTGGACTTGGCGGGCTCAGGCGGTCCTCAGAGGTCATAGGATGACAGGAATAAACTTAGGTTAAAAGGACTTTAGGGGTCATTGACTGCAGAAGCCCCAACACCTCCAGGAGAGATTGCACACAAACCACCCTGGTTAATAGGCTGGGGTTGACACTGTTCTGAGCCCCTGAGTGACAGCCGAGGGATCCAGTAGCCTCTTGATAGTCACCTAGAGTCGGGTGGGTGGGTGAAGGGGGTTGGTGCCGGGCTGCCGTCGGGTGGGGGTCCGGTCGGCCACTCCGCCAACCCCACGCGGAGATTTCCAAAGGCTGCTTCAGAACTGGTGCTCCCAGGCCTCAGGTGGTCCTCTTGAATTCCCTCCGGAGATCTTTGTGGCTCCAACAGCTGGCATGGCTGTCCATCCTGCAATAGGAGAGGTGCTGCATTCTCCTGCTGCTGCTTAGCAGTTCAGAACACGTATGAATGGAATGTATTTTTAAAAGAATAAAATATATATTTTTTGTATTTTAAAAGTTGGGTGGGGTAGGGAGGTAGTCCTATCAAGTTGCTGAGTTACAGGCAGAGTACTAACCCTCGTTGCTGTGTCCAGTCTCTCTCCCAAGTCAACCCGTTCCAGCTAGCTCAGTCCTGGGCCTCGGTGTTGCCGCTGCTCACTCCGGGAGAGGCCTCAGCTGCTCCTGGTCCTTCTGCTCCGCCACCATCCTTGCTCCAAGCATGAGATAGGAGGAGGCCCAGCCGCTGCTGCTCCTGCCTCAGGGGAAGACACCGAGCAGCAGCCCCGGCCCCTCGGGTGCATGTTTAGTTGAAGCCCGTTTGTCTGCATGTTTCTCTGGCTCTAAGATGTCTGTCAGCTCTACAGCACGATATGTAACCAATAAAGCTCTCTGATTTCTAGGTGCTGTTTGCATCTGGTGGTCAGTTTGGGAATGACCCAGGGTGGGGGTGGGAACGGGGCAGGTATCTTTCGCTAGGCCAGGGTCCCTGAAAGGGAGGAGGCTGGTTTTCTGCCACAGGGGGCCAACTTTTTATGACTTGGTTAGCCTTTAACCTGTCTTTAGTTCCTCTAAAATGCTGTTAGGGGATTGGAGAAAGACCTAGAAATGCTTAACTAGATTAGTTCAGTGACACTCATTTTACAAATGGGGCAACACTGGGTAAGCGAGACTAGTTAGTGGCAGAGCTTGGAATCTCATTCAAATCTGCCATTTCATTCCTGAAAACCCCTTCTAAGTACAGAGGGGTGGGTCTGGCATCGTTTGCACGGTAAGGCCAAAGGGACCCCTCGGGTTTGGCATCAGCCACTGGAATCGGAACTACTTGATAGACTAGTAGAGAAGTTCTACCCCCTGCCACTGACAAAGACGAAGACAGAAGTTCCATGAAGTCCAGACCCGAGTTGGGCCACCTGGTCCTGTTTTCTAACTTCCATCACTGGTCCAACTCCCACCTTCTGCTTATGGTGCAGACACACCAGGGCTCCTGTGTGGCCTTGCCACTTGCCACCTTTACCTCCTGATACTTCACCCGCAGACACATTCCTGATGCTGTTTCCCACTGCTTTTCTCTTGGCCTGTTTACTTGATCCTGTCTTGTCCTACTCCCACATTAAGACTTTTCAGATAAGCCCTCTTTCCCCTAGATCAGGTGACTCTTAGGTTTTTCAGACCAATACTTTATGGCTTATATTCACAAGTTAGAAATGTTTAATTTCAGTGGAAGTTAGTGGAAATAAAAGATGCACTTTTCCCCCCATCCAGGATCTTGGACTTCTGGTTAAGTACTTGGCCTACCTCAAATGGTTTGCAGTCATTTAGTGAACAGGGCCCCCGGAGTGGTAGATAGGACAGGTTTCCATGCTTTTCCTTGCATGCCTACCTTTCCCCAGATTTAAGCCCCGTGAGAATGGGGCCTTGGTTACATGTGGTTGGATTGTTTCCCTTGGCCTCTTACCTAGCAAGCACAGCTTTCGGGAGGGTGCATACAACCATTACTGTCCCCCCAAGATCGGTGGCCATGCAAAAGAGGTTAGGCATGCTTAGGCTCCAGAAATGTCCCCAAAGACAAGCCTGTGGTGCTCAGGAGTGGAAGACAAGGTAGCACCCTAGGTCAAGTACAGACAAGAATGAGGGAAAACCAAGGCTTTTCTTAAGAACTTTTATTCTAAAAAATAATAAACAAAAAAATACCCAAGCCAAACCAAAGAGCCAGTGACTCCTTCAGCTGTATTCTGAAGACGGCTATTGCTTCTTTGAGAGTCCTAAACTTTAATGAAAAAACGTAGATTTCTGAACAATTAAGTCTATCGTGGTCCATCCAGAAGGCTGTCTTGGCATCATCAGGTCAGCCCATGGCTCCGACATCCTCAGGGGACAAAGACTGCAGGGGGATTTCCTGGTGAAATCTACTATTGCTAGAGGAGTTCGCTTTTACTGAAGCAAACGCACAACACGTCTAAGGACATCAAGTCTCTCAGCCTCACATGCTAGGGGGCTGTGGGGCAGGGACGCCAGGGGTCGCCTGGCGAGGCAGTGTATACATAGCACCTAGAAACTGGTCTGCAATCCGCCCAGCTTCTCTCAGCCCACTCAGCAGAGCGCCATGGACGGTTGCCGGGTAGTTACGGATAGTGTGTTCACCTGCAAAGAACAGTCGAGGGATGGGCTGAGAAAGAGGGGAAAAAAGTCAGTTGGTTCCAGAATGTGTTGTATTCCCACCCCACCCCCCACCGCCATGGTCAGCTCAGCTATCTGGGCTCATTTCTGGGGCTTCAGGCATATTAAGCAGCAACCCCTTCTCCAAAGCTCTATTTCAAACTGTTTCCCAGGGAGGGGAAGTCAGTGCACCACTTCCTTCTAAAGAGTTCTAAAGGTTAGATAGTTTTGGAAGTCTGTCTCTGCCCACTGCCCTATTTGTGGCCGGAGAACAAGGCGTCTTGTTCAAGAAAGCTCTTCTAATACCTGAAAAGTTATCATGGACCTTTCTCCCAAATTTTCAGACTAAATGTCCCACACTGGTCCCAGTCAATGAGCCATCCTAGCCCACAGCATCTCCCTGCTCAAGTGCCTGCCTACCTCCCTCTAGAGAGAAGCAGGCCCAGCCAACTCTCGGCTCTTCTCTCCCCAGGGCCTCATTCCGCATCACCATGTTATGTCCCTGGGACCCCCCCCCCCACCTCCTCCAGGACAAGGCACCCAGCCCACTTCATCTATCTTCTTTATGACAAATTGGCACAGTCCCTTGCTCAAATACTGGACCAGCTGGAAGGGACCCCTGACATCACCCACCTCCTCCCCCTTCCACCCCAACAATGTCACGATGGGGAAGAATCAGAGCTGGGTCTCTATGATTATTAAATGTAGAGACCTTAAATGGTATCCCTACCCTCAAGCACCTTCAGAACCCTAGAGACCCCAGCACTAAGTGACCAGAATTTTAGCATGGTATTTTAGTATGGGATGCTGGGCTCCAAGTCCAATGGGGTTCTCACCTGTGGGGCACCTGGAATAGCAGGTCCTGGAGTAATGGGCTGAGCCATCAGGTCGTAGTCATTGCCAGATGATCCAGCTGCTACATAAGAGTAGGATCCCCGGGCCCAGGGATCAGCACGCCATCGTGACACCACAGTCTCTTTAGGCTAGGGAGAAAAAAGATTTCTAATTTAAAAAAGAATTAAGTATGGGGTTGAGGGGAAGAACCACCAAATTCAAAATAATCCTCAAGGTTATGGTCAGAGCCAATCAGAGCTTTTCTGAGCACAGGGAGTGATCAATACCATTTTGGCAAAGTGACCCAGGATGTGACCACTCCTCTGAGAACCTCCTCCTTTGAATTCTCATGTCCTCATGGGAACTAAAAACCACCTACAAATGCTGGATTGGTCTTAGTGTGTGAAGTGGAAGGGCAGGTCAGTGTGGCGAACAGAAGACCGGCCTCAGAAGTGCTGGACTTGTGTCCACCTGCCATGTCCTGGCTGAGTGACTCCCAGAAGTCCCATAGTTTCTGAAGGTACCAGGCAACTTTCTAGAATGATGACTTTTTTTTTTGCAAGGCAATGAAGTGACTTGCCCAAGGTCACACAACTAGGTAATTAAGTGTCTCAGGCCACATTTGAACTCAGGTCATCCTGATTCCAGGGCCAGTGCTGTATCCACTATGCCACCTAGCTGTCCCTAGAATAATGACTTTCAGAAAATACCGGACCAGCTGGAAGGGATCTGTGACATCACCCACCTCCTCCCCTTTTTACCCCCAATATATGATGATATACATTGATGGGGGCTTTTTCACTGGAAGTCCCCTATTCTAAAGCAATCACAGATCTAGGCCCAGATGAAGCTGACCTCCACCAACATAGCCTGCAAAAACACTCATGGTTTGGAAAGGGTCATCCTTGATGCACTTTGGAGGATTACTTTGTTTTCTGTTCTCTAACCTCTATCATTAAATGGTGGATAAAGTGACTGGCAAGGGACACGTGTTTCTAGTGGAAGGAATGTGGTTTGCTTATGTGGTTCTGAGCAGCTTCAACATTTGACCACACCTGACCTCAACATTTGCTTTAGAAGAGATCACTGACACAAATCTTTGGTTCTAGTTTTCATATCACAACTCTTTTTGGAGACTTCTTTCCTAACCTATGAGATTACTTTGCTATTTTAGGAGGACCAGGCAGAAGCCATACCTGAGGCACAGCACTACTTCCAAAGATGCCTTTGAGGATGGCCAGACAGCGGCCAACTATCACATCATCACTAATATTCTCCATGATCCCAGCTGCTTCTCCTGCCACAAGTGCCAACAGAATTGGAGCTATGAAGGAAAAAAAGATAATTTAGATACTCGCCATGCACTCTTCCCCTCCAGGCAGTTATTTTCCCATCTCTTTCAGTAGCCCCTCAGTCTTCTAAAACTCAAGGACAGTGGACCTAGAGCAAGTCTCTTAGAACTGTGGGTCAAGGTCACTCACTCCTCAGTAGGAGAGGGGAACTGGATAGAGGACAAAGACAGATGGATTTTGTTCTGAGCAGAACCACCAAGGCAGTGGTAGCCATAGAAGCTAGACAATACAAAGATGATGAAAAGAAGCTAGGAATGTTCAACTGAGAAAAGAAAATTTTTTTGTGGGGGAGGGGCCCGGAAGCTTGATTTTAAATATCTGAAGGCACGTAAAGAGGAAAGATGCTGGAGGACAGAAATAAAAGCAATAGGTGTGGGGCGGCTAGGTGGCATAGTGGATAAAGCACTGGCCTTGGAGTCGGGAGTACCTGGGTTCAAATCTGGCCTCAGACACTCAATAATTACCTAGCTGTGTGGCCTTGGGCAAGCCACTTAACCCCATTTGCCTTGCAAAAACCTTAAAAAAAAAATCAATAGGTGTATAGATGTCAAAGAGAAACAGGTTCACTGTATGGAAAAGCACATACACTGTTCAAAGGCAAAGGTGGCTACCCCAAAGCCTCCCTGTCAAGTGGCCTCCTTGGATTCTGTGGCTGTACTGAGGCCAACAGTACATCCAAGGCTGCACAGTGTGGACCACCAGTGGTCCATGGTCATGCCCTGGGATAGCAGAGTAGGCTCAGAAAAACCATTTCTGAGTTATTTGCCTGATAACATTTAAATTTTTCCTAAAATTTGTGATATAAGAAAATAATGTTAACAGCATGACTTCCCTCATCTTGCTCCTTTTTTGTTTCAGGATAGAAAACCCCCTGCTCAGCTCTTCCATCCTATCTACAAGTCTGCAAGTCTGAGGGTGAAGAGTATCCTAGGCAAGATCTTAAATGAAAAAGTCACATCTGGCCAAGAGTTGTTTTCAGGAGGCACTTTTGGCTTCACCCCAAGGACATGGTGAGGGGACAGCAGAAAGAGTGTGGTACAAAAGTCAGGAGACCTGGGATGGATGAGATGATGATGAAAATACAACAGCTCCCTAGGGACATCCTGCTTCATAGTTTACAGGCAGTTTCACAATGGCCAGTGTTTGTGTGTGTGTGTGTGTGTGTGTGTGTGTGTGTAACACCTAATATATACACATATACACACACAAGTAAAGGAGAGACAGAGAGACAGAGAAGAGAAGAGGGAAGGGGGGAGGGAGAGGGAGACAGCAGAAAGAGAAGGGAGAAGCAGCCAACCTGTCCTCTACAATTTTAAAGATGAAGACACTGAGGTGAAGTAATGTGCTGGCAACTAAATGGCAGGATCCAGTCCAAGTTGCCATCTAACTCTAGTTGTTGACTTAATGTATGCGTGACACCTGTGTTGATTTCTGGAGTGGGGCGCAGGTTTTGTGTCTGATGGAATGGGGTGCAGGTCTGGTGTCTGATGGCCCCCTGACTCCCTCCGCCCTTACTGCATCTCAGCAAAGCTAAGCAACCTTCCCTACAACTTCAGCCCCACACTCAAGCTTTTTTCAAGAGGCTAGTCACAAATAGTGAAACATTCCCTTTATACTTTATCATGACAAGCAGTCATGGATTTGTCAGTCAACAGGGTGAAAGGAAAATGCAAAGAATAAAGGAGAGAAGGGGGAATAAGATGGAGGGAAATGTTAACAATAGTAACTGTGGGGCGGAGCCAAGATGGTGGCATGAGGGCAGCATTCCCCAACAATTCTGACCCCCCCAAATCCCAAAAAAACAAAAGATGGCTCTAGCCAAAATTTAGAGGGGCAGAACCCACAGAAAGACTGAGTGATACTTTTTCCCAGTCCAAGAGAACTTAGAAGTTCTACAGGAAAGGTGTGCTTCACCCGGACTGGGGGTTGGAAAAAAAGGCCCAGCCCAGCCCAGCCCAGCCCAGAGATCAGCCACAACAGCCTGAAGGGGCAGTGAGAGAACTCTGTTGCACCTGGGTGAGCATGGAGTGAGGAGCACTGGCTGCAGAACCTGCAGAGAGAATCATGAGAAAGCAGCCTGCACCCCCAGAGCTGGCAAGGGAAGTCTGCAAAGATCACTCTGCTCTCCTCAGGTAGGACTCAGCTGTTTGCCTACACTCAGACCCAGGTTGCCTTTTCAGGTTCCATACTGAGATATATGGACCCCGCCTTATAGCCCCAGGGCAGAGGGCAGTGCTGTGGTCATCTACATATCAAAGCACATGCTAGAAAGCATAAAATCTTGGAAGAATAAGGGTCCCAGTGGGGTTCCCCCCCCCCCAAAAAAACAACCCCAAAGCCTTGGAAGTGCAGTAAATTAGTCTTGGATTGAGGAAATGAGTAAACAACAGAAAAAGAAGGATGTGACCATAGAGAATTACTTTAGTCCCATGGAAGATCAAAACATATACTCAGATGATGACAAAATCAGAGCTTCTGTATCCAAAACCTCCAAGAGAAATAGAAAAAGGACTCAGACTGTAGATGAGCTCAAAAAAGGCTTTGAAAAGCAATTAAGGGAGATGGAGGAAAAATTGGGAGGAGAAATGAGAGCAATGCAGAAAAACCATGAAAACCAAATCAAAAAGTTGGTGAAAGAAATACAAAAAAATACAGAAGAAAATAATATGTTAAAAACCAGTTTAAGCCTAATGGAAAAAGCAAAACAAAAGGCAAATGAGAAGAATGCCTTAAAAAGAAGAACTGGCCAGCTGGAAAAGGAGATAAAAAAGCTCTCTGAAGAAAATAACTCCTTCAAATGCAAAATGGAACTAAAGAAAGCTGATGACTTTGAAAGAAAGCAGGAAGAAATACAACTCTTCCAAAAAAAAGCCAAAAATTAGAAGAAAATGTGAAATCTCACTGGAAAAAAACAACTGACCTTGAAAACAGATCCAGAAGAAATAATTTGAAAATTACTGGACTACTTGATGACCAGGAGAAGAGCCTAGACTTCATTTTTCAAGAAATAATACAACAAAATTGCCCTGAGATCCTAGAAGTGGAGGGTAAAATAGAAATCAAGAGAATTCACCAGTCATCCCCTGAAAGGGAAAATCATAATGGGAAGATAATAATACTGATAATTTATACAGACTTTCTCATTTATTAGGGCATTTAGAAGGAAGTGTATGTTATATATATATTTTATACATATGTGTGTGTGTGTGTATGTGTGTGTATAGAGAGAGAGAAAGAGACAGACATACATACACAGACAGACAATCAGGACATAGGTGGGAGCTGAATATGAAAGGATAATATATTGAAAAGATGAAGTTAAAGAATGAGAGGAAAAGGGGGAAGTAGAATGGAGTAAATTATTCCACATAAAAGAGGCAAGAAAAAGCTTTTTAGTGGAGTGCCAGAGTGAGGAAGTAAGGAGGAATTGAGTGAGCCTTACTCTTATTGGAATTGACTCAGAGAGCAAATAACATAGACACTCAATTTGGCATAGAAATCTATCTTACCCTACAGGAAAATAGGGAGGGAAAAGTATGAAAGAAGGGAAAGGGATGGGGGGAAAAAGATGGAGTGAAATTCAATTTAACAGTAGTAACTATGGGGGGAAAATAATAAACTTCTCTGGTAAAGGCCTCATTTTTCAAACCTGGACTTTTACAATAGTTGGGAGTTCTGCCTGCCTCAAAGTCTCTCCCCACTTTAGTCCTTCCTCCATTCAACCCCAAAGAGATTTTCCTAAAGTTCAGATCAAAACAGACCAAGTCATTTCTACTATTCATCAAACTCCACTGATTCACCTCTTCCTACCATTCTTGCTTTCTTACACCTTGCTCCCAAAGTCTACTCTTTAAAAATTTATTTTTGAATTTTTCAATTTTCCCCCCAATCTTGCTTCCCACCCCCTCACAGAAGGCAGTCTGTGAGTCTTTACATTGTTTACCTGCTATACATTGATCCAGAGTCTACTCTTCTATCCAGTGGCACTAGCCTCTCTACCTCTCAGTCCTGGGTCTTCTGACTGCCCCAATCATCCTCTTGACTACCCTGGCTTCCTTTGAATCCCAACCAAAGTCTCCCCATCTATAGGAAATCTTTCCCAATTCTTTTTTACTTCTAGCTCCCTCCTTCTAGTCATTCTCTCCTATTTATCCCATGTATATAGTTTGCTTTGTATACCCTTTTTTGCAAGTGGTTTCCCCCATTAGATCATTAGCTCCTTGAGGTTAAGAACTGTCTTTTGGCATTTTTGTATTCCCAGGACTTAGCCCAGGGTCTGCCACTTAATGTGCACTTAATAAATCAGTGGGGTTTGGTAAGTAGTAGAATGACTTGGTTGGTACTTTAGGAAATCATTTTGGGTCTGAATGGAAGGACTAGAGTGGAAAGAGACGTGAGGCAAGCAGAACCCCCAAAAGTCCAGGTTTGAGAAATGAGACCTTCACCAGAGAAGCTTGTTATTTTCCTCCCACAGTTACTATTTCTTTTATGATTTTAACTTTTATTTGTTTTCCAATTATATACAATAGTAATATGTACCCATCATTTTTTGCAAGGCTCTGAATTCTATAATCCCCCCCCCAGGCTGTCTGACAGTCTCTACATTGTTTTCATGCTATACATTGATGTAAATTGAATGTTATAAGAGTAAACATAAGAATAAATATAACCCCCCTCCACCCCAAGAAGATGGGAAACTGCAAGAATATATATATATATATGTATATATACATATATATATATATATATGTATATATACATATATATATATATATATATATATATATATATATATATATATATATACAGAGAGAGAGAGAGAGAGAAAGAAAAATGTACTTTAGTCTGTGTTCAGATTTCAATGGCTGTCTCTGGGGTGAGTTGCTTTCTTTATTCTAAGTGCACCAGAGAAGTTGCTTCAATATTTTTCCCACAGTTGCTATTACTAACTGTACCTCCACTCTATTTCTCCCCACTCTCATTTATTCTATTCTCTCTCCTTTCATCCTGGCCCTGTCCAAAAGTAAGTACCCTCTCCCTTGATCTTCCCTCTCTTTCTATCATCTATTCCCCCCTTCCCTCCCCCCATTCCCCCTCATCCCGTCCCTTTCCTCCCAGCCTTCTCGAGGGCAAGACAGATTTCCTCACCCTATTAAGTGTACATGTCATTTCCTCTCTGAGCTCATTCAATCCCCCTTGCCTTCCCCACTCCCCTCCATTGAAAAAGCTTTTTTTTGACTCTTATGTGAAATCTCTCAGCTTCTTCTTCATCTCCTTTTCCATCCTCCCAGTACTTTCCCCCCATCGCCCACTGACTGCATCCCTTTACCACATCATACCATTATATTCTGTTCCTTCCTTACATCCTGTTTATATATGCTCCTTCTAACAGCTCTTATAAATGAGAAAGTTCATATGAGTTATCAATATCTTCCCGTGTAGGAATACAAACAGTTCAACATCATCAAGTTCCTCATAGTTAGTTCCTCTCTTCCATCCCCTCTATGGTTCACCAGAGTCCTGTACTTGGAGATCAAACTTTCTGTTCAGCTCTGGCTATCTCGTTAGGAAAGGGATCCCAAAAGAAAAACTTTCAGGAATATTATAGCCAAATTTCAAAACTCCCAAATCAAAGAGTTTATCACAGAGAACAGAAACACTCCAGGAATTTGGAATGTATTGTGGTGTCCTACACTTTCTAGAGCAATCTGAATGATTAGCCATTTATTTAGAAGCAAAAAAAAAAAAACAAAAACAAAAAAAACCCCCACCACTTTGCTTCCCATTAAGTCACTTCAACCACAAGCTCCTGAAATGTGACTAAACAGCACCCTCTCTTCAGTAGAGCAAGAGTCATTTGTATCAATCCTAAAGTGCAAAGAGAGTGCTAGTACCAGGCAGGTCATTTCCTGGGATAGTCTATACAGGAAAGGTAGCAGAAAGGCAGATTCTGCCTCTGGCTGAGGAAACCACCCTGGACAATCAGAAGTGGAAGGTACAATGTACTCCCTCCTTTAAAGGGGGTGGGTTCTCTTTCCACGAAGGCTGAGCAACTGCTTTTTAAGGATGTCCTAGGAGAGAACTTCTGTTCAGATAGGGCTGGGCTAGATGACTGCTGAATCTCCAAGATATCCTGCAACCCACACTTGTTGAATTTTCCCAAGTTCCAAATGGCAGGATAGACCCAATCAAATTTCATTGTGTAATGATTTTGTAGGAGTCACTGCACAGCAGGACACAAGCCTTTCCTTTCCCCACTCATGTCTTTAGAAAATTGTCTATTATACAAAATCTGTATGGATTTTGGAGAAAGATGGGTAGTTGGATGAACAACTTCCAAAGGAGGGGAACAAAGCTCAATTCAGTTGGAAAAACAGTCAAAGGGTGTACTAAAACAATGTCCCATAGTGGTTAAGAAATCAAGAATTAGTGTAATTGCTCATGCTAATCTGATAGGAAAATATTATTAGAACGAACAAAATATGAATGCAATTACCTTTATAAAGGTTCCAGAAAAGGAAAAGTTCTCCCCTGCTGGCAGTAGTGCTGCCAACATGACCGAACAAATTGACACTCGGGTCCCAGAACACACGGTCAAAACACAAAACCACCTAAGGAGACAAGGAGAGAGGCCTGAAGGGAGGCAGGGCTTCACCAGGAAAGGGCTATTCTCCTTCCTAACACATGACTACAACTGCTCCACATGAAGAAAGCACACTGGTCTCCAACCCATGCAAGGCCAGTCTCCCAACTGCAGCAGATGCCTTCGCTCCTCCACTGCTTTCCTGGAAACACAGAAGCAACCCCTCTCTGTGACATGGGGACATTACAACAGGCTTGACTTCTTTGTGGGGTTACTGTGAGGCAAAGAGGTGCAAAACTTTAAAATAATTAAAACATCTGTCATGCTCTAATATTCTAGGAGAGCCTGGATCAAGCATTAATTACCACTAGAATATAAAGATCAGACTTTAATCAAATACCTTCTCCAGCTCTAAACACAGTGCTCTGCACTTAGCAGTTGAGTTGCAAACAAATGGGATATCAGGAAAATCAGTTTAGCATCATGAATGTGAGAGCATTACCTTGTTAAGGTTACCAAAGCCCATCCTCTGTACCGCAGAGGTTTTCCACTCAGGAAGAGGAGGTACAAATTGGACAGCTGGGGGCTGTTGCTTCAATACACCCAAGGGAAGAGTACAGAGAACAGCATCACATTTATAGATGAAGGTCTGGCTGGTAGAGCGAGTATTCACAGCTATCACTTCACATCCTGTAGTGGTTAAGGGGGGAAAAAAAAAACACAACAGAAAAGATGGAGGTGTTCCACACAGGGCACAAATTAAGCAGAAATAGATACCTGAACTAAGGAAATAAAAATACCCAATATTAAATAAAATACCCCAAAACACCAAATGCTCTCAACACTGATGGAGTCCTGTTCTCGATCCAGACAATGGCAAATTAAGTTCAAGGAAAGAATCTGAAATCAGTGGTTTGCAAACTTTGGTGATGATGATTAAGGGGTCCTTGATTTAATAGGCTGCTAGGTGGTCTGGTGGATCAAACTGGAGGCCAAGAGTCAGGAAGATCCATATTCAAATTCAGCCTCAGACAAAATCCAGCCCCTAGGCAAGTCACATGATCGCTGTATGCTTCAGTTTCCTCAACAATAAAATGGGGGTCTTACTAGTACCTTCCTCCCAGACTTATCACTCAGCAGGTCCTTCATAAATAATAATAATGATATTTTTCCTCTGTGACAACAAGCATGTAGCACATTCAAAGCATTATGTACTTGTTTCTGCAGTGATTCAAACCTAAAAACACAACTACAATGATTAGGTGTTTCAAAACAATTGCATCAAACTCCCAACTAAATACAATGTGTTCTTGCAGTTTTTTAACCAGTCGTCAAATTGTTTCCAAATGATCACTTTTAATTCTTATAGAATAATTCATATTAAACACTTGTAATATTTTATGGATTTATTAATTTTAATACTTATTATATAATATAAATTTCAATAGGGAGCTTTTAGGGCTTAATGAAAAATCTTAAAAAATGATGTAGCATATTAAATTATTTTGAGGATTCATACTTTTTTTTGGTTGCTAAAAGGGATCTGAGGAACAAAAATACACTGGGCATCATTGGGACTAAATTACCTAAAGTTGGTTATCCCATACTGCAGATTTCTGAGTCTAAATATTGAAATATTAGCTTGCACATTCACACCTTTAATGCTGATAAGGTCAGAGTACACAAGAAAATGTTTAAAAACCAAAGCCCAATCCAACCGTATGACTACAAATTATATATGAATGAAGTCTAGAGGTATGCTCAGCTACCTAGGCCTGCTCTTCAAGGTCATCTCCCATTGGAGACAAGAGGAAGAAGAGAAGAATCTAAGATTCTTGGATTGCCTTGCAGTGATCACAGAAATTCTTAAAGACAAATGGGCCTGGGGAGACCACCTAGGTGTCACAGTGGGTAGAACACTGTCCCAGGAGCCAGGAAGCTGCAGACACTCACTAACAGTGGGGACAAGTCATTCAACTCCCATTACCTCAAAAACAAACAAATAAATAAAGGGATAAATGGAAAGGAAGTTGGGGATAAAGACGAAAACTATGGCCTTTTGTGACTATCAACCATAACATGTCATCTGTTTCCCCAACAATAAAGCTCACACACTTCAGGATACATTTTATGGATGCCCAATGTCCTGTCCCTGGTCCTAGAACCAGGCTTCAATCCATCAAGGAGAAACCACTTTTCTAGTCTGGTTTCTACCTTCAATGTAACACTGCATAATGCCTCTAGGGTCTCAGGAGAGCAATCATTTTGCTAGAGTCTGGAGCTTTTATTGTGTCGGGGAGACAATATATACATAAGTCAGTATGTACAGCATAAATCAAAATACTTTAGATACCAGCAGCTCGGATCAGGAAATGTCTCATTAAAAAGCTTGAGCTGCATCCTGACAGAAAAGGGCAATTCTATGGGGAGGGAAGTGCCTCATGCAAAAGGCATGAGCCTAGAGATAGGGTGCAGTCTAAAGAGCCAAGAGAAGGCCAATCTGACTGAACTGCAGAGTTCAGGAGGAAGAGCAATGGTCAATAAGCTTGAAGATTTAAAATTTTTAAAATTTAAAATTTTTCCTGATACACAACAGGAGACACTAGAGTTGACTGAATAGGGAAATATTTTGTCATCAGTGTGTAGGCTAGTCCAGGGCAAGGAGAACCGTGACATAGGGAGATCAATTAGCAGGCTTTTACAATACTCTAGGCAAGAGGTGATGAGGGTCTAACTATTAGTAAAGAGAAGGGGTTGGATTTGGTAACAAAAAACCTAGATATGTGGGATGAGAAAGAGTACGTCATCTGAGGTTTTGAAACTGAGAATGACAGATGGAGGTACTCTCAGCAGAATTAGGGAAGTTAGGAAGGAGGAAGGTCAAAAGAATGAATTCTATTTTTGACATGGTTTAGAAATCCCTAGGACTGTCAGGCTAAAATGTTTAATAGGTTAAGAAATAATATGAGATATTTTGATCTTTGAGTTACACACATAGAAGAAGCAGGTGAAGTTACCAACAGGATAAATATGGAAGAGGAGAGGCACAGGATGAAAATCATCCCACACTTTGGAGGGAGAATATGGATAATAAGTGAGCAAAGGAACTAGAAGAAGAGTGGTCATATAAGTAAGAGGAGAACAAAGAAAGTATTAAAAAGGTCACAGTATCTATTACAGTAATATCCATTTTATATTGAGAAAGATCTGCTGCTGGATCTATACTCCACTGGGTCTTTTGTAGGAAGGTGACTTGCTATTGGGAAAAAAAGGGATCAGTGGTTAGAATTCTGTTGATGAACTTCTCTGAAAATATATAGCTTCAGTGACCTTGGTAAAAGAAACCATCTCCTTCTGGATATAGCCTTAGAGCATAGGTGTCAAATTTAGGTCTTTTGGGCTGCATCATCCAACAAAAATTTGTCAAAGGTCACATACAAAATTTAATATTTATTTATGACTACAATGTAACCCAAATTACCAAAGAATATAATAATAATAAAATGTCATAATGCCGTATGAATAGGCTTAGAGGGTCATAAGTGGCCGCAGGCTGGACACACCTGCCATTAGAGCCTTTCCCCTTGCTAAGACCTACCAAATCTTTCAGTTTGACGGCATCTTCATTATATCAAAGTTCCATTTTACCCCACATGATGACGCAGAGGTCTAGAGACCTGGACAAAGTAAAGGGGAATATTTTCTCTGTTCAGTAACAACCATTAAAGCATATAAAACATTATATGGAAGGAAAACCAATTGAAGGTGACTTACCAGAAGCTGTGTAGCGCACCTGTCGAACTGCTGTGTTCAATTTAATGTCCAGTCCTTCAGCCAGGGCCACCGGTACACAAGAGTAGCCATTCCTCACAGTCAAGTGACTTCCAGTAAACTCAAAATCATCATCCTGAAGTGAATAGGGGAAGGAATATCTTTAGAATTTTACAAAAGAGAAAATTTCCTCTTCTACCAGAGAACAATTATTTACTTGTGTTCTGCCAATTCTAAAGTAACTTAAAAGTTCACTCATTATCTCTTACAGACAACTTGTCAGTGCTACGAAACAGCAATGATGTTTTTGGCCAGGAAGTGAAAAACAACAGAGCATCTTAACTGGTTCCAGCAGACAGAGAAACTGAAGGCAGTAAGATTTCTGTCCCCTATCAGATAGTGACCTATACACATTTATTATTGGGATACAACTTCTAACCTCCCCCTAATCAAGATGGTGCTCTCCCACACAGAGATACATCATCCATGCAAGGGAGTTACGGTCGAAACAACCTATAATATCCTGTCACTTAAAGGTTTTGTTCTTTTTGTTCTTGGAGCACCTTTGAAATTCAGATGAAGGGAGCTTCTTAACAAAATTAGAGGTTGACTAAACTAGTAACAAAATTAGTTTCATTCCCAAAGCAAAAGTGGTAGATGGCTAGAAAGACAAAGTCTAAAATTCACTTCTCTGCCCTTTGATGAGACAGAGCAGATGTCAAACATCTAGGTTTATCGAATTAGCAGAGGTTACAGATTGGTTACTGATTGGCTTCAGTTCTTAAAGATATTTATGATCTTTTAAAAATGACCTTTTGGGGCAGCTAGGTGGTGTAGTGGATAGAGCACTGGCCCTGGAGTCAGGAGTACATGAGTTCAAATCCGGCCTCAGACACATAATTACCTAGCTGTGGTGGCCTCGGGCAAGCCACTTAACCCCATTGCCTTGAAAAAAAAAACTAAAAAAAAAAGACCTTTTACAGTTTACAAGCATAGGGGCGGCTAGGTGGCACACTGAATAGAGCACTGGCCTTGGAGTCAGGAGTACCTGGGTTTAAATCTGACCTAAGACACTTAATAATTACCTAGCCGTGTGGCCTTGGGCAAGCCACTGAAACCCTTGCCTTGAAAAAAAAAATCTACAGTTTACAAGCGGTCAAAAAAGAAAACATATCAAAAATGCTTCTTACTTCAATATCTCTGAATGTACAAAAGATCTATAGGCATAATATACACTATCTTTTTTTAAATTCACTGATGGATTCTTAAAAAGTCTACAAGTATCATTAAATAAATAAATAAGCTGAACCATCAGATAATAGAGGTCTCTTATAATATAATTTAATGGCTGAGAACATTTAGGTATGATGCCAATAAACAGTAACTCCAAACCTGACTGTGGGACAAAAATGGTAGGAAAACCCAACATTTTCCTAGACATCTGGAAAGTACATGCCTAAAGGTACAGAGAAGCTGTGACCACAGGAATGCTTCTTTCTCTAGATGTAGATGCAAGGGAGACATTTTTGACTGGTTTGTTTAAACAACTACAGGCATGCCCATTTTCCTGAAAGGTCATATATACAACATATAACAGAGATGATAGGAATTACCTGGTCCCAATGTTTGAGGGAAAGGGTAGACAGAGGTGTAGCATTAGCAAACTCTAGATTTGCAAAATGCCAATCAAGGATCTGCCTGTCTCTTGAGGATAAATATACGTCACTGCAAAATAAAAACAAAAAAAATGGCGACTGTTGGAGCAATCCTCAAGTAACTGGACTATCTATTATTTCTGTCTGCTTGATGAAACAGTCCTCTAAAAGAGAGCAAGCATCATGAGATGGAGTGGCACCTCTGGCTCTACTTCTGGTCAATTTCTTCCAGCTAATTTTTCCCCTTACACAGTTACATTTTTTTTGAATATTCACTAGTTAGGGGATAATTAATCTAAGAGCTCAGTAGATAGAGCCCTGGGTCTGGCACTGGGAAGACCCGACACTAATTGGTTGGGTGACCCTGGGTGAGTCTTAATCTCTATCTGCTTCAAATGTAGGTTGGGGATTATAGCACCACCTCCTACCTAGGGTTGTTGTGAAGATAGAATGAAGTATTTGAAACTGTTAAATAAATGTTGAAAAGTGTTGAATAAGTTAAATAAATTTTTCTGAATCTTAATCTTCTCATCTATAAAATGGGAGAGAATATTACTTATGCTGTCTAATTTACAAGGGGATTATGAGGGGAACACTATTATAAACTTAACTTTATAAATAGTTTATAACTATGAACTAGTGTTATTTTCTTTTATGTGTCAAGTACCCCATACATTTCAACACAAATATATATAATAAATATCATTCGGGGTCAACTAATTTGGTAACTGAACAAGCTCTAGACCCAGAGACACTACTTATTTTTATCTTCTATTTTTCACAACAAAATGAAAACCCTTATTCTATCATTTCTTTTGCTCAAGCGAAAACACAAGTGAAAAATCCCCAAGTCCAAGCAGTTTTATCTGTGCATTGGTGCCAAAGATAGAAGACCTGGCTGGACCCTCAAAGGATGGAGGGCAAAGACTTGGTTAACTTGTTATGCTTTTTAGTATCTCCTCTTCAAATTAATCTCACAAACATGAATGATGCAGATACTCTACATGGGGTTCTTACCTTGGAGGATTGGCTTCCAGCTCTTGTAGCTTCTCTTCTAGTTTTCCTTGTGTTTCTGCCAATTCATCATATTCCTGGTCAAATCAAATGTAACCAAAAGTTTATCTCTCTGACTAAACACTCCACCTTAAAAACCCGATCTCCCTGGAGGTAAGAGGCTGCTGCCCAGATAATTGGCCTACCTTGGGTAGGATGGTGATCAGTCAGGGTCTGGCACATGCTTAAAGAATGCTGAGTGTATAGTTTTCTTTTTTTGAGCAGAAACTGTTTCCTTGATCCCTCATTTTATAAGAGAAAGATCAAGGAAACTGTTGCAAAATGATTTGCAAAGACAAAACAGTTAAAATTACTTCTCTGCTATTTTAAAGATGCTTTATAAAAATAAATGATAAAGATAAAAACAAACAAAAAAAAAAGGCTGAGTGACCTGCCTGAAGAGCTAAAGCTCTGTTGACAAATCTTTTGAAAACTCAGGGTCACTGTTGTGCCGTGGGAAGATTTTCACAAAAGCTATATGGTAAGATAATAATTATTCACTTACACAGAATATAACCACAAACCATAAGAGCCAGTATAGTCTAGAGGAAATCAGGAGATGTAAAATCTTTGGTTAAGATGTTATAATGTAGGCTGACTGCTAGGAATAGGGGAAGTCAATGATAATCTCATCATCATTATCATTATCAACCTACAAAAGTTACTCAAGTTGTCTGGGACAAGAACATGCTACTTTCTAATTTAACAACAACAACAAAAAAAACTCCACAAATCTTGGGTCAAACAAAAGATAATGTAAAGCTAAGTAAATTTAGAAGGCAAAATGCTATTTGATAAGAATGATAAGTCTGGGTAAGTCATTTTCCTGCTCTTAACTTAGTATCTTATTTGTAAGAAAAGTCTCATTTCCAGCTTCATAAGGTCACAGCTGGGACAGGACTAAGAGGGTCAGGGAAGGGACAGAGTGAACAACTGAGGTTTCACTCTCATACCATGGCTTCCTGCCAAGATTTCCCTAATTAAGCTCAGGGGGTTTGTTATGTACCTTGCACAAGGCTGTGAGATCCCGGTGTTTACTTTTCACAAGGAATTCTGCAGTAATATCTCGAGGAGGCTTTACTTCAGATGCTTCTTTATATTGTTGATGGAGCTCTTTAATCTTCTCTTTCAAATTCACCATCTATGAAATTAAATTGTTGCAGGATGAACTACTATATCCTGAGGTCACTTTAAAGGATGGCAAAATCAGGAATTTTTCCAAAATGGTTAAGTGGAAATTGGGTGACCCTTGGTTAGGTATGTCAGAGTGGAGGCTAGTTTTATGGTCTGGATCAATTGGTTTCTAAGGTTTCTTCCAAATCTGAGTTTGTATACTTTGGGCAAGACAATTGCAATGAAGTCACAAGACAGAACCTCACCTTATTAAGAAGTTCCTTCAATTCCTCCTGAGTTTTTACTATCTTCTTCCAGTGTTCAATCTGCTCATCTTTCACATGTTTCTCTTGTAACCTAAAGAAGAGATAATAAATTTTAAGCATGCAGAACAGTAGATGATTTAGCATGGGGTTCAAGAAATGTTAACATAATTTAATTAAGTGCCTACGACGTGAAGGGCATTACACTACACACTTGGGAAACACACAGGGCAGGATATTACATTCTTGAAAGCCCATCAATATTCTCTTGTGTTTTCATCAAAAACATAATCTGAACTCATGCAAGAACCATTCTCACAGATATTATTAAAACAAGAAAAAGCGGGCAGGTGTTTCCCTGTAGGTGGATGTCTCTTCCATCACCTTTGATTGAGTGTATGTCCTCCTCTGTTCATTCAAAACCGTGCCACCCAGAATCCAGGTCCGCAGCCTCTGAGCCTAGCCTTCTTTTCACTATATTATAGTTGTTGCTTCTGAATGTAAGAAAGAAGTTTTATATATTGGAGGCATTTCTTCCATTATCTTTTTGGTAATGAGCTAAGAATTCTATTAATATTCTATTCAATTATATCATCTGAATCACGACTACTTCAACAAGTATTCATCAAGGGCTTACTATTGATAGAATTGTATGAACCAAAATGACTCCATCTTGTAAAAATGACTCTATTTCAAGACCTACATTTCATTTTCCTGAAAATTTTACCTGCTTGCTAATTGTGGAATTAAGTGACATTCCCTTTTACATCCAGAAAAATCTGTTCACCCCGCCCAACTCTTGAAACTCAGTCATCCTTTCTTCTATCAAATGATCTAACCAGGATATAAAGCAGGAAACAAGTTGTTTTCTTTCAGTGAATAAAACTCTGTCTGCCCCTGTATTTGGAATCCAGTGCCATGGTGAGGAAGTCTGGTCCTGATTTGTTGTACAATTGGCATGCATTGCTTAATAAACTGATATGCTTGGAAGCTTGAAACTTTGTTTTCCCAGTTAGTTCTGATTTCACCTCCCCCATGATTTTTGGCAAAGCTATCCAGGTCAAGGAACTCTGGGACAGGCAGTGGCCTTCTGCTTCGTAGTATTTATGTTTGCAGAGGTTTTTTTTTTTTTTTGCTTTCTAAATCTGTTTATAAAAGAGGTTAAAACTAAGTTAAAACTGAAAAGAGAGAGTAGGGATAGGTCATTAACACAAAAGAAATTGATGTGGTTCTTTCGGTAAAAGAAAATAAATTTAAAAATTATGAAAAGATGAAGATCTACTGCAAACCTCTGAAAACAAGCTTAACTAAATTCTGGATTATAAAATTTAAAGCATGGATGCCTAATAGTTCGGGGAAACTGAGATTTTGGATTTTGTGGTTGATTCTAAATCTAGATTTGACTTGGTGAGACTGTCCTGTAACTAAATTATGATGTGGTGATATGTATACTTCAATTAATTGTAAAATAAAATGCAAAAAAGCATGGATCAGGGAAACCTGAGTTACAGGTTTAATTTATTAGCTGCATATCTTAAAGAAGTTATCTTACCTCTGTTTACCTCAGCTTCCTGATCTGTAAAGAGGAAAATAGTAACAGCACCCCCCATCCCAGGGTTGTTGTGAAGATGAAAATAATACAGTTAATGTAGAACTATATAAATGTCAAATATTGTTATTGCTTTTCTAATTAGCATTATATGCCAAAGACGATAAAATACATGATTTTTAAAATATAGGTCAATTCAGAAATGCTATTTATAAGCTGAATTGATATCATCTGATGGAAATAAGCTTTTTCTTCAAGTTTTAAATTCATGATTTTGTATTATCATTATTGGGCTTCTAAATTATTTTATATTGTGAAATATAAGAAACCTTGACAGAAATGTTGTTAGACAAATAACTGCTCTTTTAATTTGGATGCTCTTAGATTGAGAACCTAGAATCAAGAAAATAGAATCTCCTCTCCCAATCCTTGTCAAAAGGGAGAAATTTACAAGTCATTTGAAATCCTTTAACTATTGCTTATAAAAATTATGAAAATATGTAGAAGGCTTAAAGATGTAACCTCAATACAGTAATATGAATCAACTATCAGGTATTTACTATCTGAAATCCCAGAATGAATGTGTTTAGTTTTAATTTACAAGTAAAAGATAAATTAAATCTGTGTTAGGGAAATATCAGAAAACCAATAATATTCAAGCCCTATGTGGTGAATAATGAAATCTTGCTATTCTGAAGTAGAAACTGTTGGCACTGATTACAGGGATGATTGTCTAAATCAATATGAAGTCAATAATTGAAAATGGTATGGGTTGCACCCAGAGAACTACTCCAAGTGGATGTCTGTCTTTGGAAAAAGTTGAGAATTTGATCTTGGCAGGAGTCTCTTGAGTCAATTTCCCCATTATGCTATTTCTTTTCTGAAGAGAAGATTTCCCCATCTGGTAAAACCTTGCTTTTGATATCCCATGAATACTGTGGAGCTTTAATACATGACTGGCTGTCAGTTATGATTCCAACCTGAAATCAAACAAGAGCTAAGGGACTTTTTTCCTCTATTGTGGTAAATATTATGTCCTCATGGGGACAAGTCTTGACATCATTATAACTATGTCTTTTCTTTTTCTTTCAGAAATTTTCTATAATTAGGCAAAGTGAACTGTAGAAGTTTTATAAGCATGATACTAAATGCACTAATTAAGAGATTAAGAGACGGATACTAGAATATCTCTGAGTTACTATAGTAAGATGCAAGCATGAAAAAAATCTTATAATTTTAATCTGAATATATGGTCAAATTAGAATACTGTGATTTTGGGATGATATCCTCCTGGGGGGGGGGGGGACACTAGATAAAATGTAAGACAAACATGAAATATAAAAGTTTTCTAATTAAAAGGAGTAGTAAATTTTGAGAAGTAATAGGATTATATTGTTTTCTCTTAGAACTATGTACTTATAATGACTGACTTCAAAATGTACCTATTATGAAAATTTTGGTTTTGATTATATTTTAGTAACAAATTCTCATAATTGGATTAAAGATTTTAGCTCTAAAACAGCACTGATAACTGTAAAGAAAATGAAATTATTTCCTCATTTTAAAGTATCTTTCTGATAACTTTTTTTAAAGCTTCACTTTATAAGTTAGACACTCATGAATTTTTTTTTTTAAGATTCTTATATCAGGTATAGGCTGTAGGTCAAGATAGAAAGAAGGGTATGTAAAAATTGAAATTCTCTGAAGTTTCAGGTGAACTATGGGTTCCTAATTTGATATTCTTCTAATATAGTTCTGTTATTAATAGATTCAGAACCATAAGGTTTGAGCTAGTTTTCACCATTGGTAAAACAAATTTTAAAGATTGCACTAAATTGTATTAAGTTGTTATTGGGCAGATTTTAGTAGAATCATCTAGTAATCTTTTCAAAAGACTTATTGCTTGTTGCATATCTCATAGCCTTGCTCTCTTCAGAATTTCTATGAAGTAGGTAGAAAGGAGTAACATTTTTTCCTTCATTTCACAGAGGAAATAGCTGAGGCACAGAAATTTAATGATTTGCCTAAAATCCCACAGGTAACTGTGGAAACCAGGATCCCAGGCTAGGTCTTTTGGCAACTTGAGAATTCTTTACCCAGTATCCCACACTGCTTCTTTAAGGTACTTACTGTATGACAACCTCCAGGGCTTGACCAAGTGACACAGGCTTGTTATTGAGAACATTGAAGTCTAACTGATGACTGAGGTAGGATGTGGCTTCCAACAGTCGATTAAACTCTTGTTCTACCATTTCATCTTTCTCTTTTGGAACCTAAAAATCCAAAAAAATAATGTAATCTGTTCTTGTTATGGAGAAGTCATAAATAAACACAAAACTGTCCATAAAACATCACAAAGTTAGGAAAGGTTAAAATGGATTATCTGGAAGGGGTAAATCTGGTTCAAGTTTGCTTTCTCATAACATTCCATTAAATTAGATTATGAAAATGTATTGTCTGTCTCTGACATCCCCCTTCCAGAGATGGAACTCTACCCACATAAAGAGGGCAGGTCACAAGATTTTGCACGTGCTAACGAAACTGTTACATGAAGCAAGACTTGCACTGGAGTTGGCATGCACCGGGCTGAGCTGGCATGCAGAAAACAACACACAAGGAAAGCCCCAGAAAGTAAAGGATGTAAAACCAAGGCCTGGGGATGTTTCAAAGCATCAGGTTCTTGCAAAGGAAAAAAAAAAATGGTAGGCACGTGGAGAAAAGCTCCAAGAATTTGGAAGCCCCAGCCTACCCGCCCTAGGATTTCAGCTGGGGGGAGGAGGGAAGAAGGGGAGTGACAAGTGGCTGCTGAAAGAGGAAGAACAAGGGTCCTGGAGTCAGGACATATGGGTCTCAGTCCCTGTCAGGGAGCACCTTGACTTGTATGTTTGCTCACAAGGTCACTGTAAGAAGAGAGCCTATGTACACTGTGAAGCCCTCTCTAAAGGTGAGATGTTATCTGGAGGGCACACTAGCCTCTGCCTTGTTCTCCTTTGTGACACAAGCAATGTGCCCTGGAGCTGACTTGTCTTAGGACCTCAAGAGTACATGAGAGGACTGGGTACTAGCTGGGATGGAGACAGAGGGAGGCCCTAGCTCCCCTTGCCCCCATCCCTATGCCCTTCTTGCTGATGCTCTCTAGTTCAGCAACAACTTCTTCATTCTTCTTTTAAATCTATGTCTCTCTTCTAAACTGAAAAAAATTCAATGTTGAGATTTATTCCCTTAGCAATTCAATAAACAATTCTAGGAGACTGAGTTTTTATGGACCCATAAAGAAAGATGTAAGAAAACCAAAGAGCACCAAGAGGAAAGAGAAAAGAGCTAGAATTCTTTCTGGACACCCGAGGCATAGCTGACTGCATCAGACTTAAAGAGATCTGGTTGAGCAACAGCAACTCCTGGAAGCAGGTGCAAGTAGCACTACTCCTAAAGATCTTTCCAAGACAGGTGGAGGAAGGAGGTAGGTTAGTATTTAAACATTCACTTCACTCAGCTGTATGAGAAATGGTTCCCCATTGAAGTTGGACCAGAGATACTCTCTAAATTTCAGGGATTCCATGTTCAAAGGCCTTTTCTAGATCTAAATTTCACACTTCCAGCTCTAAAACTATGTTCTAATTTTCTATGATTCTGCTATTTGCACACCATTCTTTGGTGGACCTAATACTAACTCAATCTAGAACCATGGAAAGAAAATAGGTGCTTTTGTCATTCTCCTCCTGGTGTTTAATATGAGAAATATGAAGAAATCCAGAAAAAAAGCATTTCTATTAGAATTTATTTAGGCGGTTTTTGACTTAAGTTGTCCATTCCACTATCATGGTGCAAGTAAGAGCAGCACAGCTTCATAATAACACTGAAATAACTTCCTGTTTCACTTCAGACAGGAATCCTGTAAGGTGCCATATGTTTCTGTGCACAATGAACTTGTGAATTTCTTTTCAAAGAGAAATTATCAGAGGGAGACTATTTTTCACCAAAGTATCTCAATGGAATCACTTTTCAGCATGAAAAAATTAACATTCCAGAACCTTGCATCAAGAATTGTACAGTTTCCAAAGACCAAGTAGTACCTGAGTGGTCAAGTAGCCATGTCTCATTGCTTGCTTCCTCTTAAAGGGGGAAAAGTTCATTCTCCTATGATATTGCTGTTGTTGAAATCCTTATTGAAAGGATGATTATGGTGACAGAAACAGAAGGGCTACATCCTCAAATGTCTCAAAAATGAGGCATTTTCAATACACAGGTTATGCAAACGGTAGCGATTAAAGCTCTTCCAGTACAAACTGGATGAATGTTGCTTCAGGCAAGCTTTAATCTTGGCAGTTGGGGAGGCAGTCACAAGGGACAAGTGATACTGAAAAAGTCTTGCAGCACTTGGGATCAATAACTGGGCTCTGGGGTTTGTGATTGAGAAATATTTAAAGGGACACTGTCAAGGTTAGTAGGACAAAATTTACCCTTTTTTTCTCCCCTTCAAGTGCAATTCATTATACTTCCTCCTTATGTCTCCCCACCATCAAAAAAGTTGTCCCTCTCATGCGCTCAATAACAAAAACTCAAAAAGTACTAGCCCAACACTCAGGAGCAGCCTACAACAACAAACCAGCGTGAATGTGGGATGAAAAGGAACTCTGGGAGGGAAACAGATTGAAATTTCAAGCTTCTAATGGGTTATTATAAACAGTGAGGAAAATGATTTGAAAAAATTATGAAAAATACCTTGACAGTGTCCTTTTAACCATTGCAGCAGAGAGAGAAATAAACTGTAAATAACAGCCCAACAGCCACGTCAAGTTTAGTTTTGTACATCAGCAGTAAAATCAACAAGTTTAAAAAACACACAGCATGACAGAAGCAGTCTGTTAGCCGCAAAAGCTGTGACAACCACTAGGGAAATAAGGTACATTATACAAATACTTTAATTTAAAAAAAAGAAAAGAAGAGAAGAGAAAAAGAAAAAGAAAAAGAAAAAAAAAGGAGAAGGTAGGGGGAAAAGTCAAGGCAAAGAAATGGCCAAAAAAGGAAGGCAGAGTCTTAAAAGGAAGGAAGGGTTAGGGTGGGTGGCAGGAAGCACTTAAGAGTATGAACAATGCAGGACTAAATAAAACACTAAAGAATAATGCAAAAAAAAAAAAAAAAAAAAAAAAAGCAGATTACAGACCAAAAGGTTGTTGGCCCACTGGAATGAATACTACAGGATGACATTTCTGCATCTTCTATATACCTAGCTTATTAAAAAGCCTTGAGAGAATGGCACAAATGACATTATTCATGAATTCAGGACCCACTAATCTTGGTTATATCCAGTCACCTAAAGGAATGTTAAAAAATAATGGACAGTGGAAAAGGGTATCCTGAAAAAAGACTTCATGAGCTAAATTAAAGCTTAAAGGAAATTTTGGGAAAAAAAGAAAACAAACAAATCTGGTTCTATAGAGAACATAATTTTGACAAAAAAACAAAAACAAAAAATTACCCCCCCCAAAAAAAACCCTCAAATGGACAGATAATATCTTTGACCTCTTGTTTACTCCTGGGTCATGTGTAATCCTATTTCTCCCATCCTGGATCAGTTTCCAAGGTAGGAGAATGTGTATTTAGGAATCTTATAGAGAGCAGACATGAAAAGAACTTCACAGATATTAGCAAGTCTAGGCTAAATGAGTAACACTTAACTACCTAAGTAAAACTTCCCAAAGGCCCTTGCCTTCTCTAGAGTTAACATCCTATGAAGTCAATTCAAACTTTAGTTTATTCCTTTTCTCTCAATAACTTGTGAGAACTTGCATCATTTTCATAATTTCACATGGAATATTCACTGTAAATAGGCAATCTTCAAAAGTAGCAATATCCAACCCATAATGGAGTTCTTAATAAATGCTTGATTAAACAAAAAACCACAGAAGTTTCATTTTGAAGTACAATTCTTCATTCTCAGAGTATTATCTTAAGACAGGTATCTCAATATAAACGACTCTTATAGATCCTTACCCTAAGTAACAGTTCAAAAGTAGCACAAAGACCACTGGCACTAGTTTTATAAGACCTAAAAGCTCATTAAAATGATGAGCCTGCAGATAATATCTCATAACTCATTAAAGTAACAGTTCTAACAATGTAATTCTTCCTATCTACTTTTTTTTTAATCTTTTTTTTGCAAGGCAATGGGGTTAAGTAATTCGTCCAAAGTCACACAGCCAGATAATATTAAGTGTCTGAGGCCAGATTTGAACTTAGGCTTCCTGATTCCAGGGCTGGTGTTCTATCCACTGTGCCACCTAGCCGCCCTCTCTTCCTATCTACTTGAATGAACCATGATACTATCCTTATGCTGTGTACAATAAACAGATAAATAAGGCAAATCTTAAGGACAACTTGCTCTACACTGAAACCAGAAACTAGGAGGATGGTATAAGGTATTGGCTAATCATCATGTTATGTTACAGCTAATAAATTGTAAAGCCATGTTTAGCCTTACATTTATAAGCTATTATGTCCTGATACTTTGCTTATGGACTAAGTATAAATAAACTAACAACCAGATATAGTCCATAAGCCTAAGGAAGCCTCACATTTTACAGGTTAAAATGATCAGAAAATCTGAGGAAAGGGTATTATTAATTTGCCTTCTTAAATCTCATTCTACAAAACTGTATTCAAGATAGCACACAATTCTTTGCCATGTTGGAAAACCTTCAATTAAGAAGCCCATTTTATAATGTCCCTTCAGTGCTGCATATCATGGGGATAAACAATAGCATCCATCTCCTAGATGGTTGTGAGGATCAAATGAGATAATGCATGTAAAGTGTTTTACACTATATAAATACTAGTTATTAGTGTTATAATTAGAAGATACATCAGCTTATTAAATGAAATTTGTCAAGTTAAGTGTTGAAGTCCTCAAGTAACACCACATCACATTTCACTCTATCATTGTGGACAAGATGATGAATAATAAGCAAGGAAAGGAAGATTCAGAGGGATTCCATGACAGATTAAACAGAGTTGAAAGCAACTAGCATGTCCATCTCAAGCAAACATGAAATGAAAGTGATTTTGATGCACCAAGATAAAGTTTGCTTGGACAAATGGTGGGTTGCCATCTGCAGGCCTGCCTGTTACATAGGAGTACTCCAAATCCAGTATAAACAGATGAATCAATAAGCAAACGTGTGCTAAGGGTTCACTGTAAACCAAACCTTGCGAGTCTCCATTTTCTATTGACTAAGCCACTTCTAGACCTCTGTCAACCTCACCACCATGCATTCCTTCCCCAGAAAACTCACTAGGAAATCTCATTGTACGGCAATACTGAATCTGCCTGATTTTTACATTTCATTAGGATCTTCTGCTCTCTGACTGGACCTTCTTATTGGAGGGCAGAAAAGCACAGCATTCTGACCATTTCCCACCAGTTTCAGTGCTTGTGGAGTTCTCCATCATGACCCTGGGGCTCAGTACCTTTTTTCCCATTTCCTTTCCTGTGCTGCCTTCCCCAGTTAGATTATAATGAGGGCAGGAATGGTCTTTTTTATTATGTGTATCTCCAGAACTTAGCACAGTGCTGACATACTCTGGCACTTAATAAATGACTTAGAAGAAATGACATTCTAATAGTAACAGATTGAGGGAGTGGTGGTGATTGAGAAAACAAAATATTCAGGTAGCTAAAAAATCAATATGAATTAATTGGGGGGGGGTGGAGAGATAATTAAAATCATTAAGGAAAAAAACAACAGTTTTAAAGTCAAAAGACCTGGGTTCAAATGTCAGCTCTGCTACTTAGCACTTGTGGGGCAAGTCACATAACTTCTCTGGGATTCCATTTTTTCATCTGCACAATGAGGTAGTTGAACCAGATGGCCTCTAAGATTAGGACCCTTTGATCCCTAGAAAGTGAAGGAATTAGGAAACATCTTAAAAGAAATGGCTCTTGAGTTGAATATTGAAGGAAACTAGGGGGTCCCAAAAGGTAGAGAAGCAGCAAGAGTCTATGCAAATGATGAGGATGTGAGATGACATATGGTAAAAGCCATTTTGTGAAGAGCATTAAAGG
Source organism: Macrotis lagotis (assembly GCF_037893015.1). NCBI lineage: Eukaryota > Metazoa > Chordata > Mammalia > Peramelemorphia > Peramelidae > Macrotis > Macrotis lagotis. Next base: position 868,773,034 of record NC_133658.1, read on the forward strand.
TCAAACTGAGGAGTACACAGTTCATTCTAGAGGCACTAGGGAACTACTAAAACAACCTCCTCAGCCCCCTATTGAACAAGGGACTAGAATGATCTGATTAGATCTGTGCTTTCTAAAATATCCATTTTGGCACCTGTGAGGAAGATAAGACTAGAGAAGGGAAAAGTTAGAGGAAGACAAACCAGCATCCAAGAAGTGATGAAAACTTGAATTAGGGTGGTTGTGGTGTTGCCCAAGAGAAGGAGGATGTGAGAGATGCTGAGGAGATAAGTGACTGCTTATTTACCTTAGCAAGTCACTGCCTACAACAGGCGGGAATAAAATGATGAGCAAGACCAAGACTATGAACCAAATGATTATAAAAATGGTGATGTAAGTTAAGAATGGACAGATTAGGAGACTAAAATAATGATTTGTTAGGGATACACAGAATCTGAGGTGCTCATATATGGATGGCATACCCATATAGGGATACAAAAGTGGAGCTTGGAAGAAGATGAGAACATGTAGTGTGTCATTTGAACAGAAGGTGACAACTGAATATATGGAAATCGATGGGATTACAAGAGTATAATACATTGGGATGTAGCTATGAATAAGAGACAAGAAATAGATAATTATCCTATAAAGGAGACTGAGAAAGCTCAGATAGGAAGAAAACCGAGAAAAGAATAATGTCATTAGAATTAAGGAAGATGGTGTTTAGAAAGGGGGTGACCAGCAATGTCAAATGTTGCCAAGAAATCAAGGACAAAGATGACACTGAGAAAAGGACTGGATTTAGCCAAGACAGACAGGTTCATGATATGGGAGACAAAAATTTCAGTCAAATGGAAGTGGAATTAAAGGGGTGGAGAATAAATATATAAACTCTCATACTTGGATACAAAAACTCAACTTCATAGTATAAGATGGGGAAGACTAGTTAGAGGATATGTTCTAACAAAGATCTGGAAGCTTTGGTGCACGGCAAGTTCAATAAGTTAACAATGTAATGATGCAGCCCAGAGGAGATGATGTAAGCGAGGACTATATAAAGAGGGACACAGATTACAGGAAGAGTGAGCTGACAATCCCAATCTATTTTGCCATTGTTAGACTATGCACAAAGTACAACATTTACTTCTAGGCAAAACAGTTTAAAGGACACTGATAAACTGAAGATGTCCAGACAAAGGCAAAAAAGGACACTGATGGGCCTTGAGTTCAATTATATGGAGACTTGGTTGAAGGAACTGTAGATATTTAGTTCAGAGAAAACTCAGGGGAACATGAGAGCTGCCTTCAAGTTCTGAAGGAATGTCATGTCCAAGAGAGATTCTGTTTGGGTCTAGGGAAGAATCAGAAACAAAGAGCAGTGGGAACCACTTTCCCACAATGAGAACTATCCAAAGTGTAATGAGATATCTTGAAAAGTGGTACAGTCTGTCTTATGGGAGATCTTCAAACAGAAGCTGGAAGAAGGCTTGTTAAGATGTTACACTGGGGCTTCTTTAACATAACCAACTCTAAAATTCTTTGATGCTAGTTGTCGACAACAAAGTACCTGTCATACAGTTTTTTTACTAGAGTTGCATTTTAAAATCAAAGGTGGAATTAATTCTGTTTGAAGTACATTATCACAGAACAATGAATCAGTGCATTAGAATTCAGCAAATAATACTGAAAATTCTGGCTGTGTCATTCTTTTTTTTTCTACATGATTTTTTGCAAGGCAATGGGGTTAAGTGACTTGCTCAAGGTTACACAGCTAGGTAATTATTAAGTGTCTGAGGTCACATTTGAACTCAGTACTCCTGACTCCAGGGCCGGTGCTTTAATCATTGTGCCACTCAGCCGCCCCTTGTGCCATTGACAACTCACCTCCCCATGGCTAAAGGTCAGATTTTTCCTCTGTAAAATTATGGGGTTGAGTTAGATTGTTTCTGAGGTTCTTTCCAGTTCTAAGTCTATGCAAGAGAGAATTCTGCATGAGAGGAACTGAAAAACTAAAAAGAAACTGAGGTGGAGGAGAATGGTCCCATGTTGAAACCTGAAGTCCTTAACTGTGCTTGAAACCATAAATTCAGAAGAGTATTACTTGACCCCAAAATGAGTCTGAGTTCGACAGAATAGTGACTCCCATGTAACTAGGAATCTTAAGAGTTACCTGGATTGTTAAGGGGTTCCTACCTTGCCCATGATCACCAGCAATTTGAGGAAGACAGGACCTGAATCTGGACATTAATGTCATCTGGTCTTTTTTCTTCTGTCTACCTCTACTCAAAAATCTACACTCTAAATTCTAATTTGCACTCTACTTATCAGTGGAGAAGGTCCAAAAACTTACTAATTACATAACAATAACCTGTTCTTGATCTTGGGGTAATGATACTTGTATCTCTATTGGGATTATTTTGAGAAAAATCCTTTGTAAAACCAACATGAGCTATTATTGTTATCACAATGTAATAATAAACTCTATAGGGAGGGATAGGATACACCTTTCTTACAGCTCTCTCAGTACTTAACGTAGGTTATTATACATAATATATCATGTTTCTTGAAAGAGCTTAAAATGTCAAATATCATTTTAACTCCAAATTTAAAAGCTGTTGTAGGACCTTTATGGCACCTTTCTGCCACTCTGACATCATACACTAACTACTATGTTGCTTTTTCTGTGTACTTGATGGTGCTCCAAGGACAAGACCTCTTTCATAAATGCTTGTATAGCACTAAAATCTTCTTCTAAATCAGTTAAAGTAGTTTATTTCTGTGGTTTAGAGTTAGCATCACTGAACCCCCCTATTATTACAAGTTAATGGAATGAATACAAGGTTGAAAGACACTCCCCTTCCATTAAAAAAATTATGTATGTACTGTTTTTTCAATCTTTTCCACTAGAGTTGAAAGGCCCAGGTTCAAATTCACAGCATGGTCACTTGTTAAGTCATGCAAACCAATCTGAACATCCAGATTTCCTCAACTTCCTCATCTGTAAAATGACAATGTCATGCTCTTAGATTACCCTCCTCATAAGAAAGTCTCCAGTAAGGTCAGAGTCTGGGGAAGGCTAGTGGCAAGACTATTTTGTCCTGAGTGGTTCTTTTACTGCCTAAGGTCAAAAGTTGGAGTTCGGCTGCATTAAATAATAGCAGCTAAGAGGCATCTGAAGGTAAAGGCAATCTTCCCACCTCTTTACTTTGTGACAGAGATTGTTGGTTCACTCAGATTCACAAGCAGTACAGCTCTCCTCAGTGACAGGAGTTTCATTAACTGTTGCTCAGTTTAATAACCCTGACAAGTTCCACATTGATGAGCATTAATTTCCTGATTTATATGCAAATGAGTACTGACCAACTGGCCTAGATCATAAAAGAAATTAAGCTTGAAAGTAGGTTGTGAGTAAGGGAAAATGTTAATGAAGACAGCAATTGTCATTTAATTTTTAGGTAACTGGTTCACATTTACATTAGACAGATGATTCTGCTTTGTAAACCTACCTACCTGCCTGCCTGGGCAGGCTTTATCACTTGGCTCCTATTCCTCCCCAAATTGGTTTATAAACCCCAAACTAAAGCCACAAGAAATATAGAGAAGCTGAAGAGTATAGTGGGAGGCCCAGGGGTGAGCAGGGAAGGAAGTGGCAAAGTCTCTAAAACTTGGTAGTTATAACTGTGAAACAATATCAAATACCTGAGAATCAATATGAAATATTTGAATAAAATATAACTAAATGAATTTCTATTATGAGATACTCTGAATAAGAATGCTACCATATCCCAGAAAACAGGGATAACTTATACCTCAATTTTTTTGAGAAATAAAAAAGTTCCACCACCAATAATATTTCCGTGAAATAATTTCCAATGGAATCAAAGTCATTCTGAAAAGTTCTGTTTGTTCTTGACTTACAGCTTGTCCATTGGCTTCATAAAGTGGGCATTTTTGCTTGATCTTGGCCAGTTCCATATTTACTTGTTTGCTGACCACAGCCATTGGATTCCCTCCTGGAAAAGAACTTCACCAATTAAGTCTGGCATATCCATGACGAGAACAATAAAAGAGATTCCTCATCCACAGTTATATCAAACCTAACTTCAATTGAATACAGTGTCTGGCAGTAAGCAAAGGCATCATCTAATGAGAACATAAGCTCAGCTACAGAGAGATCCAGATCACAAGATGACAAAGTGCAAAAAAATTCCATATAAGCTGGAACCATGGGACAAAGATAATATGAAATCTAATAGACTTTATAACATGTCAAACATCTTGTACTCACATTGAAAAAAAAATCAATTATTTTAGAATGATCTGATTAAGTATGGCTAAGGGAAGGGTTTAAGTTGATCACAAGTTCAACATGAGTCCAAACCATGATACAGAAGACCAAAGTTCGTGCAATGTTGGAATGCATTACAGTAGCATGTTTGGACCACATTATTAGCAGTCCAGTGGTTCCAGCAGGTGAGATAATAATTCTAACATTCTCTACTGAGTATACCATAGCTGAAGGAATGCATTCAGCACTGTCCTAAAGAGGGACCCTGTCAAACTTGAAATAGCATATTGCAGGAGGGAGACCAGGATGGGGGTGGAGGGAGGGAGCCAATAAATTATGTCATACCAGATGAGCTGACAGAACTAGGAGTGTTTACCCTGAAGAAAAGAAGACTAAGGAAGGAACACATAACTGTCTTCAAATATTCTGAGACTAATATTTACAAGATGGATTAGATCTGTCATAGTTCCAGGAAGCAGAATTTGAGTCAGTATATTTAAAAAAAGCAACAACAGATATTGCCCTGACATTTTCTACTATTTTGAACTACCAAAAGATGGGAGCGGATTGCCAAATGAAGTCCTAAGTTTCCTAACTGCTAGCTGTGCTAAAGCAAAAGACAACTTCCTACTGTTCGAACTGCTACAGAACAGGAGCTCCCTTTGTCTGATGAAGTCTCAAGACCACTTCTCAGAATTATGCTTTAATGCATAAAAAATACATAGATTCACAAAGAAAACCAATTAGATTGAAAGGTATTTTTTCAAATATTTTTAAAAACTAGTTCATGGATCCCAGATGAAGAACTCGTATTACAGGGGAAATCCCAAAATAAATTAAAAGTTGAATTAGTCCCATTTTCTTCCAGTTTTTAATGTTTTAAATTAGGTCGGGCAAAAACAAATTCCAGAATCATCAGTAGACTCCTTGATATACTCTCATGCTGATGAGAACAAGGGGAAAATGTTTAAATGTTTTAGTTTGATAAATGTTTAAAACATAAATGGGGAAAAAATAAAGTCATGTTTCATCAGTAAAGCTCTCTATGCATTTATAAGCATTTTCTCTATATGCGAAAATATGGAAACTAATAATACGTGAAAGCTTTAATTTCAGAAAAGCCAAATATTATTACACCACTGGCAAACCATATGATTAAAGAATACAATTTAAAAAGACTCACCAAGACCTGTTACCACCATGGCTCCAAGATCAGCTACATAATTTCCTTTGCGAAAAGTAGCTACTCTTCCACCCACACGATCCTGGTTTTCAAAAATTAAATTACAAAATAAGCAATGTAAACTGATACTCAAATTCTCTGCCCCCCCTTTATTGCCCTATTACATTAACTCTCTGTCCTCCATAATCCTGAATAAGAGGGAATAGCTACTAATATTTTTATGAAATAAAATAAAAAGACACTAAAGATGAGGCCATAAACAAGTAAGATGACCTTAGAGCTTACTTTCCATTTAGTTTGAAGCAGGGTATAACATAGGAGGCAGACTTCCTAGGGAATTTTATAACTCTGATTTCCTAAAAGGAACTGAGTTGTGGGATAGACTTGGAGATCAAGAGAAAACTCTCAGGCTGTCAAGAGCTCCACAGTCTCAAGTGGTACCTTTCCAAAGGCACCCTTCATGATTTATACTGTACGAGTAGGACACACACATTTAAAACAACGTTCTATAATCAATCTTTTTGTTTTGTTTTGACAAGGCAGCGGGGTTAAGTGACTTGCCCAAGGTCACATAGCTAGGTAATTATTAAATGTCTGAGGCCAGATTTGAACTCAGGTACTCCTGACTCCAGGACCAGAGCTCTATCCACTGCGTCACCTAGTTGCCCCAATAATCTTATATTTCCCACTTCCCATTATAGGCAGTTATACTAAGTTTCAACCCCAAACTGAAGAAAATCAACTTAAGTTTTCTCTTGTCCAGTGGTTCCTACTATAGGCAGAAGAGTGTCAACAAGCTCACCTTTCTCCAGAGCTTTTGTCACAACTGGAAATAACAACCCCAGCTAACATTTATTGAGCACTTCTAAGGGCCTGCAAAGCACCTGACAAGTATTGGAGCCTCACAAAGTGCTCCTGCTAGCTCCGTTCAGAGGCAGTTGCCAATGCCAGAGTACTCCGAGCTCTAGGCCTCCTAAAATCAGGAAGACCCAAGTTCAAATCCAGTTTCAGATACAGGTAAGTCAATTCTTTTGTTTGCCTTGGTTTCCCCAACTGTAAAATAGGGATAATCCATGCATCCACCTCCCAGAGTTATGGTGAGGATCATAGGAGATATTTGTAAAAGCCCTTCGCATATGAGTGAGATGAATAGAATCAGTAGACATTATACACTTTAACTACAACATAGGGCAATGATCAACCCTGATGGACTTGCTCTCTCCATCAGTGCAATAATCAGGGACAATTTTAGGGTATCTGTGATGGAGAATGTCATCTGTATACAGAGAAAGAACTGTGGAGTTTAAACAAAGGCCAAAGATTATTATCTTATTTTTTAAAAGCTGTCCTATGAATTAAATAATTTTGCTATCTCTAATGTTTTCTTTCTTCCTTTTGGATCTGTTTTTTTCTCAACACATTCAACTTGGATCTATACACATCACGGAAGCAAATGAAAAAATTATACCGGAGTTTTCTGTTGGGATTAAGGGGTGGGGAGAGGATTTGTAAAATTCAAAACCTTGCAAAAAACATGATTGGTAGAAACTACCAGTGTATGTAATTGGAAAACAAATAAAATATTTATATAATTTTTTAAAAAAGCCTTTAGCAAAGCTCCTGCACATAGCAGGTGCAGGTGTTATACATAAATGCTTTCTCCCTTCTGATCTCTTCCCATTTAACAGATGAAGAAGCTGAGGCTGAGACACTAAGTGACTTGCTCAGGGTCCCACTGTTCATCAGTGTCTCCAAAGACAAGCCCAGTTCTTGGTTTTATATGGTGGGTACCCATCCGAAGCAGCACAAGACACATCCTTGGTGCCAAGACACATCCTTGGTGCCACCCCCCCATCAGCTTGCTGAATTTGTGTAATGCAAGTATACTAAAGCAAGGAGTTGTGGGTGTTCTAACTGCTGAGGTGGGCTGCCCCTTCTGAAGAGGGCACTGGGCAGAAAAGCAATGACTCCAGATACCTGCTGGAACTGATAATACCCAGGAGCACACTGCCAGTTAGTGAGAGAATTGGGATGGACAATGCTGTCCACATGCAGAGTCTGATGCAGAGCAAAGTGTATTATGCTCACTTTTTCAACTTCTTTTAATGTTGTTTCTTTCTTTCTTATAGTTTCCCCCCTTAGTTCTGACTCTTCTTTCACAACATAACAAATATGGAAATATGTGAAACATATTTGTACATATACAACCTATATCAGATCATTTGCTGTCATAGGGAGACAGGTAGAAAAATGTGGAACTCAAAAACTTACAAAAACATGAATATTGAAAACTATCTTTGCATGTAATTGAAAAAATAAAATAGCATTAAAAAAAGATGTGGTTAAAAGGGAACTAGAAAGACTTGCTGCAGAGTATGAAGTCTTAGATAATAAAAGACAGACGTTAGGGCAAGGGTTGAAGAGAACACTAGACAATGGACTAGAGAGAAGTTGGGAAGGTGGTCTGCACTGGCCAGAATGGCAAAGGGAGGCAGCAATCTACTTGTGAATTTTTACCAAACTTGACACACGATAGAGAGAGCTACAATGGACGAAGAACAGCAGCCTAGATCATGAGAAAGATTGGAAAAATTAGCAGTGAAACTCCACTACCTCCACTTTCAGTATGCAAAGGCCCAAAATCTAGCCAATAAGATGAATTAATTTAAGTAGGCAAATTTGGTCTGATTAGGAAGAGGTAGGGGGGAAAATGCAAATGAGAAAAGAAAATCAGGAATAAAAGAGTCAACAGTTTGGTAAAGGTTATAGCTGGGAGGTAGTCACCAAAAAATAACTGAAGAAAATATCTGAAAGAACAAAATAGGTAGAATGGCAAACGAGGCACAAAAATTCAATGAAGAGGGGACAATGATCAACCTTGATGGACTTGCTCATTCCATCAGTACAACAATCAGGGACAATTCTGGGCTGTCTGCGATGAAGAATACCATCTGTATCCAAAGAAAGAACTGTGGAGTTTGAACAAAGACCAAAGACTATTATCTTCAATTTTTTAAAAAAAATCACGTTATCTTATGTAATTTTGCTCTCTTATACTTTGTTTCTTCCTTAAGGATATGATTTTTCTCTCATCACAATCAATTTGGATCAATGTATACCATGGAAACAATGTAAAGACTGGCAAACTGAGGGGCGGTCGGGTGGCACAGTGGATGAAGCACCGGCCTTGGAGTCGGGAGTACCTGGGTTCGAATCCAGCCTCAGACACTTAGTAATTGCCTAGCTGTGTGGCCTTGGGCAAGCCACTTAACCCTGGTTGCCTTGCAAAAACCTAAAAAGACTGGCAAATTGCCTTCTGCAGGGGATGGAGGGAGGGAAGATTAGGGGAAAAAGTATAAAACTCAAAATAAATAAAATCTTTAAAAAAAAATTCAGGGGGGGTGGCTTGGTGGTGCAGTGGATTGAGTGCTGGCCCTGAAGTCAGGAGGACCTGAGTTCAAATCCGACCTCAGACACTTAATAATTACCTAGCTGTGTGGTCTTGGGCAAGCCACTTAACCCCACTGCCTTGCAAAAACCTAAAAAAGAAAAATAAAAAAATATATTCAGGGGCATCTAGGTGGCACAGTGGATAGAGCACCAGCCCTGGAGTCAGAAGGTCCTGAGTTCAAATCTGGCCACAGACACTTACTAATTACCTATCTGTGTGACCTTAAGCAAGTCACTTGACCCCACTGCCTTGCCAAAAGAAAACTAAAAAAAAAACTAAAAAAAATTCAACAAAGAATATGGAAATATGCTAAATACAATTGTACATGTACAACCTATATCAGATCATTTGCTGTCATAGGGAGAGGGAGGTAGAAAAATACTTCAAAAGCTTACAAAAAGATGAATTTGAAAACTATTGTTTGCATGTAATTGGAAAAAATAAAATAATGACATAGGTCATGGGTGTAAGCTAACAGTGATGGAATGATAGCTTAAAAAAAGATGGGGTGAGAAAGAGGGATGCACGGGAGAAGACAGAAGGGAGAGATAGAATGGGGTAAATTATTATTTCATATAAAAGAGGAGTGAAAGATCTTATATAATAGCGGGAATGATGAAGTGTAAGCGTGGCAGACAACACTTAAACCTTACTCTCATCAGAATTTGTTCAGAGAGAGAACAACATACACTCAGATGGATATAGAAATCTATCTTACACTACAAGGAAGTAGGATGGGGAAGGGTATAAGTGAAAGCAAACAGGGCAGGACACATTGGGTGGGGAAGGTGCTTGGAAGTATACTTTGGAGGAGGTACAGGGTGAAAAGAAAGAGAAAAAGAAGAACAGGCTTAAAAATAGGATGAAGGGAAATACTTTTAGTAATCAAAACTGAAAAAATTTTTACAGCAAATTTCTCTAGCAAAGGCCTCCTTTCTCAAGAATATAAAGAAGTCAAACCGATAGAAATACATATCATTCCCCAAATGTTAAATGGTCAAAGAATATAAAACAGGTAGTTTTCAGAAGAAATCAAAGCTATCGATGGTTCTATAAAAAAATGTTCTAGATCATTATTGATTAGGGAAAAAATAAATTAAAACAACTCTGAGGTACCACCTCCCAGCTATCAGATTAGCTAATATGACAGAAAATGAAAATGTCAAATGTTGAAAGGGATGTGGGAGAATTGGGGACACTAAAGCACTATTAATGATGGTAAAACTTGATCCAATGAATCTGGAAAGTAATTAGGAACCATCCCAAAAGACCATAAAACTGTGCATATCCTTTGACCTAGCAATAACCACTACTAGGTCTGCACCTCAAAGAGATTAAAAAAAAAAAGCTCTATATGTACAAACATATTTATAGCAGCTTTTAGTGGGGGCAAAAAATTAGAATTGAGGGGATGCCCATCAACTTGGAAATGGCTAAAGGTGTGTTATATAATCATTATGGAATCCTGTCATACTATAAGAAATGAAGAGCAGGATGTTCTCAGAAAAACCTGGACTTACATGAAGTGACACAAAGTGAAGCAAGCAGAAACAGAACACTGTACACTGTGTAACAGTATGATGATCAACTATGAATGACTTACTATTTTAAGTAATACAATGATACAAGGCAATCTAGAAGGACTTATCATAAAAAATGCAATTTCCCTCCAGAGAGAGAAGTGATGAGTCTGAAGGCAGATTCAAGCATTTTTTTTCCAGGTTTTTTGCAAGGCAAATGGGGTTAAGTGGCTTACCCAAGGCCACACAGCAAGGTAATTATTAAGTGTCTGAGACCGGATTTGAGCCCAGGTACTCCTGACTCCAAGGTCAGTGCTTTATCCACTACGCCACCTAGCCGCCCCACCGGAAGCATTTTTTAAACTTTATTTTTCGTGTTATTTTTTTTGGTCTATATTTTCTTTTACAACATGACTAATATGGAAAATGTTTTGCATGGGTACATGTGTACAACCTATATCATACTGCTTGCCTTCTCAATTGAAGGACAAGAAGAGGGAGGAAGAGAATCTGAAACTCAAAAATATGAAAATAAATTATTAAAAATTGTTTTTACAGGTAAACTGGAAAAAAATTCAATGACAATATGTGGTTTCCTATTGTTTCTTACCTCCAGCTATGTCTCAAACCAAAATTCTTACCCGAGCTTCCAGAAGGGTGACATCCATTCCAAAACTCTGCAATTGACGAGCAGCTGCCAAGCCTGAGACCCCTGAGCCAATAATGATGACTTTTCCTGTCTTTTTAGCTAAAATTTAAAACATTTAAGTAAAAAATTAGAGCAAATGTTATTTTTCTAGGTTTGAAAATATAGCAATCTTAAAAATTTCTTTTATTTTTACAATCTATAAAAAGCTTAATGTGCCACTGAGGCATACAAGAGAATGAGTTATAGTTAGAAGCCCTGGGTTCAGCCCTGGTTCTACCATTTGCCATGCATTTGACCTTGGGTAAGTCCCATATCCTCTCTTGGGGCTGCATTTCCATATAAAATAAAGAGGGTTGGTTGGATCCAATGACATCTAAAGTCTCTTCCAGTCCTATTCAAACAACTATTTTTGAAAATTACAATTAGCGCTTTAAATATGCCAGTGAAAAGGAGTTGCAGTGACTGGGAGTTATTAACATATAGAATCTTTAATCCCAATATTGGGTACTCTTGACTAGAGAACTGATTCAGTCGACATTAACTGAATGCTTACTTTGCCCATTTTTTTTTCCAGTTCTCATCAGCAACAAATAGTCTGAAGTATGTTCAAAGTTCAAGTGGATGTCACAGCAACATTAATCTTTTAAGGGTCTAACAAGGAACAGAGTCTGAGTCAACCTGTGTCAGAGATCAAGGAGGGGAAGGATAGCTTTTGTGGGAAAGCAATGTAGGTTCAGTGAAACTGGCTAAATTACTGCCTTCCTCCCAGCGGACAGCCCTTTAAGTTATAACTTCAAACAAAAAATAATGCACAATTGTGCCCATTTTGTAACAAATTTTGTTAATATTGTGTCACAGAATCTTAGGATTGGAAGGGACCTCTATGGCTTTGCCTCAGATTTGGCAACTGTAGCTCAGAAAGGAGAAAATGGCAACAGGTCTAGGAAGACAAACCCAGGACTGGAAGCCGAATTGCCTCAGCTACTCTCTCACCTAGAAATGATCACTTTAGCTTTAGGGAACTTCAAAGGAGCTGCTATAGTTCTTATTTAAGATAAGAAGCAAAATATTTACACAGTACTATGAAAGTCAAAAGACAAACAGGACTAGCCACAAATAAGACATGTATTCAGCCACCCAGGTTCAAAGACAGGAAAGTTATCTGGTTAAGTGCTCATGTGGATAGATTCCTATTGTTTTGGATAAAGTACTTTAAAAATTTTAAATCCATCCAGAAACATTTGCAAAACTTAGGGAATCCAGTCAAGAAATGAAAAAATAATGACAGCTGCTATTATTGTAGGATCATTTATGGAAACAACACATCATTCTTTTAAAGGGACATATGTTTTAAAAAATCAAATAAAAACGATGTTAATATTAATAAAGCAATTAATATGAGACATGAAAAACTATAGAGATAAAGTCACTACTTACATCTGGAAATGAAGATAATGCAAAAAGAAATGCAAATAAATAAATATGCCAGTGAAAAGGAACTAAAATAAATTATTTTATACACACATACACAGAACATTTATTCACATGTTTTATAAGCAACCCTTCATATAGATACTTACATGTGACTAATCATTTTTTTCTTTTTGGCCTTTATAACTTTAGTGTGTACACATATACACACCTACTTTTAATTCCAACATCTATCTCTGGCTACCCAAAGCCAGGAACATTTACCATCAAATAAAACAGAAAGGAAGCAAAAAAGCAGTGAATTCTCTCTTCTAAAGTGTTTTTAAAAATGTGCTACTGATGTCTTTTATTTTTATGTCATAGTCATTCCAAAAGTAAGTTTTCCTTCCCTTACCTCTCAAGGGGGTTTTCTTATCTCAAACCGTTTTTGCTATCAATGTATCACTTCTTTTTATGGTCACTGGCACCTACTCCTATAAAAGGATGATGTCTTATTTTCACAATGATCCAACAATAATTGCCACTGTCACTATGATTCCTCTTTTGACTCTGAAATGCCTAGAGCCTAGCACATATATAGTGTCTCAGAAATGCTTTTGGATTCATTTAACATTTATAAAGCTCTTTTCCTACAATCATGTGAAAGTGAAAAACCAATGACTCAACAGTTGTACAGAGCTGTAGAACTATGAACTATTCTCATCTCTCTTTCAGCTCTCATCTCCTTTTCACAGATGAAGAAACCAAAGCTCAGAGAGTTAAAAGAAGCCTTGCCCACAGTCACATAACAAACTGCTGGTCAAGAGCTGAGATGACCTGAGAGGTCTCATGCCCCAGCCATTATCAGCTTTGGCAGCATTTCATCACATGAGAAAATGGGTGTTAAAGTACTTTGTACTTTACAACTTAACATATATGAATTTCAATAGGATATTTTCTTTAACCTTCATTTGTGTAAACATGAAATGCTGTGACTTGCTTTTTATTGAGCAGTTCCATGGGTATTGATGTATCATATCTATCCTCAAAAATCTTTCTAATTGTTGGGTCTGACAAATAATGCAAAAACTGCACAAATTAGAAGGGGTCAGGGGAATGAAAAATAATTTGTTAGTTACAAAGTCTGAAACAAGTGTTACACACTTATTTCTACCTGAAATTTCTAAATTTAATCTGATTTCCCTAAATTTGGAAAAATATCACCATTGTGACTTGTATCAATCTGGAACTTGGAGAGCAGGGATTCAAAATTCATACAAATACAAATAATCCCCAGACAAAGATAATTTATGGGCTTTCAATTCAACCTGGATTGATTGTTTTTCCAACATTTTCCACAAAATCCAAAGACATAGGGAAAAGGTTGCATACACAAATGATTTTGCTGACTCAAAGCAAGGAATAAAATGTTAGTAAAAACAAAATAGTCCATATAACTGATAATTCAACTTCATTGTAACTTGCTGGTTTCTTACCTGGTAGGGGCTTTATTCTCTTATAGATGCCAAAGTTGATAAGACCATGACGTTCTAAATAACTGTGAACTCTATGAACAAGAACAGTATCACCTAAAGAAGGAATAAATTAAAAATGAATTTTATATGCCTTCCCTGATTTAGAATCACAAACCCCTCAGTTTGGACAGGATCCTAAGAGACCACAGTCTAGACAAGAATCCCCTAAAAGACAAACCAGCTTTTCTTTGAAAATCTCCCTTGAGGGAGCATCCATTACTTCCCACTTCAGGCAGCCCAACCCATTTCTGGGTAGTTTTAATTGCTACTAAGTTATTTCCTTGGCATTTTTTAAAGTAAGTTTTTATTGATGTCTTTTTTTAATATCACCATAATTTCCCCCAGTATACTCCCTGAGAGCCACTGAATATAACAAACTGCATTTTAAAAGATCTTTCTCCAAAAAAATTAAGGAAAAATTTACCATAAATTGCAACAATCAGTTCCTGTAGACCTTTCCATGTTTCTCCCAACTTATCACACGTGGAATTCCTTATAGCAGAGTAACATTCTACCTCACATATCCTAATTTATTTCCAATTATTTGCTATCACAAAAAGTACTTTCAATATTTTCATGAATATAGGAACTTGCTTGTTATCTATGACCTCTTTGGTATGTTACTAGCCTAGAAATGAACTTACTTAAATTGAAGTACAGACATTTTAGTTGTTCTGCTAACTAGTATGCCTGTCTTCCCCAAATCCTTACAATAATAACTTCCTATCCTGTGCTAATTTGTAAGGTATGTGAGGTGAAACTTCAGGGTGGTTTTGATTTTTATTTCTCGTTTATGGTGATTTGAAGCATTCTTTCATAAAGTTGCTAATAGTTTTCAATTTGGGGGGAACTGTTTATATTCTTTGACCATTTATCCATTAGGGAATGGCTTTTGGCTGGCACATATGTGCACTTTCTCTCTTTCCTCCCTCCCACATACATATATGTAATACATACATACATACATACATATATTATAACTATGTTGTTACTTGTTTCAATATTTTGGATGCCAAAGTCATAGATATTTAAAATAAAGATTTTTTTCCCCCTCACATTTGGCAACTTCCCTTTCCTAGTTATATTTTGTTTGTGAAGAACCTTTTCAGTATCATGTAATCAAAGCTACTTATTCTATCTTTCTGTAACTGCTTCATTACCTGTTTAGTTAAGAAAACATCTACCTATTGTTGAGGTCTATAATTTACTTCTCATCTTGTAGAATGATCTTTAACATTAAGGACATGTAGTCATTTAGAATGTATTGTGAATGGTAGTGGAAAATGTTGCGCTAAACCTAATTTCTGGCATACCACTTTCTAGTTTTCCCAGTAGGTTTTTAAAAAATCAAATAGGGAATTCTCTAAATATTTTCATTTTCCAGTTTATCAAACACTGCATTACTGAGTTTCATCGTTTTTGTTTCTTCCTAGTCTAGTCTGTTCCATGGATCTCTCTCTCTCTTATCTGCTGGTTGAACTGAGGTCAAGAATAACAAATCTAATTTTTCTTCTGTAATACTTGAAGATAACTATCAAGAGCTACCTTAAGTCTTACTTTCTTTCAGGCTGCTCCAGTTCTTTCAACCAGTCTTCATACAGTGTGAATTCTAGGCCTTTTACATCCTAACTATCTTCCTCTGGATGCTATAACTTACCCTTCTGAAAATGTATTCAGATTGAATACAATGCTCCACACATGGTCTACATGGGCAGCATTTGGGGATATTACCTTCCAATTCCTTGATACTAAAGTCTCTTAAAAGAATTGAATTTTAAGAATGTCTTTAAGGGCCAAGCTGCTTCAATTAAGGGAGTCATTCTATTTATCCATAAGGGAAAGAAAACAGAAATCATTAAAATTGTTATTTCAAAGTAAAATTATGTTGAAATATTTATGCCAATAGCCATGTCTGGTCCTCCTAATCTTAAATTAGTCTCAGACTATATTAGTTTTGCTGGTAGCTTTAGCTCTCTGCTGACTCCCTCAATCTGCAGGCCAATGAGATTCTCAGATCTTATTCAGATCTTTTCTCTTTTCCTATGTCTTTCTTGCAGTGTGCTGGTAAAGTTATTTTTAAACCAGAATAAAGATGGTACATTTATCCATATTATAATTCATCTTAGACTTAAGTCCTTTCAAAATCATTTTGAATTCTGAGTCTTCTACAGTGATAGTGACCTCTCAGTTTGTGATATCTTTGATATTAGATAAGTGCGTCACCTATGTCTTTATTCAAGTCACTGGTAAAAATGTCTTAACCACCCCAGGTCCCTGAGGCACTGACCACAGACCTCCTTCCAAACTGATAGTGAACCAATAATGATCTCTTTGAATTTGGGCATTCCTGGGGCATTTAGGTGGCATAGTGGATGGTGCACTGGCCCTGGAGTCAGGAAGATATGAGTTCAAATCCAACCTCAGACACTTAATAATTACCTAGCTGTGTTACCGTAGGCAAGTCACTTAACCCCATTGCCTTGCCAAAAAAAAAAAAGTGGGGTGGGAGGGCAGAGGGAGGGACTAACCTGGATATTCAACCAGTTTTGAATCAACCTAATTGAACTAATATCTAGCCCACACCTCTCTAACTTAAAAAAAAAATCATGGCTACTCTTTACCTTTATTATCAATTATTTCTGGAAAAGGAAAAACAACACTTCTCACCTATCTAGATGGAAAATTCTAGAGAAAGAATAACAGCTGAACAGAAAAATTAGTTACACTGGCCCCAGTTGACAATGAATATAATATTCTATACTGGTCTTCTTCTGCCTTGGAGAGAAAGGTATCCATTTACTGGGAATTTCACAGTTCTTAACAATCTCTTCACTTACAATGTTGTAGTCATTCTCTATTATTCTTTTGGCTTTGCTTATTTTATTCTCCATCAGTTCATATAAATATTCCCATAGTTGTCTGAATTCTTTATAGTTTTCATTTCTTTTTTTTTTCCAGTGGATTACTGAATACTTTTATTCTGCACATAGAAGCCACTAAAGGATCTGGCCCATGGGCTTGTTGGGGGGCTGCATCACAAGTATATGACTCTGCACATCAGCACTGGGGGTGGGGGTGAGAACAGATCATTCTACCCAGTCACAAGATGAGGTCTTCCAAAAAAGGATCAAATGATCAGGTACCAGAAAAAGCAGTGAGAACACAGAAAGGTGGAAGAGAGTGGGGTGGAATTATGGAGCAGAGCCCCCCCTCTCCAAAACAAAACTGGTCTACTACTTGGTGCTGCCCATTCTTTGGAGGACTTCTACTGAGGTGACTGTAGCCTACTAGCTCTGAGACTTCATGGTCATGGAGCTTACTTGGCCAGAGGGTTTCTGAAGTTCCTTCCAGCAAATTTAGCCTTGCTGCCCAGTTCTTCCTCAATTCTGAGAATTTGGTTATGCTTGGCCAAACACTCAGATCGGCAGGGGGCCCAGTCTTGATCTGCCCAGTGCAGAGACCCACCACCAGGTCTGCAATGAAGGTATCTTCAGTCTCTCCAGAGCGATGGGAAACCATTACTTCTCACCCATTGGACTGGGCCAGCTTGCACGCCTGGAGAGATTCCGTCACGGAGCCAATTTGGTTCACTTTGAGCAGGAGGCAATTACAAGCTTTCTCATTCACAGTCTTTTCAATGCGCTTGGGATTGGTCACTGTGAGATCATCCCCTACAACCTGGATGCCTGCAGTTTCAGTAAAATTCTTCCAAGCTTCCCAATCATCCTGGTCAAAGGGATCTTCAATAGACACCACTGGATAGTCCCAGATGAAGCTCTTGTAAAGATCCCCAAGCTCAGCAGGTGAGATGTATCTGCTGGGATCATCAGGAGACTTGAAGTCCAAGTCATATTTCCCAGACCGGAAGAATTCAGAGGCAGCACCATCCATGCCAATTACAACCTTGTCAGTATAGCCAGCCTTGCCAATTGCTTCCTTCAGCAGCTCAAGAGCTTCTTTATTCTCCAGGATGTTAGGAGCAAAGCCACCTTCATCTCCTACATTGGTGTCATCCTGTCCATATTTCTTCTTAATCACATTCTTCAGGTTGTGGTAGACCTCAGCTCCAATGTGTATGGCCTCCTTGAAGTATGATGCTCCAACAGGGAGGATCATGAACTCTTGCATTGCTAGCTTGTTGCCAGCATGGGAGCCACCACTGATCACATTGAAGGCTGGAATTGGCAGGATGACTTCTTCATTGCCTGCAAGATCAGCAATATGGCGGAACACGGAGACACCTTTCTCTGCAGCCCCAGCCTTACAAACAGCCAGAGACACTCCCAATATAGCATTTGCTCCAAATTTAGATTCATTCTCAGAACCATCCATCTCTATCATCAATTTGTCAATCTTCTCCTGCTCCACAACATTCAGTTTTTTGCTAATCAGGGTCAGGGCAATAGTTTTATTGATGTGCTCAACCGCTTTTGAGACACCTTTCCCCATATATTGGGTCTTATCATTGTCTCGGAGCTCCAGGGCTTCATGGATGCCAGTAGAAGGCCCACTGGGCACAGCAGCTCTGAAGAGACCTTTTGAAGTGTAGAGATCAACTTCAACGGTGGGGTTTCCATGAGAGTCAAAGATCTCTCTTGCAATGATCTTCAAAATCGACATGCTGAATTTCTGGTCGGGGCTGGCTCCGTGGGGTTCAGAGGAGAGAGGCCGAGGTCTAGTTTTCATTTCTTACTGCACAAAAATATCCCATTATACTCATGAGAGGATGAAGAGTTGACTTTGGAATGAAGAACTTGGGTTCAAGTTCTACCTCTAACATACAGTAATCTCAGGCAAATCGCTTGACTTTCCAGTGAGCTTTCCATGCCTAGAATTTTTAGAGAAATGCGCCTCTCTACATTGTTAGAAGAGAGCATCCTATACTGGTGAATTCATAGTTTCAATCCCAAGTTAAAAATCAAAACCAAAAACAACAACCCCCAAGCCATTCTTTTATTATCATTTTCCTTTCTATACCTTCTATTAGCAAGATGATTTTTATCAAATGCTTTGCTAAAATCTAAGAAAACTCTACTACAGCATTCCCCCAATGTCCTGTATGATTATATACAAAGGGAATTGATGCTCTCTGGCATAATCTATTTGATGTTGTACATCATAAAGGTATAATGGTTCTTGGACATCACTTCATTTTCCAGGAATTAAATTCAAAGCTTAGGTAAGGCCTCTAATTTGCAGAATGCCTTCTTTTCTCCATTTTGAAAAGTGAGAATTTGCACCTCTTCCAATCCTACCATACCTGTCATTCTCCACAATCTTTCAAAGACCGTTGTCAATCACTGTCACCAACCTACCAGTTCTTTCACTGCTCTAGAATGTAGTTCATCTCAACCTGGATAACTGAATTCTTCAAGGGCGGTTCTATAATTTCTTTTCTTATCTTGAGTATAAAAATAGCTTATTTATCATCCATTGTTATTCTGTTTTTCCCAGTTCACAGATTATTTTTCTTCGCAATGATGATAATACTTATATAGTAAGTTTAAGGTTTGCAAAGTGATTTACCTATAGTATCTCATCTGATAAAGAATTAGTTACATTATCCCTTCCACCATGGGTAGCAGTCATCACTTCTCTGATCCTCCTCCTTTTTTTTGCTCTTCAGATTTTCTTGCCAGTCTCAGCTCATTCTGGGGTTTTTTGTAGGACTGTGTCAACCCTTTATATCCATCTTTTGTCCTCTATCCTCATTTCTTTTTTAACATCTCAGTTACTGAACTCTGTTCTTCCATATAAATTTCTTCAGATGACTTTTCCTTTTCTTCTACAATATCAGTGTTTCTTTGGCTTTTCAGGACTTTGCTAAGAGTTCTCTATCCTTCCTAAGTTGAATTTCTGGAGAGACTTCTAATTCATATAATGCTAAGTTATCTTTTCACATTTGCTCTCTCTCATGTCAGACTATGCCTGGAGTTCTTTATCATAAATTCTATGTTGAAGTAGTCATTTCCCCTCAAGTTTCCAAACATTTCTATCCTAGTACCAGTTTCTCTCTGTTAGTGAAGAGATTCAGAATAAAATCTTTCCTTTTTTGTTCTTCTACCTTTTAAAAATAAAATTATCAAGAAAATGTTAGCTACTCTGTCTTAGGGAGAGGGGGAGAAAAGAGAGGAAAAGAAGAAGAGGAGGAGAGAACTTCTGAATATGTCTGGATAACTAAAATCCCCATTACTACTATCATCTTTGCTGTAAGCTTATGATCTGTTTCCTATAACTGATTTCCTCTTTGCGTTCAGATATGCTGTAGGCCATTTTTCTGTTGCTGTCTCCCTTGACTTTTACTTATGAGGTCTCCATCCTGTTTTCTTCCTCTTCTTCCTGAATTTCCCTTTATGAGCATTATACAGTGTTAATCCACCACCTCTCTCTTTTTCCTTCAATGAATCTGTGATCTCATCACATATGTGGATGTTCTTCAAATATTCATAATATCCCACAGAAAAGTATTCAAGATTTGGAATCAGAAGACTTGGATTCAAATCCAAGCTCCAATATGAATCACTCTCTATAATCTTGGACAATTCACTGAACCTCTTTGGGCCTCAATTTAAGTGGAAAAACTAGCAGAAACAAACCTTAAGAAGAATATCATTTTGTACTTTGTTCCCTTCCCAGACCTTCATCGAGAATTCTTTCAATATTTGTGGATGTAATTACAACTTTATAGAGACTGGAAATTATGTCTGTGAACTGGCAGTATTATTTTCTTGTTCTTCTTTTGGAGTATATACTTGCTCTAGTCTAGATGCTTTTATCATCTTCATTATCTTTAATGACATTTTTATTTCATGTAACTCTTTCAGTACTAATATTAGTGGTGGCTACACTATACTTTATGGTTTCAAAATGTTTTAACTCATATCTTACAATCATTATAGATCTTTTCCATTTTCCCCCTTTGTTGTTTCATCCTTAAATACCCGTGGAATGATTTTACCTAATTAGGACTTTCACAACAATTTCCACAAACTTTTCTTTTCCCTCTGCTTCTCAGGTTATTTCATGAAAAGATGTTGTTAATAAGCTTTCATCATTCCCCTTCTTCTGTATAGTTTACACATTAGCTCATGTTCCGATTATGTATTGCTCTTGGCTGCCATCTTGACCCAACCTGTAGATAAGTTTATCAGGGCAATCAAGTGTTTTTATGATTGACGGTACCACCAAATTCTTTCAGTTTCTTTGTTGTGATGATAAATTTACCTTAAATTTCCTTAGAACGTTGTAATAGTCTATGTCAGTGACTATTCTTTGAATTATTTGCCTTTTTTTTGGTATCATCAGCTTGTATAAATAAGTCCTGTGTAGGAGATGCCTCAATTATCCACTGTATCTTCTTATTTTTATTCTTTCTTCCAGCTTGATACAGATATTGGTCTTTGCTCTAACAAGTTGATGAACTGATTGTGTCAAAGAGTTGTTGGTAGAATCAATTTTTTCCCCTGAGATTATGTGATACTTGGCTACCAACTCTTCCCCCCGCCCATGACGGAATTAAGGATAGACAGATGATTTTGGTCTCTTTTTCTTTAAACTTAAATTATGTATTCTAACATATCTTTTATCATTCTTCCCAATGCTTACCTTAATAAGATCACAAAATATCTTCATAGATTTTCCTCACTTACTCATCCTTTACAACCTATAACTGACACATGAGCTACATACATTTTGATGGTAATCCTCTTTCAAATACTATTACTACATATGAGATGGACAAAAGTTCCATGAAATGTTTACTGTTGCTCTTGGACATGATAAAACCATTTTCTTCTAGTTCAATAAGAAACTATAAAGCCACTCTTCCACCTTGCCACAAAAATATCAAGATTATTATGATTTAGCTCCTCAGTTTGTGTCCACTTGATGATAGGAAAAGGTACTTATATTTAGAAAAGTTAAAATAATATTGATACGTGATCTAAAAATAAAACTGAAGGGCACTTTGTATTATTTTGTGTGTATCCAAGCCCAAAGTAGTCATTCCCAAATAGCTTGCATACTAGCAATATGCTTCTTTTTTACTTTGCTTTGCTGATCCACAAAAAAGTTTGTTGCTGATACCACAGAGTCTCGAACAACAGGGGAAATCCAGGATCATCTCCACACCATTAGGTGACATGGCTTTGTGAAGGCTCTTTTTTATCTACCCATTTCTTGTGTTGACAGTACACCCTTCTAAGACCCTGTTCCAAACATGGGCCTTATCCATCCAAATCTTACTGTAACCCCTTGAAGTCAAATTTACCTTCTTGGATCTGTACTTCATCTTGCTTACTGTGCATAGAATCTGAGAATGTGGGAATTATTACTAGTTCCTTTCCTGGATTTTGCCTTTTCTGAAGGTCCAACAGCATTATTTCCCAAAAAGTACAAGTTGTCCATGCTCATTTTTCTCTAAGTCACTCCTGACTCAGAAATTTTCAACACTGCTTTCATGCAGGTACCTGTTTCAAAATGTCTTCAAGCACATAAATATGGTATAACGCCATTAATTAAATGAATGTTTCATTTAAAAAAAGTCATTAAAAATTCTAATGCAAATAACAGCCATTGGTTGCATTGTTTATAATATCTAAAAATGTTAGCCTATAACATTTAGCTATAGAGATGAAGAACTCAAGGTTCTTGAGGAGTTCTTTGTTATATAGCACAAAGGAGGTAAATATTAAACAAAAATATCAAAATAGAAGAAACAGAAAATGTAAACAAAATAGCAAATTTAACATGTCTGTAATTTTTTTTAGTACTGATGTGGGAGTTCTAATTCTGGGGAGGATCAAAAAAATTTTCTTTCTAAGAGAGTCCTAGAGACATCTGTAACAGAAGTGGTACAATCTCTTTCCTATGATCAAATAGAGATTTTAATTTTAAATAGAAAAAAATTATTGTTTTCAAGTTCATCTTTGTGGATAATTGTGGATAATTATGGATAGAGAGAGAGGAGGAGGGGGAGGGAGAGAGAGAGAGAGAGAGAGAGAGAGAGAGATATCTCATACACAGTCATTCTGAAGTGGAAACAGTGGCTTTCAACAGATCAAGTTACAACAATACATACTTTTGGAAATTAGTCTACTTACTGTTATAAGGTGCTTCTAACTGCTGGAGAGTAGCCTCAAATGTCAACTGAATTTTTGGATTGTCCAACCACAACTGCAACTGCATTTAAAAATAATACAATACAATTTTCATGATGCAGCAATACATACATATGCGCATATGCATATGCACATGCACACGCATGCACACACACACATACACATAGACACACAAACACACTCTTTAAATCCATTTATTTTAATTTAGGGTCTTAGTTGTGGAAGTCCTTCCATTAATCTATGGAAGCAGATTAGGGCTATCATCCAACAAAAAGGCCTTTGTTCTTATTAACATCCTAACACAAAAATATACTTTGGCAGTAATACATCTTGAATTCCTAGAGAAAAAGTATGTGAATAGGTTTATTTTCTCTCAAAATTTTTATAGAGGTGACTAAGATCTAAGAGTATTTACCGCCTACACTGTTCTTTATACTTTAAAATAGCTAAATAACAATACAGAAGTATTAACAATAATACTAGTTCACATTTCTATTTTCATTTTTTACATAAAAACCTTAGAGGGGCACAGCTAGATGGTGGAGTGGATAGAGCACTGGCCCTGAAGTCAGGAGGATCTGAGTTCAAATCCAACCTCAGACACTTAATAATTACCTTTGTGACTTTGGGCAAGTCACTTAACCTCATTGCCTTAAAAACAAAAACACAAAAACCTTACAAAGACGCTATATATTTATCAACATTTTTTAGATTCAGAAACTGAAGAACAGAAGTGACTTGCTCTATTGTTAGTTTTTTTTAACCTATATCCCTCTAGAACTTGCCAATTTTAAAGAAATATTAAGAGATTTCTAAGGAAACCACTAAGGGTACCTAATAAGCAGAATCAGATAGGGCTGAAGCACCTAAAGAGATGGAACCAAAGCAAACCCAAAAGATGGATCAGAAAGCAGAGGTATGATAGGCAGAAACAACTGACTCAGAAAGAGCTTCTGGATTTGAGGCATCTGACATGGTGCTATGTAGTTTTTTAACAGAGCCTACACTATAAATTTTGCTCAACTGAATATACAAAATGTTTAACAACTATCAAGAATTGCACAGAAGTTCATTCATAAAATTTTGTTTTAAAAAGATGTAAGTCTAGGAAATAAATTTCAAAAAATATCTAAAACTAATAGTTTCAGTGAGTTTTCTAAACTTCACTGAGATTAAATAATGATCATACAGCTATTTAAATGTCAGGAGATGACACCTGAACCTAGGTTGGCTTGCTTCCTTTATACCAGACTTTCTCTCCAAGTTTGTAGAAACAAGTTATGACATCTAGGTTAGGGTCCCAGGAAATAGCCTACAGCATTTCAAGTATATTTACCCCCATTTATAACAAACATTTTCCGCAAATATGCCAAAAGAGATAGAGAAATACTTATTTCTTATTGCTCATATGGAGGACTTGGGGAAAAGGAAGGAAGCAAGGAAGTAGATCACTCACATCCCAACTACTTTCTGTTGTGAATTAGATCACAGCAGATATTAAGTTTTTATGCTTAATAAGCCAAATTTGGGCTTAAATGTAATCTCTTTGTTGACACAGGTCACTTAAGAGACTCTAAACTGGCATTCTAGTATACAAGATGAAGCTACAGTGATTTATTCTATAACTTAATACTAAATTGTAGTCTTGGATAGAATGGCTGCCTATAATAGCGGATTCTGAACATTGATAAGGGCCTAATTGAAACACTTTCATAGAAGACCCTGAAGCAAGTCACTCTGTTTTCTTATTTATAAAATAAGTCAATATAAAAAGATATTCTCTAAGTTCTTCCTAGTAGTAAATACTAGGATTCCAAGAAATTAAATACTAAATTTTAAGACATTTATGCGTGACTACAGTACAGGGCAATACTTAATTTTAAATTTAAACCAATACCAAGTCAGTTACTTCTCCTCCCCTGCACCTTACTACTAAAGACACACACACACACACACACACACACACACACACACACACACACACACTGTGATGCCTTCTACCCTCTTCTAATGAAAATTTTCAGAACTTACGGTGCGGTTCCTGATGAACAGAAAAACCTTCTGGGTTTGCTGTGGCCCACTAATAATATCAGGGAAACAGGCAGCTTCTTGTGATGTCATCCGATCATGAGGGAGTCTGCTCTGGAAAGCTGCACCCTCCACACCTAGCAAATAGAGCAACAGAGTCTAGAAAACACGCAAAGGCGCACAATGCTAGAAGACAATGATTTCTTCTCAAGTACCTTCTCTGGGTGAGGAATTCAATAAAGCTCTCTGATGCAATCTACATGACTTTGTTTACCTTTTTAAACCTATCTTTCTATCTTTAGAAGTTAAAATTTCATATAAATGTAGCACTGTTTAAAGATTTGTTTACATATAATTGAGATACCACAAATATTTAGATGTACTCTCCTAATGCTTTATGAGCTATAATAATGTAGGACAAAGGTAAAATAGTTGTCTCTAAAGGGGGGGGGGAACAAGACCTATGGCTTCTGATCCAAATTTTTAACATTAAATCACGTAATTTTCTTCTTCTTGTCAGAAACATTGCCACTAAAAAAGCAAATTCCAAAGAGAAAGGACTAGAAAAAAGAGAAGGTACACTAACTCAGGAGGAGAGGACAGGTAAAGAACAGTGAAAATATAAGCAGCTATAATATTACATGCCTTCTGATCAGTTAGTTTCCAACATGAAACACAAAGAGCATTCTAGATTTTCATTCTAGGAGCCATCCATCGGCTTCCATATAATTCAATCCAGTAGAGAGTGAAAAGTTATGCAGAGTATTACAACAGAGAGCAGAAGAAGAAAAAACAAACAAGGAATTTACTATTTCCAGCCAAAATACACTTCTACTGTAGACTATATAAATCAGAGGTCCAAGAAAAACATTTATTTCATGAAGATACTTGGATAACTTAAGCTAGCTGAATCTATAACTTGACATAAAAGTTAAGAATGATTTAAAGGCTTTTAAAAACTATGACATTTTTGAAAACGTACTTAATCTTAGCCAAAAGATAAAGTGATATTAAAGTTAAGTATGTACAGGTAACAAAACAGGACATTGAAACAAGAGGCTCAAAAGTGAAACCAGACATATTTCGATCTTTCAAAGCCAACAAAAGTTGAGATGCAAACATCAAGGAGCAGAAGCAGCATTGTTTCAAAAGAAGCAAGCAAGTTTAGGGGGAAAAAATAATAAAGGAAGAGATTTAGCTAGGACACATGCTGATAAAATACCTTGGGGACAGGGGGGAAGAGAGTTGGGATTCCACACAGACATTCAATGAAAAACAAGAGAGGTACAAAGAGGCCAAGCAAACCTAATTATGCAAAGTGAGGGCAAGAAAACTAGTGAAGATGCATAATCAGAAATACCCCATCAGGGAAACAAGAAAACAGGACCTCTTCAAAGCCCTGGTCAGAGACCACTCTGACTACTTCTTCCCATTTGGGTGCCACATTACAAAACTGGACATCCCCAAGGGCCCAACCAGCCTAAATGATTGAGGACCACAGAGAAAGTCATTCCTTAATATAAGAATGGAAATATGAATCTTAAAGAATATTAGTTAGCTGCACAAATCATAGGAACTTTAAAACAAGAATAACATGGAAAATTAAACCAAAGATAAAGAAAGAAGAAAGGCTGAATACACCAAAGTTGGAATATCCTTACTCAAAGCAAAATTCTTTAGAAAATCAAAGTTAAACAGCTTTGGAAAAATAATGGCATACACTCAGAGAATATCCAGGATAATGGACCAGATATAACTTAATAGTTTTCTTAACTGCCAATATATTTGAGAAATTCACCACAAAATTGAGCTGATCATTAGAATGTGAACTTATGGAAGGCATAGATTATACTTTGCCTTTCTTTATACCCCTGGTGCTTACTATTAGCACACCACCTGACAAAGGAAGCGCTTAATAAATGCTTATGACTGGTTAAATAACAAAAAGACAAATGGTGGTACCTTAAAGAACAAAACACACCATTTACCCTAGTTTAATTACAACTAATTTCTGACTAAAAATTATTTTCAAAATATCTTTAATAAAGGACATTTATTAAAGATGGTTGGAAGAAGTTACAAATCAGTTATGGCAGAATTCTTCTTTATTTTTTACATTCCACACAGCACCTAATGAGCACACACTTGCAAATGAACTGTCATTTTAAACATTGCAATTTTGAGTTTCAAAATACAAAATTACCTGAACAAACCACTGCTCCGTCATTCATTTCCTGTAATTTGGTTTGTCAAAAAGCAAACAGCAATTAGAGAATAAGAATGTAGTCTAGAAACCTAGATCAAATGACTAGACATCTAAACTAGCCTTCTGCAGGATGTCTTGAAAGTGAGGTAATGTAAATCACTTTAGACAATCTAGCTCATTTAAACTTTATTAAAGGCTTCCTGGGGGTAAGCCTTTAAGATGATAATAATGATGATAATTGTAAAAATAACTAGTATTTGATAATAGCACCTTAAGACCTGAAAAATGATAAACATGGCATCTCATTTGATTCACACAACAATCCTATGAGGAAACTGAGGCCGAGAGAGGTCAATGACATGTCTGAGGCTGGCCTTGACCGGTAGTCTTCTGACTCCAAGGCTCTCTCCTGTGCCCCTTAACCATCTATAATGTTATCCTTCCTAAAAAGAAGGGGTTTGGACTATGTCCCTTCCAGCTCTAACTTGTTGAATCACAAGTTAAGTGGTGGCAAAGATCTTAAAGAGCCAGTTGGTATCACTTTACATTTTAAGCAAAATAACAATGCTTCATAAAAACATGAAGCTCAATAACTGCTCCATGCTCTTCCTTTTAGATTCTGTCCATGAAAATGAACTCCCTTTCATTGTCCAGTTCCTACCTACTCCAAGTTGGGAAAAGTAGTCAAAAACTGAGAGAAGTAATTATAGCTTTTGTTGGTAGCTGAACTAAAGAGGTAGGAATAAAGAAATGGGTTCTGCTACTCCTGTTCTTCTAGCTTCTGATGAGGTGCAAATAGCATCTTTAGTAAGTAAGGAAAAACTAAGCAATGCAGTCCTGTTCTTTGTGGTGAAAGCATAAAAAACTGATTCAGATTATTTTTTAAGTCAATAAAGGACTGCAGGCAGATTTCAAACTCATTAAGAATTAAGCATTAAGAATCTGAACGTATTTATTTTAACCAATCAAATACTGAAGGACATTTACTTAAATATAGTTAAAAGCAGACTATGCTAACCCTAAGAATGACCAAAAATAAAATAAAAATAAATCACACTTTATGTACTGGAATTTTTCCTATTTAGACCAAATGTGATTTGCACTTTTCAATGACCTAGGAGAAGCTCTGCACTAGAAGGAAGAAGACTTTGGAACCAGCTAATATCATTATAAGTTGTGAGATCTTGGATAAGTCCTTAAAATCAGAACTCTTTCTCTCTCAGTCTCAGTTACCTCAGTTAAGGTGTTATATCAAAAACCTTCAGTTCTTCTTGCCCTAAATATGCAATGACCCTGTAATTTATGTAACTTGATGCTCATTTACAAGTGTCATTGTAGACAATGTTCTAGGCCACTCAGTGAGCTCAACTGGTTAAGGTCAGGGTGCTTTCTGAGAGGTCTGGGCTTCTTGGACACTCACAAGTCTAGTGAGCTTCACGCAGAAGATAGCTCATGGCTTCTGGCAGCAGCGCCTTCTACAACGGAGAGTCATTGCACAAAGGCACATCTCTGAACACAAGGGAGACAAGATAAGAATCGTGGATGACACAAAGCAACCACTTCCATTAACTCACGTTTTCATGCTAGTGGAATGGTAACATCAAGTTCATTAGTTTTCTTTAGTTATCTTATGTTTGCTTGACTTTTTTTATAAATTGTGTATATTCATGAATATTCAAGATGGTGACCCAAAGGACCATTACTGATTCCTCACATCACAATGAAGATTCCATTTAAAATCTTTTCAATACTAACCATTCTGGTGATCTATTTGCCATCAATGCAGACTTTATGAAAGGATATTTAAAACTTCTACAAGATAAATCAAGAACATGGATGACTATCAACCTTTAAAACTTTGGGATGGTCTATGAAGAAACTGAAGGTCAAGTTAACATTCTAGAGCTAACATATGCTAATTTTCTTACTATTTTGGAGCCTTTTTCTCCACTCTACCCTCAGAGTCCTCTGATGCCTCTTCACAGCATGGGGATAGCCTGTGATTCTCAGAGATTAAGGCAGCAGAGTATCATCCTAGGAAAGCTGTGGGTATTGGCATGATGACAGACAATAAATATGCTTGATGTCCAAGGACCAGCCCAGCTAAGTTCAGAGAGGCGCATCACCAATCTGGCTACAAGGTGATAAATTTTTCCAGCAAAGTTAACTCTTAAAGATCATCTACTGAACTGTAGAAGGCTGTCATCTGTGCCAGTGGAGGGAGTACCCACACCAACAAAATTACAGATCCCTTAAATGTACTTATCTTTAATCCAAGAGAGTAAAACACGAACTCCCAAGAATTATTTAAATGCAATAACATTCAATAAACAATCTGAAAGCAGAATGAATAGCTAGCAAATGATAAGTTCTGAAAACTTAAATAATCTAAATTCTACAGAAGTATTGATATGCACAGGGACTGAAATACATAAAATGTTTCAGGAAGGAAAGGACAAACTTGTAGAGATGTTATTTTGGATAGGACAATGCAGCAAAGGCTATTTGTTCCAGGTTGTAGGCTCATGGATCTGGCACCTTGGGAAAACATTTTAATTAAAGCCTCTACACTTCCCCTGGTAGTGGGGCTCTCATACTGCTTTGGTCTGAAAGGAAGAGGAGAATTACTGGTTGAGTTCTTCTGGAAGCCATTTTTAAGCAAGCAAGAAGCAAATGTTTAGATAATGCAAATTATTTGTCATGTGATACTTATTTAGCTTGGGTACCTAAAACCATGAAATGAACATCCAATTCCAGTGAGACGTCTTTCATTAGTCTACACTTCATAATTAATCCCCCAACTAAAACTGTACTACCTCTCTCATAAGTTAAGAATTTTCAAACCTGTAGTTTTTCCTGCTTGTGGAATTTTTCTTTTTTTTTTATTGTTGTTGTTTTTAAAGGTCCCAGCACTCCCAAATATGTGAGTTTAATGCAATATTTGTAATGCTAGAAAGGTTCTGGGGAAGAAGAACTAACAATCTCCTTAAAACAATGAAGAATAGCGGAGGGTTGAGAGATCGGCCCGAGGATTTCTTCTGTCTTAGCTACTCTATCTTTTTTCCTGTAATTATAAGTGATCCCCGTCCTGTTAGGTCGTTGTGTTTCACTTGTACCTCTCACTAAGATCTGAATACCCATAGCCATACACACTTGCAAGCATCAATCCCTGACTTGGCGGCTCTTGCTACAAAGTGGCAAGCATCAAATGCCACCCTCACCTGATGCTTGGCCGTCTCCATACCCTCCAGAATTGTCGTCTTGAAGTCCTCCTGCTTGCCCTGTGGAAGGAAAGAGGAGAACTCAGGGACCTTACTCCATAAATTAAATTCATATCTGGACATAAAGGCCTAGTAGCTGGTGATTCAGGAGTTCATCACCAACTAGTAAACCCCTATTCATCGAGTTCCTTCTTCTGGAATCATGGTCCAGGGCATCCCATGGTAGTCTTCCAAATTATGATCCATGTAATGGCAACTTTACACAACTGGTTCTTGTTGGAAATTCAGGAGTACAAAGTACACAATGTTTCTGATGGCCAAATACTTGTAAATTAGTCTTAATTAACAGACAGTGATTTGAGGATAGAGAGGAGAGGAAGTTAAATTTCTTTTAAGACCCCATTGAAAGACTCAAAGAATGGATGTAATCTGGGCCCTAGGGATCTAAATTGCAAACAAAGCAATCAACTCAAGAATCTATGAAACTATCTAAAAAGAATCAAATAAAATATTTTGCAAAAGAATGAAAGATTCTCCCCTTCTCTTCAAATGACTCAAAGCAGAGGGCTTGGGGCATTAAGATATTCAGACCAATGCTACAAGTGTGTCAGCATTGCCTAGTCACGCTTTAAAACACACCCAGAAGAATTATGTGCCAGAAGAAAACTGTAGCCAGAAGTTTAATCTCATCCAGTGTGGGGGATAATTGCTAAAACCTATAGAAATATGCACCAGTTTATAAAAACAAGTCTTGATGAGTTTGGCCTGATGACTAAGCAGAACAAGTAACTTCAAGAGATGGGTCAAACATACTGGAAAGGATCAATGAAAAAGTTAGGGTAGACCAGTACCAGAATCTATCACCCCCCCCCCAAGAGATATTTTTAAGCTTCTATCTCAAATTTCTATCCCTCTGGACAACACTGAAAGAATCAAGTGTGATGTCTGAAAAGCACAGAAGCACCACTCAAGTGTTAAGAAATTTTGGTTGTTTTATTTGACAAGGCTTATTTGAAAAGTGTTCCAAACTAGAAGCAGAACTGACTACTCAATATTAAAAAGAACCCCTGGCACACACCAAGAAGATTTAGGAATCTAAGGATAAAGTTTAGCCACAGAAACTGCCTTGATCTCAAAGTTTTAAGGTGATATCTACATTCTTTGGTCGAAGAGAGGATTTATAGAGAAGATGATGACTGTTTTTTCTTCAGTGATGATGAAATAAGAAGGAATGGGCTTAAGCTGCAATAGTAAGATCTGAAATTAGATATAACAATTTCAGGATAGTGACATTAGAACAGGATGCAAAAAAAGGAAGTATGCTCTCCTTTTAAGTTCTTAAAAGTGAGAAATTTTACTTAATAAATGATCTGTGTACATTTCTGCCTTATGGACTTCCAGGTTCTATGATTATATAATTCTCAAGCAAGTTCAACTATGCACAAGGCAATGAAATGCACCAAAAATCTGTCTGAAAGACTTTTCATTGTGGCACTTGAAAAGAGCATGAAGTTCAGTCATTTAATAACCAGAAACACCTTGCACAGATAAAGCTACAAATTTATTTTTAAAGGACAGTGCCTCAAGAATCACACACCTGCTTTAAATATCAAGGAATATGAATTCACAGGACACTGCTCCACTTCTTATTCCCAGATTTATTTCTACTGAGTTAGTTCTCTTTAGTCCCTATTAAAGATCATGTAAAACAAAAACATTAAAGTTTAATATACTTAATGCAATGCCACTCCACACAGAGCCCCATGCCATTGAAATGGGACAGAATTAGTGTCTTAGAACAGCTCCTAAAGGTAGCCATTACTTTGCCTAGGTTCACAAGATCTTTCTCAAGTTAGCTGGCAGATCAAGTTCTCTCCATCTTATGTAATTTTCTGTTTTTTCTTTCTTTTTCTTTTTCTCCTTAGCTATAAGGGAAACTAAAGCCAATTTCCTGATATTAGACATGATATTTTAAAGTTTTATGATCCTATCAACTTAAAAAGTAGATGAGTGAAATTTTACACCATTCTCCCATGCAACTATCCCAAATTTTAACTCCCAAATGTATTGAAGTTTCTTTTTACTTTGCTGGCAGGGGTCCTTTATGGGTCAGTAATGCTTAAGAATAATAGGAATAAGTTACTCTTGATCAAATTGCCATGAACTAGAAAGGTGAACAAATAAAGGTTTAAAGAAAGATGAAATAAGGTAAGAAGTTATAATTCTGGTTCTAAAGAGTAACAGAATCAAAAATTTAAAAGATGGTAGAAGAATTCTGTCCTGTGTAAAGCAGAAAAGTATAATAACACGATTGTTAAAACAAAATTCATGTCTTCTTGAAAAAAGTGGAATAGATGTGGGATTGCAGGGATAAAGGAAGCAAAAGTTGAAATGGAATGCCACAATTTTCTCTAAATAAAGAGAAGAAATAAAACAGAATAATATGATACATCAGGAGAATGGTAAAAAATAAAACAAAAGAACATGAACAAGTTTATTACAGTCTGAACTTTGCATTTCTACTTTATAAATTTAAGGTTCTCATTCAATGTAATTCCACAGACTTTTTATTAATAAGAACCTACTATATGTAAGGCATTATGCTAGGTTCTAGGAATACATAGACAAAAATAATTAGTCTTGGCCCTCAAGGAGTTTACATTCTGAAAGGACAGAGGCATCAAAATACACAAGTTTTAAAAAAAGTAATTTTAGGAAGAAGAGTGCAAATAATGGTATTAGCAAAGGCTGAGCTGTGCTTTTAAAGAAACTAATGACTTTATTAGGTAGAAGTAAGGCTCACTTCAGACCTGAGGGACTATTTATGCAAAGGAATGGAGGGAGAAGATGAAAGGTCATGTATGGTAAACAGCAAGTAGGTCAGTTTAACTATAATACAAAGTGCATGAAGGAGAGGAATATAAAAATAAGCAAGGACAAGGAGAGATCAGTCTCTGATGGGCTTTAAATGACATGCTAAGGGTTTGTATTTTATCTTAGAGGCAATAGAGAACCACTAAAGGTTTCTGAATGGGGTTATGACTGATTTGTATTTTAGGAATATCAATTTAGCAGCTGGTGTACCTTCATCATTTTTCTTGTTTTTTCTGAATACATATTTGCTTTAAAACATATACCTATCTCCATTCAATTGTGAATTATGGCAAGAATATGGGTTACAATATATCTGTCTGACTCAATCCAAATAGGCTAGGGTTTTCTGACAATGGCACAAGAGAATGAATTGTAGGCACAAATGGTTGTCCACCTATGATGCCAAATAGATAAACAAGGGAAATGCCATTGAAATTTCTAGCTTTCCCTTATTAACCGGTTAGAACCAAATGCTTTGGCTCCACATGCTATCACCTTGAAATAAAATTTTCAAACATTACCAAATGCTGTGTCAGAGATGCCCTTCTGTCATAAAATTCTCAAGTTTCAAGTGAGCTCCCTAAGTCTGTTAAATTACAATTGAAAGTAGTCTGTGTTCACCCACTGTGTACATATATCATTATGAAGTTCAATCACATGCCCTCAGTCTTCCTTGGTCCAGAAAGATTTAGTCTTTTTAGTCCGTTCTTCAGCCTTCATGATTATTTTAGTTGTCCCATTCTAGACTCAAAGATCTGGTATTTCAAAACAATGCTTCAACCAGACAGAGGAATTAAGGAGTGCCAAAAACCAGTGTTTTACATAAAGATGATGTTTTTTGCTTGTTCCTCCCATCTTCTTTCTCAAAGGGCCCAGAATCTTGGATGTCTTCCTTCAGGAGCATCATCGAGCAATATCCCTTGGACTATAACAGCATAAATATATGGATATAGATTTCCTTCAACTTAGTAGATAAGAAAGAGAATCAGAAGGTGCAGCACAATGCTTTATATTATAGAGGGAATATTCACACCAAATCATCATTCAATCAATAAGCCTTTATTAAGCGCTTATTTGCCAGGCACTGTCCTAAGTGCTGGGGATACAGAGACAAAAATAAAACAATCTTGACATCAAAGAGCTTAGTCATTGGAGAACCATCCAAGTACTACAGTAGGCATGAAATTAAGACTTATTGATCTATATAGTTCCTGATATCTAATCTGGAACCCCAGTCACATTAGTAATTTGCTAAATACTGACTTTAACAAGAGGTTATATGTTTTGACCAGTCAATCTTCAATTAAACAACAGAGTTTCTTCAAAATTCTTGGAACTATGGAAAGTATTTTCAGTAATTTACATAAAACACATATCGTCCACTTGCAGATCAGAGGCCAAGCCCTCTTATTTTCAAATGGATAGAATCACCCTGAAGAAAGATGGGAGCTATCAACTACATTTGTAGCCCTACCATTGTAGCATTTAGAAAAAAAAATGTTGGATAGCTGCTAAAAACCTTAAGAAAGGCTTTCAAGATTTTTGTAAAATATCTTAGAAAGGCAGCATACATCATTATTAAAGAATGGGCCTTGGAAATAGGAAGAGCTGGATTCAAGCCCTGCCTCTAACACAATATGACAGGTGACCTGGTAATGTCATTTAACAATGCTGTGATTTAGACTAGGAATCAGCAAACTAGAGACCATAGGTCAAATTCAGCCTGCCATCCATTTTTGGGTTGACCAAGCTAAGAATTTTTTTACATCTTAAAATTAAGTTTCATTATACTTTAAAATACAAAAACCATCATGAGTTCACACAGTGGGACAAAAAACAAGCAGTCAAATTTGGCCAACCTTTGCTCTAGACAACTCTCAATGATTTTAAGTCACTGAGAAGGTGGGAATCTACAATAGGAAAGGAAATTTTCCTTTTAGGGGAATTCTCAGTATCAATGAACTCACAAGTCCAGTCTCTATCAACACCCTTATAAAATTTCAATACAGCAAAATTCCCCTTTCCATAGAATGAAAAACAAACAGGCCAACCCACATTTTCAAATTTGTTTGATGCTTTGGCAGAGGTTAAAACTAACTCCAATACTTCACTAACAGTTGTAACTGCTAAAACAAAAGTGCCTACAATAAACACTTGGAATAGGTGTTCAATACAAAGTCATGGGATTACAAATTTACAGAATATTTCTGCTAAACTTTCTAGATTGGGTAAATGAAATTAAATGAAGTAATGTGATACAGAGTCAAAAGGAAATTTGGTACAAATCATGGTTCTGCCACTATCTGAGGGACCTTAGTAAATCCACTCAATTCTCTAGCTCTCAAAGTTTCTTCACCTGTGAAATGAGAAGATTGCAGATAATCCCATGAGTTCCTTTCATCTCTAAATCCACTCTCCTATAAAAAGTGGTATTTTAGAAAGAGGAACAGGATGTATTCTGCAAAGAACAGATTTTAGGAAAAACTGAATGGAAGAGTAGTTAGGAGTCAGGAGAGACTTGGATTTAAGTCTCACCTCTCAGAGCTACTTTGGGGGAATATCAAATGTAAAATGTAAATGCTGAAATGCTTATATAGAAGTCCGCTCTTACTTTAGAAAGGAAAAAAGACTAAGAAAAAGATGAGTATTCAAAAGTATTGGAATAATTGAGAACCAAGGTAATGACAGCCTGAGATAAAATGAAAATAATGGAAATGGAGCCGGCAGTTCTCAAGAAAATGCAAACAAAGAATCAAAAAGTCTTGGTGTCAGAATGAATATAGATGATCAAAGGAAAAGGAGGGGTATATATATATATATATATATATATATATATATATATATGTATGTATATATATATATATATGTGTGTATATATACACACACACACACGTACACACACATATACAATTCTAAAATTTCAAGACTGGGAAAATTGTAATGCCAGAAAAAGAAATGGGAAAGGGCACTTACACATAAGTGGAAATTATTGGGGATGAGGGATAAGGTGAAAATAAGGTCAGTTTTTTACATCATAAGTTTGAGGAGACTAAATTCAATTAGAAAGAATCTTACAGGCAGTTAGAAATACAATAGAATTAACATGAAATAAAAATGCTGTAATTACAAATTTTAGAGCTATCAGTTTCTAAAAGCTGAAAGTGGGAAAGAATTTCTGAGGGAAAAGAACATTTTCCATGTGCTGACATCTCCAGTAGAGTCCCTTACTCTTACCATAAGCTCTAGTATGACAGGTCTATAAACTAGGAAAATCCTAATTAGACCCAGAGATGGAAAACATCTGTCAGTCAGAGACTGATCATGCAGAAGTACTCAACAGGCTCATCACCAGAAGGCTGGACACCAGGTGATAAAATCTCTGCAACCACAGAAATTCATTAAGATGGATACTAAGAATCAAAAAAGCTAATATCTGCACAGATCTGATCATGATGCTCCCCAGCCATAAATCTTCAGGGCTCCTTGTAAAAATAATCTCTAATACAAATTCCTCATTTACAACATTTAAAAGTTTCCAGTCAACCTAGACTCACTTCCCTTCCCATAGCCTACATTTCATCAAATTGGCCTCTTTTCAGTCTCTGAATTCCATCCCTCACCTACTTGCTTTTATACAGATTGTACCCAAGCCTGAAATGCCCTCCTTCCTTATTCTTTCTCAGAATTCCAGACTTTGTTCGAGGCTCATCACAGATACCCTTTTTTATAGAATGTCTTTCCTGATCTCCTTCAATTGGTGAATTATCTTGCCCTCCTCAAATTCCCACCTATACGCTTATTTGTGCATCATCCCCCTCCTAGCCCCCAAGCTTCTTGAGGACAAAGACTGTTTTGTTTTTGTATGCCTGGCATCTAGCACCCTCGATTCAAGCCCTGGCTCTTGACACAATAGTGGCCACATGAGCCATTATCAGGCACTGTGTTGAATATTGGGGATATCAGAAAAGGTAAAAAGTACTATGCATATAATAGAAAGTGAAGAAATAATTGCTAAACCAAACTAAAAGGGATCAGTGGAAAGACTAAGCAAAACATCATAATTATCAGTCCTCAAAATTCTCAAAGACATTAAAAGGGGATCAGAGCCCAGAACAAAAGAGCAACAAGAGCAGCACAGTCTAAGCTCCAAGCCTGGGCTAATCAGAGGAAAATTTGACTGTAGGAACCTAGGGTCAGAGCTGAACAGCATCCCAGAGATCACCTAGTCTAACTCCCTTCTTTTGGAGAGAGGGATACAGGTAATGGTAGAGGAGTTATTGGCTGCTAGGACACTCCCTCCCTCCCACCTCTGAAGATGGCATTGAACTAAATCTTAAAAAAAGAATAAATAGGATTTCATCAGAGAAAGACTAAAAGAAGAGAAAGAAGTTGAAGCATGTTTTGAAGACACAAGGCATAGTATGAACAAAAAGAATTCAGGTCTGAATTCTTTGCATAAATTTTTGATTTACTTTATTCTTGCCTATTATCTGTGGTAATTTCTTATTAATAATTACTTTGTATTGATCAGCTTCATATTTTCAAAGCATTTTCACTATAGTAATTATTTAAATTGATCCTCACAGCTCTGAGGTAGGGAAGAGATGATTAACTTCATTTCAAAGATGAGAAAATATACAAAGATATTCATCTCATAGGTAGTTCCTTGTCTTATATCCAGTATTTTTTTCACTGCACCATGTAAAAAAGAATACTGAAATCCCAGGATGTTGTATTTACTTAAACTATTAGATCATCTTATGACAAAAAATTAAGCAACTGAAAATTAAATCAAAGTAAATAAACCAATTTCTTGACATGAAGCATGTATTTACTAAGTATTCATACTGATTTCACTTACAGCAAAAAATTTTTGAGAATTTCAAGGATATTAAGGGGATATAAACAAAAGGTATGAGTAAAAAATAATTTATCCAAAGTGTGGTTTATCTGTATACTACATGCAAAAAAGGTTTAGGTGAATTCAGATGCACTCTATTTTGTACTTATTGGTGCATGCCTTTACTATTATCTTATACCAACTAGATACAATAGTATACGGACAAAATCTTGACTACATTAAAAAGAGAGGACAAGCTTGCCTTTAATAACAAATTCAGATAAAACTACAAAGTAGTTATTTGCAGTGGACAGAGCACCTGCTGTGGAGTCAAGAGGACCTGAGTTCAAATTCAGCCTCAGACATGATACTTACTAGATGTGTCAAAAGATGGCAAGTTAAGAAAGAAGACGGAGGAAAGATCTTTGTATTTTTTATAAGATTCAATTTTATTATATTTTCAGTTCCAAATTTTCTCTATCCCACCCCTTTGAGAAGACAAGAAATATAAAACACATGCCAAATGTGAAGTGGTGGATCACTGAATTGGTTAGAGTTGCCAAGTCTTTTAGCACTATAAAAGCTTTTGAGGCATAGTAGTCCACAACTCTACCCAGAGTGTATTAGTGTACCTGTTTTCCCACATTCTCACCAATATTTGTCATTTTCCTTTTCTGTTATCTTAGTTGATCTATTGGGAGAGGTGGTTTCTCAGGTATTCTTTTTTATCTAGTTGTCAGTTGATTTAGCAATTAATAGACTACTTGTAATCTTAGAGAGCTCATTTTCATTTGGGTAAAGAGCTACTAAGCTGTACTACAATAAGTTGAAAAGTGCTAGGTAAGAAAATATGCTACAACAAATGTAGACATGTTCCCTTCCCCCCACCCCACCCCTAGGAATTTGGTTGTGAAAAGAAGGAGAAGACAAAGGATAAAGTTTAAGGAGACTGGATGATCAAAGTGAAGATTTATTTTAAGGATGGAAGAGGTCTGGATATGCTTTTAAGTAGGGAACAGGATATGGAAAGACTGAAGAAAACCAAGGACAAGTTATAATTAAACAATAAATATTAATGGAGGTCAGAGGAGAAGGGGAAGGGAATAAGCATTCATCTAGCTCCTACTAGATATCAGGCATTATGCTTAGCTTTTTACAAATACTATCTTATTTAATTCTCACAACAACTCTTCAAAGTGGACAATGTTATTATTCTCATTTTACAGTTGAAGAGACTTGAGAAAGACAGAGGTTAGTAATTTGCCCACGGTTATACATCTACCAAATGTCCGAGGTCATATTTGAACTCAGGTCTTCCTGACTCCAGGCCTGGTACTCTTATCTACTGAACAACTGCAGAGGTTTCTTATATTGGATATGCTCCTGCTTCAAGAATAGAAGGGATCAAGGGCACAAGTAGAGCTTTATTAAGCTTGTGTAAGAAGGGTCACTCCCTTACTCTGACATTGATGCACAGAAGGAGCTGGAGGGATTATACTGAATGATCTGGAGTACAGAACTAGTATGGAATGAAAAAATGAAAAATCAAGATTTCCAATCCTCAATGGTAACCAATTACAAACTCTAAGAGGCTAATCAAATTTCTCTTTCATACTGAAATTTTGCTCTGCTGAACAAAAATAGAAACTTTTTGACATCTTTGTTATGTAGAAACATAGAAAGCACTCAAAAATCAGCTGAATAAATACAAATATTTTAATATGGGCTTTTATTATGATGGGATTTAACTATATTTCAAGCTATGTTAACAAATGATTGAAAAAAAATCTGCCCATTTTAAAAACAGGTTACAATTCAGACTTTTTCTAATTCATATTGGACTTACATTTGAATAAGTCCAGGTTACTGAGATTTTATCTACAGTCCTAGTCTAAAATATAGGAAGGCAACAAAGAAAATGGATTGTATAGGATGTGCTCTTGAAAATTTGCAATAATCACACCAGCATAATCCACCCACGAAATAATAATGTCAGAAGACTCATTCAATAAACATATACTAAGTACCTAATAAGTGCAAACAGTAGACAGTACTAGATTCCAAAAGGAGATTTAAAAAAAAAGATTAATAGAGGAAGAATCAAAAGGGACCTAAGGGACTTCCCATTTTACAGGTGAGGAAACAGGGATCCAAAGGGGTAAAATCACTATTAAATGTCTGAATAAAGTATATGGTTATCTTTAAAATGCTCAATAATCTATGCATTCATTGTCTCCATATCCCTGGTCTGAGAGAGGTGTCTTCTCTGCGCAATTCCTTCATTCCACCTGCCCAGAATTTAAGGTGTTCTTCTCATACTGGCTATTAACTTGTTACTATGTAACTTGCAAACTAATATCAAAGATCAGCAAATTGCTAGACTGTATCCAATCGAAGTGAGGTTGAAGCCTTGAAAAGTCAAACCAGAACTCAATCCAGAGCTCTATGCAGCTTATACCAGGTGAGGCAGGAATATAAATATCATTATCTCCATTTTACACAGAAGGAAAATAAGGCTCAAAGATGTGGAAATAATTTGCTCACAATCACACAATGGCTTCAATTAGAAATCACATCTTAAGCTCCAAGTCTGGTCTGACTCAAAGGGTAAGTATTACTGTGAATAACCTACCTTTTTCCTGTTTATTTGCATTCTTTGCTCCAAGATCTAATTGGGGAGAAATTCCTTGAGCATGTAAATGAGAATAGTTAATTAAACAAACCATTAAGTTCAACAAAGAACACAGGCCAGTGAAGTCCGGAGACCCTCACTAAAATTTCTACACAAGTTTCATGCCCTGGCACATTCAAGTATCACCAGGAATAAAAGGGGGAAAAAAATTCTTTTAACAGTAGGTCTCCATGAAAACATCTTTTTCCCCCTTAATTTAAACTAAAATCCAAGACCTACTAAACAGAAACATTCTAGCAAATTTCAACAGCCAGGAAGATGTATAGAAACAAAGAAGCAATCTCTATGAAAAACAAGATCAATTCAAACAGCTTTTGTATAAAAATTACAATCATAGACATTCAATTTGAACTTGGTTACTATAGTAGAACCTCATTTATCTGGACTAACCGAAGATAGTAAAGCTTGTCAAGAAATTCAATTTGCAAAGTACTTTTAAGGGTAAAGACTTGATTTAACAAAAATAAGAAACTTTAAAGAAAATATCAGCAAAGTCCCTGTTTGAAAGGAGAGAAATTTGTAATGAGAAGGCAGTCTAGGTCGCTGTTTACATAGTAATTATGCCTAGGCTCTGGGGCCTATCTGGTGATTTCAAGACAACAGGGAACTCCTTTTGTCAATGCAGACAAGCAACTATTCAGCAACTTATGAGTCTTACTTAGAAGGGACACAGAAGTGAGAGTTGAACCTCAATTTTCCGGATTCCACTACTTCCTCTCACATTGTAATTCTTTTTTTTTTATTTAGGTTTTTGCAAGGCAATGGGGTTAAGTGGCTTGCCCAAGGCTATACAGCTAGGTAATTATTAAATGTCTGAGGTCAAATTTGAACTCAGGTACTCCTGACTCCAGGGCTGGTGCTCTATCCACTGCGCCATCTAGCCGCCCCTCACATTGTAATTCTAAAACATGTAAATAATGATTCCTAGGTGCAGAAAAATATATGTTACCATAATGTTTATTGACCTAAATATGTGGTATCCATGATAGATTTGCTTAGTGTATGTAATGATCATTTTAGATAAGAATGTTTCCAAATAAAAAATGGCATCCAGATTAAAGAAGTTTTACTATACTCTGAAGCAATCATGATACTCAAGTCCAAACACAACTTAAGATTCAGACAGAACCTCAAAAACACTTTCACCAACAAAGAATGGGGAAGAGAGAAAGTAGGAAACCATTTAGAAAGAGTATTAATAGAAAATCCAAAGCACAAAGTAAAAAGGAAAATTTTCAAGAAAAAATAAGACTGATTTTTTACAGAAGTAGCAATTTTAAGTACTAATAGTGTATCGATTAAATCTACAGTTAAAAGAAGGGTACAAGCAAATGTATAGCCAAGATCCTAAACCTTGAGAATTTTAAAAGAAAAGATTCATCTTATTACCAAAAAGACTTAAAAGTTCATATCAAAAACCATGATAGCAAGGATGTTTTTCTAAAGCCTACATCATTATCTTTACTTCTAGCTATGATTTTTCTCATTTGATTTCCACATAACTACATTTCTAACATCATGTATCAATATCTTCTGTTTATGTCTAAATTCAACATATTTGACCTTAAACACTGTTTCCTCCAAAGCAACTCATCCTTCCCAATTCTCTTCTAATATTATCACCATTCTCATTTCCAGTTTATTAGATGATAACCTAAATTATAATAACTTCTTCCTCTACTTCTAATTCAATATCTTATAATTCTTTGTACACATCCCCTTCCAAATTTTGTCCCTTTGCTCTGAAAAGGGAAAGAACTTGCCTACATCAGGGGTTCTTATTACATAAAATACTGAAGACTTTTTGGGCTTTTAGGATTCCCTTCACTAACACTAGTGCTTACCATTCTAAAACAGAATATCTGAAAAATAGGGATAATTAAAAGCATTTATTTCCTGACATAGTTGAAGATGATCAAAGAAGATAACATTTGTAAAGTGCTGGATAACCCTTAAAGAGTTACATTATAAATAATAAAATCATCATTATCATTATCATCATCATCTCCCCACCTCTTAAAAAACCTTCAAAAGATTCTTCACGTTTATTGGGTAAAGACAAATCCTTGTGTGTCACTAAGGCTGTCAATTAAGAACAGCATTTTGGGAAGAGGACTGAAGAGGAAATCAGGAGGCCTAGGTCCTATTCTCAGCTGTGTGTGACCTTGAACAAGTCCCTTTAACCCTTCTGGGCCTTGGTGTCTGTATCTGTAAACCAAGGAAATCTACATTAAGGTCATTCTTAGCTCTGAAAGGCTTACCAATTATCTTCTCCACAAACCTGCTTCAGTCAGACTAGTCTAACTATTCACAGTCCTCTACTATATTTTATGTTTTTCTAACTTGCTAATCCAAATCCACTCTTCCTGTCTGGCACACCCTCCTCCCTCCTTCCTACCTATTCAATTCTCCCCAATTTTCAAAGCACAGAGCTGGATTTGGGATCAGGTATGTCTGCTATTTGAATCAATCTCTGCACCTCCCATGAATTCTGTTTCCTTTTCTATAAACGGAGGGAGTAGATTTCAATAAAATGCTCTCTAAGAAAATAGGAGATGGCTCAAATCCTAGCTTCTGGGAAGCTTCCCTAACCAGTCATATTTGAAGCATTTACTCCCTCAATTGCTATAGGAATACATCTCTACTCTTCATTTGGAAATGGTATCAGTAATTGTCTTTTCATGTGTTATGGCTTTACCTTCTCAACTAGTCTATTAAACTCGGGAGACATCTTTTTCTCTTTGTCCACCACCCTATTTGTGTACTGGGTAATAGGTGTAGATATAGTAATGGTACATGCCATAAAGACAGAAAGAACACTGATGGGGGAATTCATCATTTCCTGGTAGCTAAATCTTTTCCAATTTTATAATGGAGTTCAATGAAGGTTAAGATTTGATCTATAGAAATTCATTTATACTTTAAAAAAAATGCTTAGTGGGGCAGCTACGTGGTGTAGTGGATAGAGCACCAGCCCTGGCGTCAGGCAGACCTGAGTTCAAATCCAGTCTGAAACATTTAATAATTGCCTAGTTGTGTGACCTTAATCCCACTGCCTTAAGTGAAAATTAAAAAAAAATGTTTTTAAATGCTTAGTGCAGTGCCCAATATAATAGACTCCTCAACACTTGCTAGTCCACTGAAATAGTCTACTGGGGGAGCTATGCAGACCTTAAAGAGGTTGTCTTTAGATACCTTTTGAACTGCAGTTCTGGATGGCTTTGGGAAAATGAATAGAATGAGGATCCAAGGAGACCTGGGTCTAGGGTACTTCAAAATAGATCAGAGAACACATCCTTTTATTATTGCCAAAGTTTCTGAAAAATGTTTTGGGCCTGGCAGAAGTGACCTTTGAAAATATAGTCAATTTTCCCTTTTTTTTGCACTTTATTATTCACACCTAATAAAAATTTAGGTCCCATGCAGTTCTCAGAACCCCACTCAATCACACAAGGCCAATATGATTAGTCTAGGCAAAATCACAAGATAATCTACCACAAAAGAAATCATAATATAAATGTCATTATTTTGTATTTTCCTTGTTCCCCTTTATCAGTACAGATTACCTATGCTTGGCTAAACTTAAAAAGAAGTCTGATTCCGGAAGGCAACTTTGTTGCTGATCTCAGTGCCCCTATTAGTCCTAGGCAGCTTCATTTCTCACCTACCTCCATAAGGGCTGCTCCAACTCTACATTCACAAAAATGCTCATATTTTTACCCTTCTTAACCATTACTAGAGTAACATGAGATTTCATTTCTTTATAACCTTTCCCAGTAATTATAGTTCCTTTCAAAGGTTGGCTACCTGTTCCTAAGAGTTACCTCTAAGGTCCCTAGGCTTCTCTCAACAGTCTTTCCCTCCCTACAATTGACTTTTGTGGAAACTAATCACATTCCTAAATCCAGGAATCTTCAGGGAATGAAACAAGTCTTACTACTTCCATTTGAAAGCCTCTTTCACTGAGATAGCATTATGAGGCTGCACTGGAAACCACGCATTG
The DNA here is from genome assembly GCF_037893015.1 of Macrotis lagotis. Classification (NCBI taxonomy): domain Eukaryota; kingdom Metazoa; phylum Chordata; class Mammalia; order Peramelemorphia; family Peramelidae; genus Macrotis; species Macrotis lagotis. The sequence goes on from NC_133658.1 coordinate 868,818,032, forward strand.
ATTTTAGTTACTCACATGATCTCCCATTACACATTAATAATTAATGTCAGCTCATTCTTCACTATCAGGTCTACTATTCAAAGGAACACAAATTTTTTTTTCAAAATCCAGTTGAAATATTGTTGAGTCAAAAGATGTTAATATCTTACAATGGTCATATTTTTCAAAGAAACTTCTAAGTTAGTTTTTTAGTTTCTCAAACAATTAGTTTGCTTTTACAGTCAAAACAATAATGTTCCTTGACAAAGTCATTTCCTTACAGATAAGATAACTGGGCCCAAAAAAGGTGAAATGACTAGGTTTAACATCATAATATGAGAAAGTGACAGTGGCTTAAATCCAGTTCTCTTAACTCCAAATCTAGTCCTTTCCATGCTTCCTTCCACTTAACTTAAAGGCCTAAAATGCCCAAGAATTTTTTAAGAGAGATTCTAAGAGTAATTAACCTTCTCAGAACCCAGTACTCTTCGAGAATGTCAATACTTTTCTTAGTTTAAAATGAATTTGAAAACAAATTCTAGCCTTTTTTGTGTATGCGTGTGCCTAGATTTCCTATTTCTGATGATATTCCTGTTATCAAAGTCCTTTTTATTATATTTTATTAGAGGAATCAATGGAAACAAGAGTTGTTTAGGTTTGGGAGACTGGTCAGATGACATACTTGCCATTTAAGTGCCAAAAGTCATCTAAGATATGACTAGATTTATAATTCTCAAATGAGGAATCAAGAATAATATCTGAATTATTAGAAAACACAGAACCCCTTTTATTTAATAGAGTAATTTCTTAAACAAGAAATAAACCAGTTTAAAAAACTAAGAATCCCTGGCTGAGATCTGTCACTACACAAAAAAGTAGCCAGATAGCCTAATTCAAAGTGTTTGGTTATCCTGATAATCAAAGGAGGCTTCCAACAGTCTCACCACCACCCCATGCCAGAAGAGCTGGGAATGAAAAATGAAAAGACTAATTTTCAATAAAAGGGAGACTAAAAATCAGTGATATGCTGGGCCTGGGCTACTGTGAATATAAAGAAATTCAAGAAACAGAGAGAGCCTTTGCAATAATAATTCAGAAGGTCACTGATAATTAATAAGATGCTTTAAGGGTAGAGAAAACCTATCATTATGAAGAGGATTTAAATTGTTTTACCCTTTCCAAAGGACATCTTAAGGTAAAGGAAATATGACTTCATGCTGTTAGAACTTAATTCAGAATTTTCTATAGTTAGAATTCCCTCATATATCCTCCTCTACTTTTATATAGCCTCAGGTACCAAAGGCTCTTTTCTTCACCCTAAAGACAAAAAATGCCTTCTGGGAAATTTTCTCACAAAATGCTTGTCACTCTCCTCCTTTCAAGACTCTACCATAACATGTCTAGCGGGTGCAGAACTTAGTTGGAACTATTTTACAACCATTACTGATTCTTAAATGTATTCTGCATCAAGGCAATCATCTAATATTTCGTCCTTCAGATCTGGCTCGGGAAAAAAAGCCCTAAAACTTTTTAGAACCTCAGACACAAAATGTTTTGATTTTCTACCCTCCTTTCTATCTCTTCCCTGCCCCCACAATCCCATTCCACAATAAATTATCAGACTAGCCCAGGCAACAGCAAAACTGGCTGTGATGACTCTAGTAGATAGGTCAAGAGGGGTGCTTAATTGTATATGAAATTAGGTAAATATTCTTTAATACTCTTTAGGCACCACCCCCACCTGCAAAAAAAAAGAGATTAAAAATCAGTAATGGTTATAATCTTGCTTTCTCTATAAATTTAAGACATTTATAAGAGCCTGATCTCAATGTAGTCTTTCAAACTCTCTCTGAATCTGTCCTTATACCACTATTTATTTTTGTTCTAAGTTCATCCCCTCCGGGCTCTTTCTTTATTCCATCATTTTCAAACTTTTTGTTCTTCCACTAGCCTACCCCTTTCCCCTTATTTCTGTAAATGCATACATAGAGACAGAATACCAATACCACTGCTTTATGTTCACAGAATCATAAAGACAACACATGTCAAGAACCCTAGCATCATACATAAGTCAGAAATCAAAGACAATAGCAACATCATCAAACAATTCCTTTAGTTTTTCTCTCTCTAAGACCAGGCACAGATTAAATTTGTTTCTGCAACTCACCAGATGGCTCCTCTGGTTCACTTTCATTCTCCTCCTCTGGAGGGGCTTGAGGAGGAGGGGGAGGAAGCTTTTTCTCTTTCTCTGCTTTGGCATTTCTTTCCTCTTCAGAATAGTATTCATCTTCAGAGAGATTGGCCAAGCTCTCATCCATTTCTCTGTACTCTACCTAAATGCAGACCATGTCAGGGAAAAGAAGGTAAAACAGCCCCTCAATTAATGCATTCAAATTTTAAGTACAGCAAAATAGAAACCAGGTTTCTATGAAGGAAATATCGATTCATCAGTTTTATATCTGTTTTAATGCATTATATAGCCCAACATTTTCATAAATTCATTCATTTCTTCAACAGATTACATCTACTGTCTGCTTCGAAGAAAGTCTGATGTTATGAATGAACACTGGTTGCTTCATATCCCATTCTGTCATCTGGTATCTCCAACCATATAGGATCATCAATCCGAGGAGGTATAAATCCACTCAGTTTTGAAACTCCCTGGGACTCAGCTGATTTGATTGCTGAATGAATGCAGGACAGTCTAATGGTAAATAATCTAAATGAAAGGCACAATAAAGACTTGGAAATGCCAAGTCAACAAAGATAACCTATAGAAGGATTTCTCAGTTACTTTTCCCACTGAAGCCTCTTTTCCCCATCTTAACCCACAAAGATCTTTGTCTCTGAATTCCTATCATATCTACAGTCTGTCTTCACCATATATTTTATTATTTCCTGCAATTTCCTCTATCTACCTCTCCAACTTGATCTCTTCCTCTTCCCCTATATGAAATCTTTGTTCCAGTCAGTCACAAAAGAGCTTCACAAAGTGATTCTGGAAGCAATTTCATATCTGATCCTCATAAGAGCTCTGCAAATGTGATGGGTAGGAAAACTAACCACAACAGATGACTCACCTTCATTGAACACAGCAGTTCTCATACATTTTTAGTCTCATATTCATTCCGCATTTATGCTCAATTGTAATTGCTATTTTTTTTGTATAAAATAATGTCCCTATCCTAAACAAATTGGCAAAAATGCATGCATATACAAAAATTGTGCTTCCCAAAATAGTTAAGATTTTAACTCCCTTAAAGGTAATGACTTTCTCTTACATGTCTCTTATCCAAGAACCTAAAAAATAGTACTTTTCACATAGGACAAGCACTACAGAAAAATTTGTGATATAACTAGGTTTTGCTATTCTCCAATGTGTCCTGCACATTTTTGGATAAATCATAACTCTCTGAGGGAAATCTCCTATTTCTCTAATCACAGAGTATCCTGCATCCCAATTTCCTAGTAAGTATTCTTAGATAACACAAGCTCTATTTCTATGGCACTTTAAGAAATGTAAAGCACTTTCTTGCAGGCAGTCTTATAAGGAACACAGCTGTCATATTATGCCTATTTTTACAAATGAGGCAACCAAGGTTCAGTATCTTAAGTAATGTTGCCATGAAATTAGCTCAGTGTTAATTAAGAAAACAGGGTACTTCTGACAACATCCAGGGTTGTGTGACCCCAAGAAAAGCCACAGCCTTTGTGTACTCTGATTTTCTCACCATACAATATGGGTGGTATTCGTACTATTTCACATGGGATTATTACCAGAAATTATGTGATCAATTATGTTATATAACTGGCAGGTTAACACCCCCCCACAACCAGGGCAGAGGTTAATCTTACTTCTTTGGCAGTTCCCTACAGTCCATATGCTTTGTTCACTGCAGAAGCATTAAAAACAGTTCTCATTTATATTACATTTAGTTTTCACAATTTATTTTAGAAGGAGGTAGTCTAAGTATTATTTTCATTCTGAAGAGGTACAGAGAAGTGAAGTGGCCATACAGCCAGGGACAGGGAAATGGGGTAGCAACAAGTACAATCATTCTATGTTAGTTTGCAATGACTTTCTTTTGTGTTTTATATTTAAATAATATTTTATTATATATTTTATAAAATTTTATATTATATTTTATATTTATTTTATCCCTGTAGATAGTTTTCATGACACTGACCACCTACATTCCATGTCTCAATAAACTGTTTCATGAGTAACAGTGGACAAAAACCTTCAATACTTGAAGACCAACTCTAGTGATGAGTAGAGAAATATAATGATGACAAATGTGAATTCCATCTCTACTTTTATTGCAGTTTCTATCAAAGTCCTGCTTTTAATTCAGCAAACACTAAGGGCCTACAAGAGATAGGGCATGGAAAAAGAGGAAAGGACAATAGATACAGAGCTCTTATAAACTAGGGTGAACAACCATCATAGTCACAATCTAGGTTTCCAATTATGGGACTTCCTTTAAAGACAAAAGTCTTCTAGTAAGGAAAGGGGAATTCTCAGAGAAAGCCTTTTCCTTTTCCCTCTCCCTTCCAGTCACTGAGTCACTCCACAACCCTCAAGACTCCTCATCACAAAAGTCAGACTACCCTAGGGAGAGAGGTGGCCTATGTGAGTTGGAGGTTGGGGGAAGGCTTCTATTTCTAAGTTAGTCAGGTAAGATCAGCTCACAGTTTTGTATGTCTTGTCTCTCTGGCCTTGCAGTGCTTGGAGGATGCTGTCTTGGGACGAAAGTGACTCAAAACATGTCTTTGAGGAGAAGCTATTTACACTAGGGGTCCTATTGTAAGGGATGTAGTAGAGGAGTGTGCTTGGATGGGTGTCTTGGATTGCTATGGAATGTGTGGGGGTAGTATGGTGTAGCAGTACTTGAGTCTTTAAGCTGGGCAAGATGAAAGCATGGTTGGGGACAGGGGAATCTAAGGGGCACTAATCAGGAAAGTTCCTGAACAATTTCATATAATCCCCATTAACTGGGATTTAGACCCACAGAACAAGAGAATTCAAGATAACTAACTGAAAGGCAAGACTCCCATTAGAGCAGGCCCTCCCCATGGGGAGCATTTATTGAGCTATATGACAATGGGCCAGGCACTGTGCTAAGAGCAGGGATAACAAATGAAAAATAAAAAGATAGTCCCTGCCCTTCTGGAGCTTACAAACTAATGAACAACAAAAAAGCTGAAAAGGAGGGAACCAGAAAGATGATAATGCTGTGGAGTTAAATCAAGCAGAGCATAATAAGCAACTTCACAACTGATGGAAAATGCAAACAGCACAATAAGTACCCTATACTTCCCCTTCAGGGAGCAATTCATGGGCATTGTTTGAGAAACCCAAATGCCTTGATGGAAAAGAAAGAATTCTGAATTCTCCAAGCAGTACAGTCCTGACTTCTAGACTTTGAGCTAGGGGAGGAACAATTTCTAAGCAATAGTAACCCAAATTTGAGAGTTCTCAAGTACAATAGTTTGGGGATGGAAAATGGGGGGGGGGGGGGAAATTTCCTCATTCATTGAAACAAGCACAAAGCACTAATTAGGTGCTGGGGATACAGATCAATCAATAAGAATGTATTAATCATTTATTAATTGCCAGGCAATGCTAGGTCCTGTCCTCAAAGGCCTCAGGGTCTAATGGGAGATAAGGAAATAACTATATGTACAGAAACCTTCTGTACAGAGGGGATGAAAGAGGCAGCAGATTTGGAAAGCAATACAGGGAAGCTAGGAGGTACAGCTGAATAAGGAGACTTTCAGACATGGTGGAAAGCAAGAGCAAATCTACTAAGGCAGAGAATAAGGCAACACATACAAAGCTCATACAGAGTAATTTCAGGTCAGAGTATGAATAACTAGGGGATCTGGAAAGGTTTAGTTGAAGAGAGGAGTTAGGAATTCTGAGAGGCTCAAAATGTAAGTTCAGGGGATAAGTACAGTTTTTGTGAAGGTATGAAAGCATGACATGGGATGTCACGGATGGAGAATATCAAATAATAAACAAAGCTAAGAACTGAAAGGGAAAAACTGGAGAGGAAGGGGTATAAGATGGTATACAACTTTCCATCCAAGACAAAGGAGTGTGTATTCCTTCCCTTCCTTCTTTTGACATTAAGAAGACTCTTTGGGGGAGGCCAACCTAACTGCCTGGAGTCTATCCACTCCCACTTTCTCCAGAAGATTGTAACCCTAACCTGCCCTACTTTCTTTCATCTTAAACCTCTGCTTTCCATATTGTTTAATAGCTATAAGACCCTTTACAAGTCATTTCCCTGTTTGCCTGTTTCCTCAACTATAAAATGAGCTGGAGAAGGAAATGGCAAATCATTCTATTATTTTGCCAAGAAAATTTCAAATGGGTCACAAAAAATTCAGACACAATTGAGCAACAAAAATTTTGACCAATGCAATGATCAACAATTCCAGAAGGCCATTGCTAAACCTACCCACCACCTGAGAAGGAATGTTGCATGCAAGATACTGAATAAGCCATATTTTTGGCTATGATCAATCTGGAAATGTGTAGTGCTTGACTATACACATTTGTTATAATGTTTTTCCCCCCAATGAGGGAGGAGGGAAGTTGGGGAGAGTAAAAAATGCACTGTAATTGAAAAAAATCAAAACAACTACAATTAGATCCTACCATGCTCTCAACCAATCTACAGTTGTTTTCTTAGTCAAACCCTTGGAAAAAGCTAAGCACACTCAGTTGCCTCCATTTCTTTTCAAAACTCTTACTTCTCAACTCAATGAATTATGGTTTCTGATCTCATCACCCAATTGAAGCTCCTTTCTCCCAAGTTACTAATGATCAAGAGATTAACGCGGTCTTTTTCTCAGTTGTAATCCTTCTCCACCTCTTTGCTGTATTTGACACTGTTGAAGACCCTTTCTCCTGCTGGATCCTCCTTCCTCTCTGTCCTTTCATGATACTCTCTGATACTTTTGAAACTCTTTGGTTTTCTGCTTATCTAAGTTGTGTAACTAAGTTGTCCCTTATTTGCCAAACTCCTTTGCTGGTTCATCATTCACATCAAGCCTCTTAACTGTTGGTGCTCCATAAAATTCTATGGTAGGCACTCAAATCTCTCCCTAGTCATGCTCTTGGTGCCCTCATCAGCTCCAATGGTTAGATTATTTATACCCATTAAGCAGGTAACTCACAGATTCATCTATCTTGCTTCTCTGAGCTTCAATCCCACATCACTAACCAGCACAGCTCAAGATGTCCAAGAGAATTCATTATCTGTCCCCCAGCTTCCATGTCTCCTTACACATCTAGTCTTGTTTTCGTCTCTCATTAGGATCCCTTCTCTTCTCACAGTTCAGTCCCTCATCTCATTTCCCCTTCGATGACTACAAGGGCCTCCTCCCTGCCAAGCGTTGTCTCCACTTGGGCCCATTGTGCACACTTGCCAAGTGACTGTCCTCAAGTCCGGCGCAGACCCCTCACTGGGCTCCTCAGCCTCTCCTTTAGCTGCACCGTGTCCTCCTAATCTCTCTTCCAGGCTCCTGCTGCATTGCTGGGCACACCGTCTCCTAATGGTCTGCTCAGTCTGCACAGGCTGGATGCCAGGCACTGTTCCTTTCCTCCTCGTCAAATGCCAGTCTTTCTTCTGGTCCCTTCTAAAGAAGCCTTTTCTGCGGGCGAACATCAGTGCGCTCCCAAAATCCCTTCACAGTTCTTCTCCATTCTCTACTCACATATATTCGCCCCCGTTTCCCCACTAAGATGTAAGCGCCCACCAAGCACATGGCTTGAGACCCTGGGTGTTTAATAAATGCTTTTTCATTCATTCTAGGCATAAGGGGGTGGCCTGGCTCTGGGGGCTCCAGGGGAGTCCCCGTCGGCCTGACCGGTGGGGGGTCGCGGCTCCCCGGGCCCGCCCTCGGGGTGCACGGCAGGGACGGGTCGGGGGGGAGGGGCGCCCGGGCCGCTCACCTTGGCCCGCTTGCGCCGGCTGGTGCGGCGGCCCTCGGGGGTCTCGGCGATGCCCGTCTCCATGGGCGCCCCGGCGGGGCCGGGCGCTCCGGCGGGGCCGGGCTGCGGCGCCCCGGCGGGGCCCGTGGGCTCCGCCAGGCCGCCGGGGGGCGAGGCCCGCAGCGGCTCCTTCTTGCGCGGCGTGCGCTCCCCGCCGGCGCCCGCCCCGCCGCCGGCCCCGGCCCCCGCGCCGGGCCCCGCCTCGGCCGAGGCCGCCAGGCCCGCCGCCGGGGGCGCCGCGGTCACGGCCGCCGCCGCCACGGCCGCCGCCGCCTCGGCGCCGTTCTCCGCGCCGCCCGCGGCCCCCGAGCCCGCCTCGGCCCCCGAGGCCGCCGCCGCCGCCGCCGCCGCCGCCGCCGCCGCCGCTGCCGCCGCCGCCGCCGCCGCCGCCGCCTTCTTGCCGGTCAGCATGGCCCGCCGCCGCCGGACCGCGCGATGCCCGCCGCCGCCGCCGAAGGCCGAAGGCCGCCGCAGCCCCGGCCCGCCGCGCGCGCTCCCGACCCGCGCCGGACAAAGCGTCCGACACCTGGCGGCGGCGGCGGCGCGCACGCTGCGGCACGCGGGCCCACGGAGCCGCCGCGTCGCCGGCTAGAGCGGCGGCACGCCCGCAGAGCGCGCGCGGACGCCGGCGCCGGGGCGGGGGGGCTCGCGCGCCCCCTCGCGGCCGGAAGACTCCTCTGCCGGCGCCCGAGTGTCGCGACTCCTCGAGGGCGATGCCAGGCTCCAGTGGTGGGCCCAGAGGGTGGCAGAGGAGCCTACAAAGGGAAAAACTCAAGGGCTGCCCCGTAAGGGAGCTCACCCAGCACCTTGAGTGGAGAACCCTGGGTCGGGGAGCGGAATAAAAATCATGCACGCACGGACCAGGTGATGAAACCTACAAGGGGTCAAAAGAAGACTAGATCTCTGACTTTGTGGGGGGACTGAAGAGGCCTTGGAACCCCGACTGTGAAGCCGCAGAAGACAGGTTGTGGAGTGGTGCGGAGGAGAACATCAGACGTGGAGGATATTAGAATACAGCATCTCAACTAGTGGAGACGTTGGAATGCAAAATTGCAGCCGAGAGACCAAAGCCTATAGAATATTAGTGCTGGAACACAACTAAACATTCATTCCAACTAAACACTGTTTTACAGATGAGGAAATTGAGGCAAACAGAGTGAAATGACTCACGCAGAGCCACAGCTTAGTATGTGTCTGAGGCTGGATTAAAAACATGCTACCAAGGCTGCTAAGGGCCGGGAATGCAAACACAAGCAAAAAAGAAAAAAAGACAGTTCCTCCCCTCAAAAAAGCTTTTACATTCCAATAGGAAAGAAAGCCTAAAGGAAACTGAAAAAAAAAAAGGAGGGACTCTTGGGAAGAAGAAGGTATGATGGAGGATGATGGAAAGACTGGAGATGCAACCTGGTAAGAAATGAAGAGATGGCTGACCTCGGTGCTCTCTATAAATGGAAGAGATTATAATGAATCGAACATATGTTGGATATCAACCTCAGAGACTTACCCCAAGGAATTCTGGGGGGAAAATTTAGAAAACTGAGAGAAATTAATTTTAGACCATTATGTCACACAACATACCACAATAAGTTTCAAATACATGATTGAGACATAAAAAAAACCTGTTATAAGTAAATCAGAGAAGATTAGAAGATGATATTTTTCAAAATCATGGAGAGAATTCCTGACTAAACAAGAAAGAAAAGATCATAAAAGATAAAATGAACAATATTGACTCAAAGTTTTTTAAAATAGTATTTTGTTTTCCCACTTACATGTAAAGATTATTATTTTTTAAGAAAGATTTTATTTATTTTGAGTTTTGCAATTTCCCCCATTCTTGCTTCCCTCCCCCACCCTAAAATTATTTTTAATATTAATCTTTTTAAAAATTTTAGATTCCAAATTTTCTCTCTTTCTGTCTTACCTCCCCCTTCCTAAGAAAGTAAGCAATTTGATATAGGTTATATATGTGCCATCTTGTAAAATATATTTCCACATTAGCATTTTGTGAAAGAAGAAACAGACCCAAAGGAAAAAAGGGGGGAGGAGGGAAAAATAATATTCTTTGATCAGCATTCAGATTATCAGTTCTTTCTCTTGAAGTAGATAGCATTTTTCATAATGGTTGACTCAAATTTGAAAAGGTTTTATACAAAAGTCCACTGGGATTGGGGGGAAGAATGGGAAATTTTTGCAGCAAATTCATTCTTTAATATCTGAAGATTATATATATATATATATATATATATATATATATATATGGAATTGAAAGAAAAGTATAAGAACAAAATCCATTCCTCAATAAAGGAATGCCCAAAGGATATCTAAGCTACCAGCAACCACATTTAAAAAATGTTCCAAATTATTAATAATGAGAGAATTGGAAATTAAAATCATTCCAAAATTGTATCTTTCCATCAGATTGGCAAAGATGACAAAAAAGTACAAACATAACTGTTGGAGTGGTTTGAGGTCTTATGATTGGTCTGTAGTCAATGAAGCTGGGAATTGATGCAATCATTTTTGCTGTTTTCTTTTTCTTTTATTCTTTCATGATGAACTTCAATACCAACATCTGCATATACAAAGAACAGAAAAAGAGGATTGTATGTGAAATTGTGTAACTATTAAGTTGAATTTGTTTTTTGGGGGGTATATAATACAATTATATATTAGTAACAACACTGTCCTGTTTATGTACCTTCTCTCTCTCTCTCTCTCTCTCTCTCTCTCTCTCTCTCTCTCTCTCTCTATCTCTTTCTCTCTCTCATGTGTGTTTTTTTGTATGTTTATGTTTCACTGAGACTCTTTTTGGGAATAGAGGTAACAATAACTCTCTCTAGCTTCCGACTCTTCCCCACAAACTTCTCCCTTTCCCTCAATAAAAGTCCTCTCCAATAGAAATAAGTATAGTCAAGACAAAACAGAGCCATATACTGGCTATTTCTGAAAACATACAGAGCAGTGATTGGCCCTTGCACTGAACAGAATTCTTAAATTTTTCAAGATTGTTTTTCTGGACAATAGGATAGTCTTTGTATGAATTATTCTCCTGGTTTTACTCAATTCACTCTGCATCAGTTCCTACAAGTTTTCACTGCTTTCTCTGACTCCCATTTCAAATTTCTTACAGCACAATAATATTCTATTGCTTTCATATTCAGTGATGATTTGTTTAGGCATTCCCGAAATGACTGATATCCAATTTATTTGGATTTCCTCGTTACAACACCAAAAAAAATTGCTATGAATATTTAACATATCTATTTGAAAAATAAAACTACCAATGGTATTACTATGTTAAACTGTATGCAGTTTAATGATTTGGGGAGTATAGTCTGGAATGTGCGTTAGAGAAAGCTCTCACTGGTTTGTGAAATCAATTATCACTTTTTCAGGATGAGATACACATTTGCAATTCAATATGGTAAATAAGGGCTAAATGTATTACTTTGTTAGTTGTCTAGACTTGAAAGTCAAATTTTTTTTTTTTTTTTTTTTACTTTTCAAGGCAATGGGGTTAAGTGGCTTGCCCAAGGCCACACAGCTAGGTAATTATTAAGTGTTTGAGGCTGCATTTGAACTCAGGTCCTCCTGACTCCAGGGCCGGTGCTCTATCCACTGTGCCACCTAGATGCCCTGAAAGTCAAACAATTTCCCCCTTAGTCTGTTAAACATTTATCGTCTTTGATCTAGAAACAATGCTTATTTACAATGTTCAATGCAAGGACCAATCACTACTCTGTATGTTATCAGAAATAGCCAGTATGTGGCTCTGTTTTGTCTTGACTATACTTATTTCTATTCTATTCTATTACAACAAACGTACAATAAAAGGCTCAGGGAGTGAAGACATCATCAAACTGGAGACCTGGTGACTTTATTACTACCACCACTATTGCCACTACTATCATTCCCACCAATGCTACCACTACCACTACTACTCCTATTACCACTACCATTACTGTCATCACTACTACTACTGCCATCACCACCACCACTACTACTTCTATTTCTTCTTCTTCTTCTTTTATTACTACTAAATAATTGCAATAATAATTGGCATTTACATAGCACATTAAACTTTGCAAAATGATTTATATCCAATATCTCATTTGATCTCTAGGTATAAATCACAATTAATTTCCAAAATGGTTGGCCTTTTTTTTGTCTCATCAAAATAAGTTGTTTTCCAATTCGGTGTTTACATTTTTTCTTTCCAATATGACTACATCCTATGATATCCATCTATCACAGACAAAACAGAGTTTTGTAGGATGTAAAATGGATAATTTTAATTTCATGAAGTTAAAAAGGTTTTGCACAGACAAAACCATAGTAGCCAAAATTAAATAGACAGCAGGAAACTGGGGGGGTGGGGGTGGAAATTTTACAGCAAGTATCTCTGACAAAGGCTTCATTGCTCAAATATATAGGGAACTGCATTATTTACAAAAATACACATCATTCCCCAATTGGTAAATGGTCAAAGAATATGAATAGGCTGCTTTCAGAAAAAAATTAAAGTTATTTATAGTCCACTGAAAAAAAATTTTAAATCACTATTGATTAGATGAAATATAAATTAAAACAAATCTGAAGTAACACCTTGAACCTATCAGTTTGGCTAATATGACAGAAAAGGAAAATGACACACTGAAAGGGATATAGAAAAAATTGGGATGTTAATGCACTATTGGTGGAGTTGTGAACTGATCCAGCAAATCTGGAGAGCAATGTGGAACTATAGCTGAAAAGCTATAAAACTATGCATACTTTTTGACCCATCAATAACACTAAGTTTGTCCTCCAAAGAGATCAAAGGAAAAGGAAAAGGATATCTATGGACAAAAATATTCCTGGTGGTTCTTTTTCTGTGGTAGCAAAGAACTGGAAATTGAGGGTATATCTGTCAATTGAGTAATGACTGAACAATTTGTAGTATATGATTGTGATGGAATGCTATTGTGCTATAAGAAATGATAAAGAGAATGCTCTCAGAAAAACCTGGGAAGACTTACATGAACTGATGCAAAATGAAATGAGCAGACCAAGAATGATATTGTACAGTAATATTGTAATGATTATCAATTGTGAATGACTTAGTTATTCTTAGCAATAAAATGATCCAGGACAATTTCAAAGGACTCATGACGGGGAAAAAACTGATAAAATCTGAATGCAGATCAAAGTATATTTTAAAAACTTTTAAAAACTTTTTCTTATTTCTTTTCCAATTACATGCAAAGGTAGTTTTCAACATTTAACCATTTGCTAGTTTATGAGTTCCACATTTTTAGCACTCTTCCCCCTCCCCATGGCAGTGAACAATCTGGTAAAAGTTGGACATGTTTAACATATTTCCTTATTAGTCATGTTGTAAAAGAGGAATTCAAACTAAGAGAGTAAAATATGAGAAAGAAAAGCAAAAACAATTCTTTAAAAGTGAACATAGTATGTTTTGCTCTGAATTCAAACTTCATATTTTTTATTTTTTGACTTTTTGGGGGGGGGTTGTGGATGTCATATTCCAAAACAGGTCCCTCAGGAATGTCTTTGATCACTGAACTGCTGAGAAGAGTTGCATCCATAAAGTTGACCCATCTCACAATGTAGTTGTTAATGTGTACAATGTTCTTCCATTTTGGTCACTTCACTCAGCATCAGTTCATGTCAAGTCTTTCCAGACTTTTTTAAAGTCTGGTCACTGATGATTTTTTACAAACCAATAGTACTCCTTAATTCATATGCCAAACTTGTTTAGCCATTCCTCAATTGATGGGTATTCATTCCCTCAATTTCCAGTTCTTTGCCACTACAAAAAGAGCTACTATTAAAATTTTTTGTACATGTGGTTTCTTTCCCTTTTTCTATGATCACTTTGGATCACAGACCTAGTAATGATATTGCTGGATCAAAGGATTATTGTCCTTTGTGCATAGTTTCAAATTGCTCTCCAGAAAGATTGGATCAATTCACAATCAAAGGATACTTTTTTACCTTTCATTTTTCTTCTTCTTCTGGTCTGCATTATCTTTTGCAACATGGCTAATATGGAAATGTTTTGCATGATTGTACGTATATAATCTATATTAAAATGTTTGCTTCTCTCAAAGGGAAAGAATTTTTAAAGTTAAAAAATGAATGCTAAATTTTTTGTTTACATGTAATTGAGAAAAAATAAATAAAAATTGTAAGTTTAAAAAAATAAGAATTCTTAGAGGGAGGAGTTTTAAGAAGAATCATTCTTTTCTTAGGGTGAGGCCTAATATAGACAATGATTCTTCATTTAGTAATCCTAAAAACTCTAACTGAAACCATACTTTTATTCTGTCTTAATGTGGAATTTCTTTTGTTTTTAAATTTCTATGAAGTAGTTGGAAACAGCTGAGGGGGGACGTCTTTTCTGAGTTGGCAGGAGAAACCTTATTGCTTATTGCTCAGAAATTTGTCTACTAATAAAATTGTATCTTTGTCATATTTGGATAAGAGAATTTTTTTCCTTCCACATCATGTAAGGAGCAATATAAATGCATTAAGAGTTGTCAGTAGCTGTCAGGTCCCTTCTGGATGCTAAGCTCCATGAGAGCAAGAGTTGGGTCTTCTGGGGTGTCTAGGTGGCTCAGTGGATAGAGCACCGTCTCTGGAGTCAGGAGGACCTGAGTTCAAATCCAGCCTCAGACACTTAATTACCTAGCTGTGTGACCTTTCGTCACACCCCATTGCCTTAAATAAAAAAAAAATAAAAAAAAATAAAGAATTTAGTCTTGATTAAACCCTGTAATTTCACATCCTCCTCCCCAGGGGTCAAGCATTAATGAAGGCCAAAAAGAAATTAATGAAGGCTAAAAAGAAATTCTGAAAAAAAAAGTCTGAGAAGACTGGCCAATATGATCAGAAAGGATAATGATCATTGTTGGAAGGGTTGTGGGAAATCTGGGACACTATTACATTGTTGGTGGAGCTGTGAACTCATCCAACCTTTCTGGAGAGAAATTTGGAGTTACACCCAAAGGGCAACAACAATGGGCATACCCCTTGACCCAGCAATACCACTACTGGGTCTATACCCTGAAGAGATGATGAAAAAGGGTAAAAACATCACTTGTACAAAAATATTCATAGCAGCCCTGTTTGTGGTGGCAAAGAATTGGAAATCAAGTAAATGTCCTTCAATTGGGGAGTGGCTTAGCAAATTGTGGTATATGTATGTCATGGAACACTATTGTTCTATTAGAAACCAGGAGGGATGGGAAATCAGGGAAGCCTGGAGGGATTTGCATGAACTGATGCTGAGTGAGATGAGCAGAACCAGAAAAACACTGTACACCCTAAAAGCAACATGGGGGTGATGATCAACCTTGAAGGACTTGCTCATTCCATCAGTGCAACAATCGGGAACAATTTTGGGCTGTCTGCAAAGGAGAGTGCCATCTGTATCCAGATAAAGAGCTGTGGAGTTTGAACAAAGTTCAAGGACTATTACCTTTAATTTAGGAAAAAAAAACCCCAATATCTTATTGTCTGATCTTGTTACTTCTTAGACTTCTTGTCTCTTCCTTAAGGATGTGATTTCTCTCTCATCACACTCAATTTGAATCAATGTACAACATGGAAACAAAGACTGACAGATTGCTTTCTGTGGGGGTGTGGGGGGAGGGAAGTAAGATGGGGGGAAATTGTAAAACTCAAATAATGTCTTTAATAAAAAAAAGTCTGAGAAGAGAGAATTCAATTATTTAACAAAACACCTGCCTTGTGTAAGAGTGTAAAGCAATAAAGCAATTATACCTATAGCAAAGAAGTGGGTCAGTCAACAAACATTATTAAGACTCATAAAAAAGCCAATGGGCAGCTAGGTGGTACAGTGGAGATAGGCCACCAGGCCCTGGAGTCAAATCCGGCCTCAGACACTTAATAATTACCTAGCTGTGTGACTTTGGGCAAGTCACTTAACCCCATTGCCTTACAAAAACTAAAAAAAAAAAAGTCAGAAGTTCTAAGCACTCTATTAAGTGCTGGGGATACAAAGAAAGGCAAAGACAGTCCTAGATTTCAATTCATGACCATCTAAAAAGGAGAAGATAACTATGAACAAACAAGCTTTATACAGGATAAGTAGGAAATAATTCATAGAGGGAAAACACTAAAATTAGGGAGAATGAGAAAAGGCTTCCCATAGAAGATAGGATATGCTTGAAGGAAGCCAGGGAAGTCAGGAGGTAGAGATGAAGAGAGGCACTGTGTATGATTCTGAGGGGGGTGGGGTGTGGCCAGCCCAGCCCATGTCACAGAAGCACTTTGTTGGGGTGCTGGGGGGAAGTGAAAAAACAGGGGCTAGAGATGGGCAGCCACAGAGACTTATTGCAAACCATGCTTCCCTCAATCTTTAGGGAGACTATGGTTATTGATGGATAGGTCAAACATCCTATGGAATGTCATCTTTTGGCTGCTCAACTACAAGCCGATCCTGCTCCTGGTCCTGGTGGCATTGCTGTTGCTTAGCAACTGGCTAGTCAAGCAAGAAGTCTGCCCAATCACGATGAAACAGGATACGGTGAGGGGGAGAACAGTTGGGGCAGATGCTGGGGATGTTTGAAGAGCAGGGAAAGCAGTTAGCTAGGGGAGTTTAGGGAGGGGATATATCAAGAGTATGTGCTTATGCACCTAGGAGTAAAAATGCCAAGAACATAAGGAAAAGAGCCATCACTAGGAACAGGGCAAACAGCAAGAAGCACCCTCAAGGCAACCTTGTACTCTGAGAGGTGAAACTAATACATTTAATTAAGACAAATTCAATTGATCATGATGGGGGAATTAGTCCCTAACATAAAAAAATTTTCAGCTTTCTGGGTCTCAGTTTCCTCCTGGGTCAAATGAGGGGATTGAACTAGATGGTTTCTGAGATCTATTCCAGCTTTGGAATCCTATGATCCTAAACCCTGTACCCTCTAAATTTCAGTGCCCTGCAACAAAGCCCCAGTCACCACATCCTAGTTATGGCTCTGGTAGGGATGTGATCATATGGAGTATAGTAATGGACATAGGAGAATTTGGAAAGTGTTGGATATGGTTGGGAGCTGGAAATCATAGTACTTAGAGCTCAGAGGGAACTTAATATTATCTAGTTCAACAGAGAAGGAAACTGTGTTTCAGAAAGATAAGACGATTTGCCCAACGGAAAGTGTTAAGAGCCAGAATTCAAACCCATAGTCCCTGACTCCACATCTATGTTCTTTTCAATACACCATACTGCCTCCTCTCTGCAAACTCATGGGCCTGCTGCCCTCAGTGGTAAAGTGTGTCTTGCTGAGATCGATTGCTCATTCTCAGTCCTTGCTTTGCCACCAATTTTCTTGTGGATCTTAGAGTGTCTGTTATTTTATGAAAAGCAAGAGATTAGCAATTCCCAAGGGAATTCTTTGGTGGTTTGGAAGAGACTATGTGTCAGTTCCCTTTAAGTGTGGAGACTTTTCAACCAGTCCAGTTATAGAGAAGAGTAGTATGCATGTGACTAGTAAACCCAGAGAAATGGGAAAGGACTTATAGGAAGCTCTACATGATTGGAGTTTACAGGGAGTTAATTATACTATCACAGCAGAAGCATGAAGGAGATGCCCTGAGATACTCAGATACAAACCCTAGCACCATCCTTGACTCCACTCTTTCCCTTCTTCCCTCCCTGTATCTCAGACTGTTGTCAACATCCTTCAGTTCTATCCATCACCTTTTACTAGTCTAGTCTCTCTAAACTGTGCTCTCATCTAGAATATTCCAATAGCTTCTGAAATAGTCTCCCTGCCTCCATTATCTTTCTTAATTCTTCTTCCTTTCAACTGCTAAAATGGCATCCCTCTAGCTCTGGTCTTATTTGTCACTTCCCTATTTCTGAAGTTTTAATGGCTTCCTCTTGCATCTAGGATAAAATAAAACTTCTCCTCTCCCCCCCAGCCCTCCAATTTGATGTTTAATATCTTTTTACAATCTGGTTCCAACCTACCTTTACAGAATGAATTCATATTACTCATCTTTGCAAATCTTCTATTACAGCAAAATTATCTTACTTGCTGCTATTCCCTAAACTTAGAATTCTATTTTCTCCCTATTTTCATTTGCATATATCTTCCCAAGCCAGGGGTATGCAACTGAAAGTAAGTTCTCATAGATCACTCCTAACTTCAACAGAATTGAATGTCACTGTCCCTATTGTACAAAATGGTGATGGATAAAGTTATAATTTTTACTTTATTCAAATGTTAAAATAAAGCATTTCTTGCATTGAAAAAAGCAACCTAGATCTTGCCATTGTAAAAGATTTAATATTACTTTGAGGGCACTTAGTCTGGCTTTCATTAGCTAGGTGTGAGAATATATAGTGTCTGGCTCTTACCAAAGAGTTATCAGCTGGCCTTGATGAAGGGAAAGGCTTTTTAATCACCTCAGTCTAACAGACAGGAGATAGCTGGTAGGACACCTTGAAGAGATGAGGTCCAAAAGCTGGTGGTAGGGAGTAATGTCTAGCAGGAAACAGAAGATCATCAAAGTGTTATACTCAGCAGGTAGCATAAAAGTTCCAGAGAAATGTGGAGCTAAAGAGATGTAAGACCCTGTAGGGAGCAGATTATGTGATAGCCAATACCATAATAAACCAAGATTCAGAAGTGGCCCTGTGGTATCAGAGGTAGGAATTGCCTTTCCATGAATGTGTCCTGGCCACAGTGTTTTTTACATGTGTGTGTCCCTAAGGCTATGACTATAGATCCCCATAATAAGGTCTACTTATAGACATTTTATATACCTTATTTATGGTGGGGAATGATCTATTCCTACATTTCTTTTCATTTCCTACATTTCTTTTTTTTTTGTTTAGGTTTTTGCAAGATTTTGTCCAAGGCCACACAGCTAGGTAATTATTAAGTGTCTGAGGCTGAATTTGAACTCAGGTACTCCTGACTCCAGGGCCATTGCTCTATCCACTGTGCCACCTAGCCACCCCCTATTCCTACATTTCTTGCTGTGTCTTTTCATTAATATCTTTGGTGTGAACTCATTATGTCCTCTGATTGATTAGTAAGAACATATATCTGTGGAGGAATGTGATGCAGACCCAAAGATTACCTAAAATCTTGGGCAGCTCTTCTGGGAGCCCCACACAGAAGCATGAGTTCTATGGTTATTGCACTGTGGAAGATTATTCAGCAGATCCTTTCTGGATATTCTAGGACTTACTGCAAGAATCCATCTCTTCTCCTTTACATTGTGATTGAAAAGGAAGGTTTTTTCCAACAAGAATACCATAGCCCTAGAGCATAGCATTTTTAATGCCTATACAACATCCTTAGCAGATGCAAAAACTGCCCAGATTTCTCTGCTTTGGTGCCCAGCCACACCTATGGCATGCTCTGGCCAAGATTTCAAGTGTTCACTCTTTTGTGATCCTTCAGGACTATCCCATTCAAAAGCACCATAAAGTTTCATATTAAATCCCCTCTGGAGGGGCTGGTAGATAAAGGCACTCCTTTAACACCACACTACATTCAGAGGTCTTGTGATTAATGCCATCCCCTGTATCATGATCTACTTTGACCATGATCTCATCTTTGATAATTCCTTTGACCAGGAAAGGTCTTGAATTTTCTCACTTATTCTTGGTTGTTGTCATTGTCATCATCATTATCATCACCATGCCCTTTAATGGATATCACACAGGTAATGGTCATATGGAAATGAAACTGGGTCTGGGACTCTACCAGAAAGCAGAGTCATCAATACTGGGGAAATTAGCTTTATCCAACTCAATCTTCTCTGCCTCAGTTTTCTCTGGATGACTGGTAGCAAATACGATCATATGATGAAGGGTTTAAGGAAGTGATACAGGCCAAGAAGAGAGGCAAAAAATCCTTAGGACAAGTTTAACTCTTTAGATGGCTTATTACTGTTGAAACAATGACAGAAGTCGGAACTATAGGAGGAAGTAGTCATCCTGGCCTGAAATCCCACAAACAGCATCCTAATGGACTGGGTATGGTTCAGATCACTGATATCTGACCATGACAACATAATTTTGGAAAATGAAAAATTCAAGAAAGAATATTTAATTCGAGATATATATATGTATATATATGTATATATACATATATATACATATATATATATATATATATATATATATATATATATATATATATATATATATATATGAAGGGTAGCCAGGTGGCATAGTACATAGAGCACCAACCTATGAGTCAAATACTTAACCTTGATTGCCTCAAATCCAGGTCATCTCCAGTTGATGAGTGATAAGAGAAGAGGGCCTGGGAACAAAGGGACACCTACAGTTAGAGGGTGTAGTAATCTGGAGGAGGATCTAACAAAAGAAACTGAGAAGAAGTAGTCAGCGAGGTAGGAGGAGAATCAACATAGAATGATGCTCTGGAAACCTAGAGGAAAAGAGAGTTCCAAGGATGAGAGTGATCCACAGTATCAAAGACTGCAGAGTAGTCAAGGAGAAGGAGGATGGAAAAGGTCATTGGACTTGGCAGCTAACAGAGCATTGGTAACTTTGAAGAGGAAAGTGTTGGTAGAGTGATAAAGTTGGAAGCTGAATTTTAAAGAATTAAATTAGTGAGAAGAGAGAAAGAGATATTTATTACAAATAGTCTTTTTGAGGAGGTTAGTTTAAAAAAAAACCATTCCATCTAAAGAATTTGAAAAACTAGACATTTTACCAGTCTAGAGGCAGCCTATTTCAGTGAAAAGCAAGCAACAAACGGAAAAACAGCCCACTGGATTTGGAGTCAGAACATCTTGATTTGAATCCCAGCTCTGCTACTTACCTTGGACAAATCACTTAACCTCACTACTCTATCCTCTGTGCCACCTAGTTAACCCTCTTCTTGTTCAATCCATTGTATTCCATCCCATCTCCTCCAAAAGAACACCCCCTCTGTCATCTCCATTCTTTCCCTTATTTCCCCAAGGCAGTGGGGTTAAGTGGTTTGCCCAAGGCCACGTGGCTAGGCAATTATTAAGTGTCTGAGGTCAGATTTGAACCCAGGTACTCCTGAATCCAAGGCCGGTGCTCTATCCACTGCACCACCTAGCCACCCTCTTTCCTTTACTTTCAATCTTTCCCTCTTTATTAATTCTTTTGTCTCCCTACCCTCAGTCCTCATCTGAAAAAAATGAGGGGACTAGGGGCAGCTAGGTGGCACAGTGAATAGAGCACTGGCCCTGGAGTCAGGAGGACCTGAGTTCAAATGCGGTCTCAGACACTTACTAATTACCTAGCCGTATGACCTTGGGCAAGTCACTTAACCCCATTGCCTTGCAAAAAAACCTAAAAAAAAATGAGGGAACTGTTTTAGGTGCACTTTGAGTTTTCTTTCAGCTATAAATCTTTCATCCCATGATCTAAAGGGAGCCTCAGAGAATAGTTGCAAATATATATAATACACACCCATTTCTTATTGAGGAGTTAGTCAGACTTCCTCCTGAGTAGAAGGAAAGGCAAGTGGCCTTGGGGAAGAAGGACCTGATCACCAGTTGCAGAGAGACTGTCAGAGCCTGATAACAGTTCAGAATATGATGACTCATTAGAGGAAGAAACTGGATGTTGCAACGAACCAGAGTTAGGAAAATCAAGATTCTCCCAGCCTCAAGGGGACTTTTCCTCATACAAGGGGGAGGGTTGAACTTTGAAATAGCTTCTTTCTTTGCTAATGTTTAGTCATGGAGGCTCCAAATGAATAGAAGGGACACTCAAAAAGAGAGTAACACCCTTATCCACCTACCAGCTCATCAGGGCTCTACTGGTCAGGGTATGGGAAGATGATGCCAGGCAGTCTGGGTCAGTCACAAGCTTAGGCTGAGATCCTAGACTGAGTATAGTTGACTTCTCAGGCTAGAAGCCAAGCTAATTAATATATTTTAGGAGGAAATGGGGGAAGTGTTTCTTTATTCAGTCAAATGAGGCTAATCATTGCTGAGCAAATAATATATGTTTTGAGGCTTATCAAAATATATAACAAGTCAATTCTTCATTATGACTGCTGTTCAATATACTTTTTAAAAAATAAATTTATATTAATATTTTTCTATATCTCCTAAATTTTTCCTTGTATCATTTTCCCATCCTCTGTCAGAAATGTATCTTTCATAACAAATAATTTTTTTCAACAAGAAAAATAGAGGGAAAAATCATCAAAACTAATTAGAATATAGAAAAAAATCTCACAATATGGGTATGTCAAACATCCATGGATATCTCTTCCCACCCCTCATACCCAACTCCAAAGCCTTCATTGAGTAGGAAGATGTGTTTTCTCAATCTCTTCTTTGAGGCTGAACTCATGCTTTGCAATTTTATGTAATATAATCGTTCACAGTTGCATTTTTTTTTTAGGTTTTTGCAAGGCAAATGGGGTTAAGTGGCTTGCCCAAGGCCACACAGCTAGGTAATTATTAAGTGTCTGAGATCAGATTTGAACCCAGGTACTTCTGACTCCAAGGCCTGTGCTTTACCCACTATGCCACCTAGCCGCCCCCCACAGTTGCATTCTTAGCTTCTTTATGTATTAACCAGGGGTATGCTGGAGCCAAGTTTCAAAGACCTTCAAGTTTAATTTTGAGCATTTGTATTACGGAAATTGGCAAATCAGGACATAATTTATTATTTTGGAGATTGTCTAGACTTAAGAAAGCAATGGAGAAATACAAACTAGTCAAATTAAACTGAAAAGTGTGTCATAGGTACATATTTTGCCCTGGAGAGCTGGTTGTTAAATCTATAGCAACACTTCCTGGTTAGTATGTAATGTTGTTTGTCTCTCCTGCCCTATGTGTATGTAACAGGTTTCTGTAAGGAATCTTTGAATTTTGTCAGTAGTCCTTTATATCTAGCTCTGTTTTATTCTGCAACGAGATTTGTATCTTTGGTTTGATGTAGGATATGAGTGCAGTGGATAGTGCACAGGATTTGGAATCAGGAAGACTCATCTTCCTGAGTTTGAATCCAGCCTCAGACACTTTTTAGCTGTGTAACACTAGGCAGGTCACTTCACCTAAGAACTGGAGAAGGAAATGACAAACCACTCTAGTATCATTGCCAAGAAAACCCCAAATGAGCTCACAAAGAGTCAGACATGATTGAAAAATGTTTGAACCACAACAAAATTGTGTCTATCACATGCATCACTATTCTAGCTTGAACATTCCATGCTAAGTAGTTTCATATCATGGTGTTAAGGGAAATCATGCTGGATTTGAAGTCAGAGGATCTGGGTTTGCTCTCTGTGTGACCTTGGGAAAATCACTTAACATTACAACATATCCTATTTTTCTCATTTGTGAAATAAGAGGAAATTGGATAAGATGGGCTCTAAGACTTCTTGCAGCTTTAAATCTATGATTCTATTATTCCCTACCACCACTAATTATTTTTCAGTTTAACTTGCTTATGGTGGAGGTTCCCAGATATTTGAAAGGATACCATATAATTTGTTAAGATTGCAATTTTTCCCCTTCAAGGAAGAATGCTGGGAGATTGGATTTTTGTTATTCAAAATATACTAATAAATCTCTGTAGCTTTCTGCAGATAAAGTTATCTATAAAGGTAGGAGTGAGGGCTAGGTAGTTAGAAAGCAATGACCTCATCTCCTTACTTTTTGCTTTGGCTCAAATTAATTTTTCTGCCAGGTCAGAAAGGTTCTTGGGTAACTCTAACCCTAAGTCAGATGTGGGACAAGGACTGTGATAAGAATCTCAAACCCACAAGTTAAAAGATTTAATTTTATCCTGGAAGCACCCTGTCTATTTTTGGTTAGCAAGGTATGGTGGTTTATAGCTTCTGACTATGACTATAAAACTAACAGTCTACCCTAGTGAAGGAAAATATTTTTTACTAATAACCTCTTAGCTGATTGGAGCCAATAGATAGATGTCCCTGAAGAGGTGAAGCCGAGAAACTGGTGATGGGAAACATTGCTAGACCAGGGAATGATTCTCCTAGAGAAGAGCAAAGAAGGGAGACAGAAACAGATAGATAGAAAGAGAGATGGGCATTGAGAGGTGCAGCAAAGGCATTAACCATATGATGCTCAGGAGCAGCCTCAGCCTAGGGCAATGTCCTCCAGGGAGCCTTTCCAGAGAGCAAAGAAATGTGACACCAGTAGAAGACGGCAGCGGCCCTGCTACACTGGAAATGTGAGATGACCCTCTATATGTCTTTTCTCAGTCACATGTATCCTTCCATGTAAACTCCTAAACATCCATGTAAACTCCTCCAGGGTCTAATCACTATGAACAACCTTCCTGGGGGTTGGACCCAAATCTCATTGAAATCTAGGAGGATTATACATCCATTTTCCCTGCTGCAGCAAAGACCCCCTATACCTCCTTTCCTCTAAGGTCTAGTCACTAATCTTTCCCAGAAGCCAACTGTCTTCATCAGAATGTTGCCTTTAGGAGCACAGGGCAAAAAAGCACAGGCCATTTCCATATACTGTGCTTGTGTCCTGACAGCTGAATTCGGAGCCACTCATCGATGGGCTGTTTAACTGTAGGAGACCTTGCTCCAGATTTATTGTGGGGGAGACTCATTACAACTTTGCAGTTTAACTTGGATCTAATTGTATCCCCTGGGTGACAAGTAAAGGTAGACACAGCTATAGGTGCTTCAAAGCTATGGTTTTGAGTGGATGGGAATCCTCAGTGTACCTTGAATATAGAACAGCTTTTCTGGGCACCCTTCTTACATGGAGGGGTACACATATACAACATATAATACCAGATTCAGAGGCAGCTAGGTGTTACCAGAGATACAGTGTTGGGCTGAGAGTCAGCAAGACCTGAGTTCAAATCTCAATCTGAGATACTAGTTGTATGACCCTGGACAAGTCACTTATCCTCTGTTTGCTTCAGTTTTTTCAACAGTAAAATGGAGGCAATAATAGCACTTATCGCCTAGGATTGTTGGGAGGACCATGTAAGATAATAGTAAAAAGCATTATCATATTCTCTTCTTTCCCCACTCTCTTTACCCCTTCCTCTTTTGTATTCATGTGAGTGCTTGTGATTTTCCTTTACAAGAGGACAGGGACTGTTCATTTTTTGTCTTTCTGGACTGTGTCTGGTCTACCCTGTGTTTGGTACAGTGCCTTGTCAGTGTTTCCCCTTTGTAGAATGTACGCTCCTTAAGGATAGGGATGATTTACTTTTTGTCTTTTTGAACTTTCTGGTCTACTATGCATTTGGTACAGTGCTTGATACAGTAGGAACTTAATAAATGTCCGCTTAAATTCATAAGATGAAGTTTTCCTAAAAGTCCAAGTCAACTCTTCTATCTGGCACTTCTGGAATGTGGGAATTTAACCTTCCTTCACCTCAGTTTTTTCAGCTACAAAATGGAGATAGGCATACTTGCTTTTATGGAAATAGATATTTTTTAGGATAGTGTTGACATCATAAATTTCAGATATAGACTTCTTCTAGACCCTTTCTTTTTTTCTCCCCAATTATCTTTTATCACTTCAATCTTAAGGAAATCCCTCCAAAGGAGTGATTAGAGGAAATGGTGGCTGGGGATTTGGAGATGACATTGCTGAGTTGCCACTGGTTAGGTTAAGGGTTTTCAGTGGTTAACCAAAACCCCTTAATGGAATAATACTGTGGGTTGAATCTAAATCTCACTGAGTTCTAGAAGGATTATAGGTCCATCTTCCTTGCTGCAGCAAAGACCCCCTACACCTCCTCTCCTCCAGGGTCTAGTCACTATGAACAACCCTCCTGAGGGGTGATTCCAAATCTCATTGAAATCTAGGAGGATTAGACATCTATAGACCTCCTATACCTCCTTTCCTCTAAGGTCTAATCTCTAGTCTTTCCCAGGATCCAACTATCTTCATCAGAATGTTGTCTTCCTACATACAATAATTCCTAGCTACCATTCTCATGCATGTAGCCAACACTTAACTATCAATGTTTTCCCACCCAGTAGTTATATATGGGAACAAAACTGCTTATTGGCACTTGGGTGGGGTGATTCCAGGCAAACTGAAAAATGAGCCTCTCCCCCAACTCCCTGATTGCTCTTCAGTAGCAATTGAAATTTCTAAAACTAGAGTCCATCAAAATATCACTAACAATACTAAAAATAATATAACATTAATACTACTAATACATTATTAGGATAAAATAATATATCACTAGTAATAATATTCAAATAGGATAAAAATAATATTCTAGTAATAATAATCATAATAACTAATGAGAATAATGTCAGCTAGGATTTATTTAATGCTTTAAGGTTTGTAAGGGGCTTTTACTGCATAGTGGCTAGAAAACTGACCTGGAAGTTAAGAGGACCTGGATTTGAGTCCCACCTTTGACACATATGGGCTGTATAACCCTGAAAACTTTACCTCTCAATATTCCAGTCTACTGTCTAGAACTATAAGTTGCAAAAGAGGGATCAATTGTAGTAGAAAAATTTTCCTCACCTGAAATTCTCCACACAAAAGAAATCGCTGATGTTCTCATCCATGATAATAATAATAATAATAATAATGTTGACAGTTTAATTGTTAAAAATAATAATATATTAGTATTAGAAATAGCTGAATAGAGTAATGCACATATAATCCTGCATGCATAGATAAAAAGTACAAAATAATTTCATATGGAATTCAACAATGAATTATATATAATGGTAGTAGTCATTGTTTTTCCTGAAACTGTTTTTTGTTTTTTGCAAGGCAACGGGATTAAGTGACTTTCCCAAGGTCACACAGCTAGGTAATTATTAAATGTCTGAAGTTGGATTTGAACTCAAATCCTCCTGACTCCAGGGGTGGTGCTCTATCCACTGCACCACATCTTGCAGTTTCAGTTGTTGAGTCACTTCAGCTATGTCCAAGTCTTCATGACCTCAAAGATACTGGAGTGGTTTGCTATTTTTTTCCTCCTTTTACAGATGAGGAAACTGAGGCAAACAGGATGAAGTGACTTGCCCAGGACCACACAGCTAATGTGTCTGAAATTCTGGTAGATTCTGGAATTCAGGGTCAGCACTCTATGCATTATGGTGCCACCTAGTGGCATTGTTCTAATTCCTTTATGAGCAATATAACTACCCAAATTGGTTGATCTTAAAGGGTTCAGCACAATTATTTTTAAAAGACCTTACCCCGAAAGGCAAAGTAATACATTAATATTCTTTCTTTTATTAGCTTAGCTTGGGGAGTAAGAGACAAAGGAGACAGTTGATGTTAAATTTTCAGTGTGAGTTTTCACACCTCAGCATATGCCTCAAATTAGAGAGTTTGATTTGTTTTGTTGCTTGTCTAGACTTAAGAAAGTGATGGAGAAAATGTTAATGCATATTAAACTTCAAAGTGTGTTCAATACACATTTTTTCCAAAGGATCCAGGTCTTAAACATTTAGCAACACAGCCCTATTTGTTTCCCAATCTTTTTGGAATGAGGATCTTTTTTTTTAATATTTAAAAATTTCAAGATCTTCCCTGCTCTTGTCCTTCTTTCATGATAGCTGCTATATACATCCATATTTAGGGCGGCTAGGTGGCTCAGTGGATAGAGCACCGACCCTGGAGTCAGGAGTACCTGAGTTCAAATCCGACCTCAGACACTTAATAATTACCTAAACTGTGTGGCCCTGGGCAAGCCACTTAACCCCATTGCCTTGCAAAACAAACAAACAAAAATATATACATCCATATTTGCCAATTAAGAAAATACAAGATGAGGCTCATGTGAATGTTTGTTTTTTCATTTTATTTTTCAATTATTTGCTTAAATAAAAAATAAACCATTTTTTAAAAAAGAAAATGCACTGGGGTGGCTAGGTGCACAGTGGATAGAGCACTGGCCCTGGAGTCAGGAGTACCTGAATTCAAATCCAGCCTCAGACAATAATCGCCTAGCTGTATGGCCTTGAGCAAGCCACTTAATCCCATTGCTTGCAAAAACCTAAAAAAAGAAAGAAAAAAAGAAAATGCATACTGGTCAAACTCTACTAAAAATTCTGAGGACCTGTTTGCTCATTTGTCCTGTTGGATCATTTTCTTATTTTGATGGAGTTAAATATGACAGTAGATAGTACTTAGTACCAATAGGGGCTTCCAAGTTCCTCCTGTTAACTCTGAAGGTCTCCCCTTTCTCCCCTCCCCTCTCTTCCCCTCTGTCCCTCTCCCCCTTCCCCATCCCTCTCCCCGACCTTCCCTTCTTCTCTCCTCTACTTCCCTCCTCTCCTCTCCCCTCCTCTACCTCTCCTCCTTTCTCCTCTCCTCTTCATGCCTTTCTCTCTTACTTTCTCTCTCTGTCTTTTTCTTTGTGTAGATTCCTTTGTGTCTCTCCTCTCTCCCTCAACTCTGTCTCTGTCACACCATCTTTCTCTGTATCTCTATTTCTCTTCTCTCCCTCCCCATTTTCTTTCTCTTTTCTTTCTCCCTTCTCTCCCTCTTTCATTTTCACACACACACACACACACACACACACACACACATGAATCAAGGGTCTGTTCACTAAATGAATATCCCCCCCGGGGTTTGGCAGGAGGGCATCTGTTTTAATGAGGAGAAAGGAAATGGAAAGAGAACTCTGAATCATAAGCCACACAGTTATGTCTAATTCCTGCTCTAACCACAAAATTGTCTGGGTTTTTTGGTTTGTTTTGGGTTTTGGTTCACTTCTTTGGAGCTAAGTGGACTGTATGGAGATTGGTATGTAAATTAGGTTTAGGATTTTTTTTTTAATACACAGCATTAGAGTATAGAATATTGTGACATAAAATGTGAGATTTAAGAGAGGCCTTAGGACTTTGAATGTCAGAACTGAAAGTATTTTAAGGTAGTGGAAAGACTGATAGACTTTGAGTCAGGGTTAAGTGACTTGCCCAGGGTCACATAGATAATAAGTATCTGAGGTTCAATTTATACTCGGGGAGATGAGTCTTTCTGACTCCAGATCAGACACGCTCATGCTACCTACCCGCCTCTCTGAGGCTTATAAAATTCTTTCTTTACAATATTCCTGGGATGTCTATAAATCATTTTCCCCTATTCTATTCCTGAAAAAAAAAACCCTTTTGTTTCAGAGGATGTTGGTGGACCCAGGGGGTAGCAGAGCATATCTCACCAGACTGCTCAGACTGGGCAAACTGAATTACAACTTATTTCCAAACCATTGAAGGTAGCCGAAAGACTGGAGTCCATATACCATCCTCTGACTTTGAAACATGTTCTCATTTGCAAGTTTCCATTTTCTCTCCCTGTGAAGAAACAGAATTCAGTCATGTCCAATTATTCATGACTTTATCTGGGGTTTTCCTGGTAAAGATATTGGACTGACTTGCCATTTCCTTCTCCAGTTCATTTTATAGATGAGGAAACTGAGGCAAACAAGGTTAAATGACTTGTCCAGGGCCACAAAACTATCTGATTTGGAGTTGGAGGAAACAGCTCAAATCTCAGCTTTGGCAGAATTATGTGGCCTTGGGTACATCTTTCTAAACCTTTTTTCCTTCTCTGTAAAAGAAGTCATTTTTGTCTAGATAAGAAGTTTTACCCTGTTTTTTATCAGCTTTAATAGAAAATATTTTCAAAACTGCATTTTGCTATTTTTTTCCTTTATAATTCTATCAATTTTATTTTATACCCTTAAAAATATTCTTCTGAGAAGGAATATAAAGGTTTTACCAGTCTGCCAAAGGAAGATTAATAAGCCCTGCAGTCTAAAACAGAAAAGTTCTAATATCCATGTGTACCTATCCCCATGTGTATCTAGCTAGTTTTCATTTAGCATATATTTAGTTTATTGGCAAGTAGCCCATATATCTAGTTTATATGGATGTCTATGTATACATATATTTATATGTCCATGTATATCTATATATCTATATCTATATCTATATCTATCTATCTATCTATCTATCTATCTATCTATCTATCTATCTATCTATATATATCACAGGTATCAAACTCCCTGCTTCTACTCTTATAAAACTCCCTGGTACAGCTTTCACCAGATTAAAATGTAATTAGGAAGTGTTTAATAAAATAAATAAAAATATAATGCAGTAGAGATAATTTGTTTTCTACCTGCTACCTCCCCTTCAATGGAATGGGAGCTCTTGGAGGTGAGGGACCTTTTCATCTTTGACTCCTTAGTGCTTAGCCCAAAGTCCAGCATACAGGAAGCAGTTAAAATTGATAGAGAAGATTGGTTGACCCTATATTTTCAGGTCTTTGGGAATTGTTACGACAGATTTGACAACTTATAAAGTGAGTCATCATCATCTTGTCCTGTAAAATTGTCCTGTAAAAGAGGGCAGGGAAAGTAGCATTAGTATCATATCACAAACTGTAGTTTGAAATCATACTGATAAAAAAAAGATAATATTTGCAGAGCACTTGACTCAGTATGCTCATTCACCCCCACTAGCTTAAGAAGTCATTAGAGGCAAGGCCTTTTTTAATTCTACAAATGAGAAAACTGAAGCCCCATGTTTTATATGAGATCCCAAAATTAATAAGTAGTTGAATTGGGTTTTGTATCCAGGAAGGGAGGAGGGGTGGGGAGTGGGGGAGGGGGAGGTGGTGTTGAGTAGAGAGTGGGAGATGGTGGGAGGGGAGATAGTCCCTCTGTTGTCCAGAAGGTTGACTTGCTCAGAATGACCCACTAGTCTGTCCTTTCACCTGATAGTCTATTACCTGCCCTTTACCTTTGCCCAGGCTGTCTCCTCTTCCCGAAAAACTCTTTCTCTTTTGTTTCTGTTTTGATTCCCCTCCCCTACATAAGATTTTCCTTTAGTCCTACCCCTTGCTGCTAGCGTCACCCCACTCTGCTAACTCTGGTAAAACTAGCAGAACATTTTTTGTATTTATGTATGTTGTTGGCTCCAATGCATATAAGCTCCTCCAGGTCTCGCTGTCACAGTGCTTGGCCTGTAGTGGATGGGCATTTAATAAAAGCTGTTTGAATGAATGGAGGGATGGTTGAAATTTGGCCCAGAGGTTCATGGGAGTTAGAGCAGGAAAGGATTATCTAGTCTAATCCCTTCATTTTCCAGATAAGATAGAAAAAGATTACTTAAGTTTCCTCCAATGCCCTTCCTTATCACTGGGTTTCCTGATCTATGGTTTCTCTAGTTAATAAGAGAAAGACTGTTCAACAGCTATGAGATTTTTCTTTTTTCTTTTTTTTTTTGGTGAGTAAAGTGACTTGCTCAGGGTCATACAGCTAGTAAATATCAAATGTCTTAAATCACGTTTGAACTCGGGTCCTCCTGCCTCCACGCTGGTGCTCTATCCATGGTGCCACCTAGCTGCCCCTACTTGTCAGCCTTGGGTGTTGAGTGATAGATACCCAGAGCCCTAATAGGGACTGATAATAGGTTTTGTCCTGGGGTACCAATATGGAGAAGACTGTTAGTTCTTCCTCAGGTCAGTCTTTTGTGAGACCTTCCTGCTTCCTTATCTAGACCTAGGCTGGCTTCTCATCTATCTGTAGTCTATGATACATTCCTCAATCCTGATATATTCCCCCTTATCTATCACCCACCAGGGGAATGGAATGCATATGGTAGGAGCAATGGTCAAACTCTTCTGAGAGATTTGTAATGCTGTTCCACTTCTACCCATTACCCCTAGCTGTGGTTTAACATACCACTTCTGGGTCTGGGAATCCTCAGGGACCCCATGATTAAGAGTACTGATGTTGGAAAGTGTTGGTAGAGGGATCCCGAGATTCCCCTTACCCTTCATTCTCCCAACTGTTTTTGCCTTCTGGAGGTTTTTGCCTCCAGAATTCCTTGTTGTAACTCTGGATCTATCTCCATTTATTCCTATAAACTAAGTTTTCATCCTTTTTTGGGGGGGTTGGGGCATTTTAGGAATATGTAGAAAATGTGACTGAGAATCCTGGCAACACCATTCTCACCTCCAAGGACATCGATAAGATGCATGCCTGCTTTGCTGTCCAAGACAAGCTCATGGAGCGGCTCATGTTCAATGAGATGAAGCTGAAAGTGTTAGAGAATCAGATGTTCATTGTTTGGAATAAAATGAACCGCAGGAAGAGGACACACCAGCCAAGGACTCGTTCCCCTTGCAAATACCTCGGAAGGCGAGATCACTTCTCCTCTGCCTCTGGCTTAAGCTCCAATTCCCGTGGGCCTTACTGACTTTCTCCTTACTGTTGACTAGTAAAACCTAACGTAAGATACCTGCCTTTTTTTCAGTAAACATAAACTTGAAAGGTAATGTGGAGTGGGCCAAGAGGAGCAGAGCAGAGAGAAGCCTTCTCAGACCAATTCCCAATATCCCCAGGTTAGGACAGAAAACCTGGCAAGGGTGGAATAGGGGGTCCATCTGACTGTCCCTGCCAGAGGAGTCCTTGCAGAAGAAGTTTACAGAAGCATGGTTGGGTGGAGGGAAACAGAGGATGCTATAGAAGAAACTGCAGGAAAAGAGCTCTGGGTAAAACTCTCTGAGAAACCTTGGGGGAAATGCACAGGAAACTCTTGTGTGCCTATGAAGATACCCTGGGGAGGATGAAAACAGGAGGGAAAGCCCTGGATATTGAGGACACTAGAGAAGGTTGCAAGGGAAGCCCTAAACATGTGGGTGTCTTGTTGGGGAGGTGGTTTATTCTGAGGAAGAGAAGGGAATCTAGATGGGAAGTCACATGGACAAGAAAACTTTGGAAGGAGCGGGTTATTCCAAGGAAATTAATAGAGAAGGGAAGACAGGGAAGGGGCTGCTATGACAGAAGCCTTAGGAGAAATCCTGGGTTGGGGACCATAGATTCAGAAATGGAAGAAATTGGGAGGTGATTGAGTCCTAACTTTTTACTTTTTAGATGAGGAAACTTGGAGCACAGTGAGGTTAAGTGATTTCTCCCAGGGTTAATAATAATGTTTGTCCTTCATTCTTTTTTTAGTCTTTTGCAAGAAAAATGGGGTTAAGTGGCACACCCAAGGCCACACAGCTAGGTAATTATTAAGTGTCTGAGGCCAGATTTGAACTCAGGTCCTCCTGACTCCAGGGCCAGTGCTCTATCCACTGCACCACCTAGCTGCCCCTTGTGCTTCATTCTTGAAGAAGACCATGACATCAGGGAGATGACATCATGACAAGCACATAAATTGGGTTTGAGTGAGAGGGTGCTGTGTTAAGTCACTAGTCTCACTTTTTCCTCTGAAGCCATCTGGTTCTAGTGACCAGATATGAATCAGGTCCTGGATGTGAGGCAATCAGGGTTAAATGACTTGCCCAGGATCACACATTAATTCTTTTTTTTTCTTTATTTATTTTTTATCTATATGCACATGGTATATTTTTAAGTTATAAAATTTCCTTCCACCCTCTCTTCCCGACCCCTCTCCCCTTAGCGATAAATAGTCAGGTTAGCATTGAATATACATATTTTTAATAAATATGTTTACAGATTCATCATTTTTGGGATGAGGAATCAGTATTAAGGGAAAGAGATATATAAGAGCCAATTTTTATAAAGTGTTCATCATATTCTGGAGAGTTTGACAACAGTTTTTGACATTAGGACCAAGTCATCTTGTTACTCATTGATCTATTTATTTACTTATTGTGAATTTCACAACCTTTCTCCCAATCTTACCCCCCCCCCCCCAAAGCAGTCTGTTAGTCTTTACATTGTTCCTACGGTATACATTTCATCGAGTTGAATGTGATGAGAGAGAAATCATATCCGAAAGGTAATAAATAGTCTGTGGTCTCTGTTCAAACTCCGCAATTCTTTATACATTGCTAAAATATTCTTGTCTGAGAGCAAACATAATACCCCTCCCCCACAAAAATATAGAACCTCATGAGAAATAAAGTAAAAGAAAGAGAAAAAAATGTGTTTCAGTCTGTGTTCTGATACCATCAGCTCTGTCTTGGGTGGATCACGTTCTTCATCTTAAGTCCATCTCAGGGGGTGGTTAAGTGGCGCAGTGGATAGAGCACCAGCCCTGGAGTCAGGAGTACCTGAGTTCAAATCCGGCCTCAGACACTTAATAATTACCTAGCTGTGTGGCCTTGGGCAAGCCACTTAATGCCATTGCCTAGCAAAAACTAAATATATATATTCTTTTTTTTTAGGTTTTTTTTTTTTTTTTGCAAGGCAAATGGGGTTAAGTGGCTTGCCCAAGGCCACACAGCTAGGTAATTATTAAGTGTCTGAGACTGGATTTGAACCCAGGTACTCCTGACTCCAAGGCCGGTGCTTTATCCACTACACCACCTAGCTGCCCCTAAATATATATATATATTCTTAAGAACTATAAGAAAAAAGTCCATCTCAGAAGCCACCTCCATACTTTGCTACAGTTTTTGCTGCTGACTGTAACTCCCTCCACCCATTCTTCCCCGCTACTATATACTATATTCTCTCTCTCCCTTCACCCTGTTCCTCTTCCAAAATGTGCTGTAGGGCAGCTGAGTGGCTCAGCAGACAAAGCACTGGCCCTGGGGTCAAGAGATCCTGAGCCCACATAGCACCCCAGAGACCTAGCAAGCACCAGGCCCCATTGTTCTGGACAGGTCACCCAATCCCAGCACCTTGCAAAAAAGTAAAAAATGATAATGCGTTATATCTGACTATTCTCTCCCATGATCTACCCTCTCCTCTATTACCCACATCCCCCCCCTTTCCCCTGTCCCCCTTCTCTCCCCCTTACTCCAGATATCTATACCCTATTGAGTATGTATGCTGTTTCCTCTCTGAGTCATTTCTGATAAGAGTGAAGGTTCCCTCATTCCCCCTCACGGTCCCCCCTTCCAAATCATTGCAAAAGCTCATTGCAAAAAAGTCCTTTATATGAAGTATCTTAGCCTATTCCACCTCTCCTTTCTCTTATTCCCAGTCTATTTCCCTTTTAGCCATTGACTCCATTTTTAAAATATATTATATCTTCAAATTCAGCTCTCTCCTGTGCTTCATCTTTAAAAGCTCCTTCTACCTGCTCTACCAAATGCTCATATGAGCATCATTTTCCTACGCAGGAATACATGCAGTTCATCATCATTAAGTCCCTCATAATTTATCATTCTCCTCTGCTCTCTATGCTTCATCTGAGTCCTGTACTTGAAGGTCAAACTTTCTGTTCAGCTCTTGTTGTTTCAACAGGAACATTTGAAATTTCCCTGTTTCATAGAAATCCATCTTTTCCCCTGGAAGGAGATGTTCAGTTTTGCTGGTTAATTGATTCTTGGTTGCATTCCAAATTCTTTTGCCTTATGGAATACCATATTCCAAGCCCTACGAGCCCTTAATGTAGTTGCTGCTAAATCCTGTGTGATCCTGATTGCAGCTCCACAATATTTGAATTGTGTCCTTCTGGCTGCTTGTAATATTTTCTCTTTGATTTGGGAGTTCTGGAACTTGGTTATAATATTCCTGGGGGTTGGATTTTTTTGGGATCTCTTTCTGGGGGAGATCAGTGGATTTTCTCAATTTCTATTTCTGCTCTCTGCTTCTAGGATATCAGGGCATTTTTCCTGTAGGAATTCTTTAAAAAGGAAGTCAAGGCTCTTTTCCTGATCATGACTTTCAGATATCCCAATAATTTTAAAATTGTCTTTTCTGAATCTGTTTTCCACAATCAGTTGTTTTTTCAATGAGATGTTTTACATTTTCTTCTAATTTTTCATTCTTTTGGTGTTGAACTATTGTGTCTTGATTTCTTGCAAAGTCATCAGTTTCCTTTAGCTCCATTCTACATCTGAAGGATTTGTTTTCCTCAGAGAGCTTTCTTATCTCCTTTTCCATCTGGCCAATTCTGCTTTTAAAAGCATTCTTCTCCTCAATAATTTTTTGAACTGTTTTATCCATTTGACCTAAGCTGGTTTTTAACATGTTATTTTCTTCAGCATTTTTTTTTTGGATCTCCTTGACTAAGCTGCTGACTTTGTTTTCATATTTTCCTGCATCTCTTTCATTTCTTTTCCTAATTTTTCTTTTCTCTCCCTTACTTGATTTTCAAAATCTTTTTTGAGTTCTATCATAGCCTGAGCCCAACTTCCATTTTTCTTGGAGTCTTTAGATGCAGAAGCTTGTACTTCCTCATCTTCAGATTGAGTATTTTGATCCTCCTTGGGATCATAGACAAAGTATTTGTCAATGGTGTTCCTCTTTTTTCTCTGTTTACTCATTTCCCCAGCCTGTGCCTGTTTTTGGGGTGCTTCCTGAGCTTTTGAGTATTATTGGGACATCCCCCACCCACCCACAAGGACCTCAGTGTATGAGGCTCTGACTGCTCTCTTGGTCTGTGAATGACCACAAGTACACCCCTCTGCCAGGGGGCTGAGGGGGAGGTCCCTGTTCTATGGGGGGGGCCTAGACTGTGACCAGGATCTGAATGTAGTCAGAGCCCCAGAGTCCTGTTCCAGGGACAGAGGACAGATCTTGGAAGTCTCCCTCCACTCCCCTACCTTTGGTGTGCTGAGCACTCAGGGTGTAGTTGCCTGGAGGCTCCTGATTTCAGGCCCCTGCTTCTGTTTCTTGGCTCTAACCACACTGACTGCCACAACTGCCCTGAGGGCCTGGGCTTTGGGCTTGCTTTGGCAGAGGTCTCCCCCCATCCTCCAAGTTGTGCCCAGCACTCTCTGGGGTGTAGGTCAGGAAACTGCTTTTGCTGTGAGAGCCTCAGCTCACAGATGCTCTGGGGCTGTTCCTGGGAGGTTGAAGTTTCTTTGCTCTGGTGGGCTGCCTCTCTAACCCCCATGGAACAGAGTTTTTCCCAATATTTTCCAGGTTACCTTGGGCTGGAGTATTGCCTCACTGGATCTTTCTGTGAGTTCTGTCTCTCAAAAATTTAGTTAGAGTCATACTTTTAAGATTTTTGAAATATTTTGGAGAGAGCACCTAGGAGAGGCTCTTCTCCTGCTTCCATCTTGGCTCTGCCCTCTCCCCTACCACATTAATTCTGTTGGGTTTTTTTTAGGATTTTGCAAGGCAAATGGGGTTAAGTGGCTTGCCCAAGGTAGGTAGGTAATTATTAAGTGTCTGAGGCCAGATTTGAACTCAGTTACTCCTGACTCCAGGGCCGGTGCTCTATCCACTGTGCCACCTAGCCACCCCCCACATTAATTCTTTATGAAATGCCTGAGACCCTTCTCTGTCACATCTTTGAATCATTTCCTCAATGGTGGCATCCTTTCTTAAGCTAATCATTGCTTTCTGACAATAAGCATTTGCATTAGCCCATGCTAATTGCTTTATTAATACATCTATTCCTGCTACATCTCCTAAAGTTCTTCCTACTGCCTCCTGTAACCGGGCAAAGAAATCTACAAAAGCATCATCATTTCTTTGTCTGATAAATGCAAATGGTACTTTCTTTTCATTTTGTATTGGAATATGTCCCCAAGCCTTCTTTACACAGGTAGCAATTCTTTCATATGTCTCTAATCCATAATATATTTGGTCTGCATTGTTGGAAAATTGACCTGTACCACTTAATTGTTTATAATATGTGGTGGCATTGGAACCTTGTGCATGCCTCAAAGCCATCTGTCTACATTGTTCTATAAGCTCCATCATCCAAAAGACAGATTATCCAGGTGACAAGCATTCTCTAACTATCTGCTTCCAATCATTAGGTGTTAATATGGAGTATGCAAGAGTATCCAATTGAAGCCGGACAAAAGGTGATCTTGGCCCTTATTCCTCCACTTCCTTCTTTAAATCTCTGACTACTTTTATATTTACTGGCTCATGTCTTCTAAGGTTTCCTTGATTAAAAGGATCTGGCTCCTCAATAACAGGATATGATTAAAACTCAGCTCCTAAATCCTTCAAACTTTCTCCCTGATCGATCTTTTACCCTTTCAATGGCCTTTTGTAATGCTAAAGTTTCTTCACTAGGTGCCTTAGGGTTGATCCTAGGTTTTTCTTGATAATTTTTATTTATTTCTTCTGCCTCAGGGCATAGAGGCAAATACCCTTTCCCTTTGATTTCCTCCACACCTCCTTGTTCCTTAATATCTGCCCCATGGTAATTTGTTACCTCTCCAAAGTCTTTTGCTCCAAGATGTCACCTGGAATCTTTTTTCCTTGCTTGTATCTGCTGATCCTTATCCTGGACTCTGATCAGATAGCCCCCAAAATCAGCTTTTATCTTGCCTTCATGTCCCTGTTCGTGCACCATTTGTTGGGTTTCTGCTGCTAGCTTATCCTTTACTCAGATGAACTTTGAAGAGGTGGGAAAGATGGAAACTTCTCCATTTATTCAACTCCCTGCAAGTGGTTAAATATCCTTTTTCACTCCTAATTCCAAGGCATTCTGTAATTACAAGTCAAACAATGTCCCGCTGCTTGTGGAAAACAGGTGTTAAAAGTTTACTTAGTATGCCCACACACAACAGTCCCTTACACACATATATAAGTGAATGAAACCTATATAAAAACCAAAGATATTCATTAAAATGAAAACTTCTTCCAAATTTCCCACAATTTCCAATTTTGGACGAACCAAATCCTTCACTGCTGTACACAAAATATAAGACCTAGAAGAAGGTCTCCAGTTCAACAGAATCCTTTAAGGAAGACTGATGGAAGAAGATGGTCCTGGCTTAGCCTGTTCCTATGGCTTTGGCCAGGTTTCATCATTAACTCTGGACCTTAATGTCTTCATCTTTCAGGTGAGGGAGTGGATCTAGATAACCTCTAAAATCCTGCCTAGTTCTATGGTTTTGAAGCAATTTAGGAATTTTGAGGGAAGAGTGTGGCTACAAGGCAATGAGAAAATACCTTCCAATTGATGCTCAAGGAAAGCATCAGTGAAGGAGGGGAACCAGAAGGAACTCAGGAGAGTAAGAGGTGGAGAACCTTGGATCCAGTGTATAGATTCCATTCCCTTCTAAAGACTAGATGACAATTTATTACTTATGTTGTTGATGGAATTCATTTTTCAGATGTGGTTGAATCCAGATGACTTTAGACAGCTTTAAAAGGTCAAAGTCTCCCCTTACATCTAGATGATCTGGAGAAGAAAGTGAGGCTGGTCACTTTGCATAACGTTCCCTCACTAAAATCCAACTCACTTGCAGATCATGGTCTTCAAAAACCAAGGACAAGAATCAATCAATCATTCAATCAAGGCTCTGTCCACCTCTGAAATTCTCTGATTCCCTTATTTTTAGAGCTACTGTCAGAGTAAATATTTTAATCCATTTCTCCAGATTACCAGTTTGGTTTTTTTATTACACTGTTGGGTACCATTCTTTTATTTTTAAATTTTTTTATTAAAGATATTTGAGTTTTACAATTTCCCCCCAATCTTACTTCCCTCCCCCCCCTCATAGAAAGCAATCTGTCAGTCTTTACTTTGTTTCCATGTTGTACCTTGATCCAAATTGAGTGTGATGAGAGAGAAATCACATCCTTAAGGAAGAGACAAAATGTCTGAGAGATAACAAGATCAGACAATAAGATATCTGTTTTTTTTTCTAAATTAAAGGGAATAGTCTTTGAAATTTTTCAAACTCCACAGCTGGATACAGATGGCACTCTCCATTGCAGACAGCCCAAAATTGTCCCTGATTGTTGCACTGATGGAATGAGTGAGTCCTTCAAGGTTGAACATCACCCCCATGTTGCTGTTAGGGTGTACAGTGTTTTTCTAGTTCTGCTCATCTCACTCAGCATCAGTTCATGAAAATCCCTCCAGGCTTCCCTGAATTCCCATCCCTCCTGGTTTCTAATAGAACAATAGTGTTCCATGACATACATATACCACAGTTTGCTAAGCCATTCCCCAGATGAAGGACATTTACTTGATTTCCAATTCTTTGCCACCACAAACAGGGCTGCTATGAATATTTTTGTACAAGTGATGTTTTCACCCTTTTTCATCATCTCTTCAGGGTATAGACCCAGTAGTGGTATTGCTGGGTCAAAGGGTATGCTCATTTTTGTTGCCCTTTGGGAATAGTTCCAAATTTCTCTCCAGAGAAATTTTTACAGCTCCACCAACAGTGTAATAGTGTCCCAGATTTCCCACATCCCTTCCAACAATGATCATTATCCTTTCTGGTCATGTTGGCCAGTCTGAGAGGTGTGAGGTGATACCTCAGAGAAGCTTTAATTTGCATTTCTCTAATAATTAATGATTTAGAGCAATTTTTCATATGGCTATGGATTGCTTTGATCTCCTCATCTGTAAATTGCCTTTGCATGTCCTTTAACCATTTGTCAATTGAGGAATGGCTTTTTGTTTTAAAAATATGACTTCTCTGTATATTTTAGAAATGAGTCCTTTGTCAGAATCATTAGTTGTAAAGATTGTTTCCCAATTTATTACATTTCTTTTGATCTTGATTATAGTGGTTTTATCTGTGCAAAAGCTTTTTAATTTAATGTAATCTAAATCATCCAGTTTGTTTTTGGTGATGTTCTCCATCTCTTTCTTAATCATAAACTGCTCCCCTTTCCATAGATCTGACAGGTAAACTAGTCCTTGATCTTCCAATTTGCTTATAGTATTGTTTTTTATGTCTAAGTTCTGTAACCATTTGGATCTTATCTTGGTAAAGGGTGTGAGGTGTTGGTCTAATCTAAGTTTCTTCCATACTAACTTCCAATTTTCCCAGCAGTTTTTAATGAAAGAGAGAGTTTATATCCCAATAGCTGAACTCTTCAGGTTTATGAAACAGCAGATTACTATAATCATTTCCTGCTAATGCACCTAGTCTATTCCAATGGTCCAGTCCACCACTCTATTTCTTAGCCAATACCAAACAATTCTGATGACTGATACTTTATAATATAATTTTAGATCAGGTAGTGCTAAGCCCCCTTCTTTTGCACTTTTTTTTCATTAAATTCCTGGAAATTCTTGACTTTTTATTTCTCCATATGAATTTACTTACAACTTTTTCTAACTCATTAAGGTAATTTTTTGGAATTTTGATTGGTAGGGCACTAAACAGGTAGTTTAGTTTTGGTAGAATTGTCATTTTTATTATATTAGCTCTACCTATCCACGAGCAGTTGATATTTGTCCACTTATTTAAATCTGATTTAATTTGTGTGAGAAGTGTTTTATAATTGATTTCAAAGAGTTTCTGAGTCTGTCTCAGCAAATAGACTCCCAGGTAGTTTATATTGTCTGAGGTTACTTTGAATGGGATTTCTCTTTCTAGCTCTTCCTGCTGTATCTTGCTAGACATATATAGAAAAGTTGAGGATTTATGGGGGTTTATTTTATAACCTGCAACTTTGCTAAAATTGCTAATTGTTTCCAGTAGTTTTTTTTTGGATGATTTCTTGGGATTCTCTAGGTAGACCATCATGTCATCTGCAAAGAGTGAGAGTTTTGTCTCTTCCTTCCCAATTCTAATTCCTTCGATTTCTTTTTCTTCTCTAATTGCTGAAGCTAACATTTCTAATACAATATTGAATAGCAGTGGTGATAATGGGCACCCTTGTTTCACTCTGATCTTATTGGGAATGCCTCTAGCCTCTCCCCATTGAATATAATGCTTGTTGATGGTTTCAGATAGATACTGCTAATTATTCTAAGGAACAGTCCATTTATTCCTACACTCTCTAGTGTTTTTAATAGGCATAGGTGCTGTATTTTATCAAAATCTTTTTCAGCATCTATTGATATGATCATATAATTTCTGATAGGTTTGTTGTTGATATGATTGAGTATACTAACAGTTTTCCTAATATTGAACCAACCCTGCATTCCTGGGATAAATCCTACTTGATCATAATGTATTATCCCAGTGATAACTTGTTGTAATCATTTTGCTAAGATTTTATTTAAGATTTCTGCATCTATATTCATTAGGGAGATAGGTCTATAATTTTCTTTCTCTGTTTTAAGTCTTCCTGGTTTAGGTATCCGCACCATATTGGTTTCATAGAAAGAGTTAGGCAGAGTTCCATCTTTCCCTATTTTTCCGAAGAGTTTATATAGGATTGGAACCAATTGTTCCTTAAATGTTTGGTAGAATTCACTTGTGAATCCATCAGGCCCTGGTGATTTTTTCTTAGGGAGTTCAATAATGGCTTGTTGAATTTCTTTTCCTGAGATAGGGTTGTTTGGGTATTTAATCTCCTCTTCATTTAATATGGGCAATTTATATTTTTGTAAATATTCATCCATTTCACTTAGATTATCCAATTTATTGGCATAGAGTTGGGCAAAATAATTTCGAATTATTACTTTAATTTCCTCCTCATTGGTGGTGAGTTCACCTTTTTCATTTATGATACTAGCAATTTGGTTTTCTTCTTTTTTTTTAATCAAATTGACTAGCATTTTATCAATTTTATTGGTTTTTTCATAAAACCAACTTTTGGTTTATTTATTAATTCAATAGTGTTTTGCTTTCAATTTTATTAATTTCTCCTTTAATTTTTAGAATTTCTAATTTGGTATTTAATTGGGGATTTAATTTGTTCTTTCTCTAATTTTTTTAGTTGCATATTTAGTTCATTGATTTCCTCTTTCTCTAATTTATTCATGTAAACATTTAAAGATATAATATATCCCCTGAGAGCTGCTTTGAGTGAATCTTATAGGATTTGGTATGTTGTTTCATTATTATCATTATCTAGGATAAAATGATTAATTCTTTCTATAATTTGTTTTTTGGTCTACTCATTCTTTAAAATGAGGTTATTCAGTTTCCAATTGGTTCTGGGTCTATAT
The DNA here is from genome assembly GCF_037893015.1 of Macrotis lagotis. Taxonomy (NCBI): domain Eukaryota; kingdom Metazoa; phylum Chordata; class Mammalia; order Peramelemorphia; family Peramelidae; genus Macrotis; species Macrotis lagotis. Next base: position 868,860,722 of record NC_133658.1, read on the forward strand.
CTCCTTGGTCCAATATTGCATATAACTTTTATTGCATTGTGATCTGAGAAAGATGTATTCACTATTTCTGCCTTTCTGCAGTTGATCAGGAAGTCCAATAACTCTCAGGTTGCCCCTCCTCGACCTATTCTCAAGGTCATTGGTTTTGCTGAGGAGGTATTTTACATTTTCTTCTATTTTTTTCTATTTTTTGATTTTGTTTAACAGGCTCTTGCTATCTCATGAAGTCATTAGTTTCTGCAGGCTCCATTCTTTTTTTTAGGGAGGAGTTTTCTTCATTAACCTTTTGAAATTCCTTTTCCAAGTGGTCAATTCTACTTTTGAAAGAGCTTTCCATTTGCCCAATTGAGGATATGAGAGGTTTATTCTCATTTTGTATTTGACTAATTATATTTTCTAAGGATTTGTTTTCTTGTTGCAAGGTATTAAGTGTCTCTCCCAAATTTTCTTGATTTTTAAACTTCCTTATTTCTTCAAGGGAGTCTTTCTGTTCTGGAGACTAGATCATATTCTCCTCAGAGGCTCTAGGACTCTTTGAGTTAGGGTCTTTTCCTTCCAAGAATTTTTCTATGGATCTACCTTTCTGCGGAGCTTTCTTCATTTTACTAAGACCTTGAGTTGGGGAGGGGCTGGTTCACAGGGGTTTGGTGTTGGGATCAATAGAGGCTTTACTCACTGAGTGCAATTTCTCTGGCTGGCCAGTAGGAGGTGCTGGTTGCTTTCTCTGGAGTGTCTGTGACCTTGATTGAGGCCTTCTCCCTTAGCTTGAAGGGAGCAATTGAAGCTGTTGAATCTTTTTGCCTTCAGTCAATTGTGGGCTTTACCCTGGGGTGAGGTCATTCCTCTCCCTATTGTCAGCTGGGCAGGTTCTTCTGCTCATACCCTGTGCCTGAGGCAGAAGTAGTCTGCTATTGTTTGTTCTGGGAAGAGGCCTGAGCTGCAATGGAGGCATGGACTCAGAGTTCCTCAGACCAGAGGAGCCCAGGGATGGTGTCCGCAGCTCTCCTGTACCTGAACTCTCCCCCCAGCCCTGTCAGCAAGCTCCAGAGGGTCAGTGTCAACACTAGTGCCTCTGCTCCCTAGTTGACTCAAGCCCCCTAGGTCTAACCCCACCACTGATCCAGCAGGTTTGTCTCTCGGGCCCTCAGGCTCCCCGGTTCCAATTCAGCCACTAATCTGGCTGATCTGGGGCTGATCCACCTTCTGCACTTGGATTCACCCAGAAGACAAATCCTGAGGTAGATGATCTTTATCCTGGCTTTTCTTTCTGGGTTTTGTGGGTCAGATTTCTGTTAAGAGGTTTGTTTCATATCATAGATGGGGAAAGATCAGGAGACTTGAGAACTCTGCCTGTCTTCTCTCCACCATCTTGGCTGGAAGTCCTGGGTACCATTCTTAAAGAGTAGAATATTGGCCTGTACTGGAGTTGTCCTTGTGATTTGAGCACATTGTCCTTGGTATTTCTGGTGATACAAGACCTCTGGCCCTTGCTAGAGAAAGTATGTTACTTGTTACCTGTGACTAGGACAGAGGGAGGGAGAGGAGTGGGCATGTATCAATCAAGATTGATAACCAAACTAGGAAGAGGTTCCAACCCTGTAGACTTGGAGTGAGGGTAGAAACCTCTTATTTTCTTTTGCTGTCATATTGTTTGTAAGAATTCAGGCAGCCACCCCCTTCGATTTCTAGCAAAGTATGGGGGGGGGTATCTTTTCTTCCCTTCCTCCTCCTCAGCAGCAATGGTGACTATACAGATGGCAATGAGAACATGCACTGATCTAGAAATACCTGAAACTCTATCTCAGGCAGGAATGAGTTGATAAAAAGAATCTACTCTCTGAAAAAAAATAATTTAAGCCCAACACACTTTTAAATTTAATTTGCATTTTCATATCTTCATGCTCACTTAAGTCTAGATGATTAACAAAACAATGATTTTGTTTTGATTTGATTTCAAACAAAAGCCTTGAGGTTGAGCATTCACTAATTTCCAAGATGTAAATGTTCACACTGAAAACATAGTCAAGAGCTGCTAGGTGGCACAGTGGATAGAACACCAGCCTTGGAGACAGGAAGTCCTGAGTTCAAATCCGGCCTCAGATACTTAATAATTACCTAGCTGTGTGGCCTTGGAAAAGTCATCTAATCCCATGGCCTGGCAAAAACAACAACAACAACAACAAAACACCCCCCCCCCAAAGTAGTCAGCTCTCATGAGTCTGTTTTGAGTTGACTCTAGCTGCCTAACTCCCACCCCCACTTCAAGTCCCTGGCCACCTTTTCTATTTTATGACTCTTTCCCTAGGTTGAAGTGACTGAACACTGATATTAATTGGCTATTTTTAGTTTTAGTAGCTACTCTGTGTGCTTAATAAGCATCCAGGAAGTCCTTGAACTTACAAGGTAGACCCCAATGTTAGAAACATTCATTTTTGCATCTTTGTCCTGTCAGTCACCAATACTCAGGGAAAGGACCACAAAACAGAAGAATCGACTATGAACTTGAAATCCAGTCTCAGATTCATCTGGGGAAGCACCTTATCTCAGTGTCACATTCATGTAGAGTCACTATAGCTGTTGTTCAGAAAGGGAAAAGAAGAATCCCTTTCCTCCCATGCTGGGAGTCTGAGGGAGAAGTGTCAGGGGGGAAGTGTTTCTTTCAATCCAAACTCCAGATAAGGAAGAACATAGGAGAGGTACAGCTAGGGTATTATGTGAGGACTGAAAAGGAATAGATCATTTCTGACTGAGGCATAGAGAGAAGGCTTCGTGGATAAAATGGCACCTGAGCTAGGATTTAAAATTAAATTGGAGGGGGTGTAGGACACTTAGATAACAGCTCTGGGAGTTCAGAGGGCTTGGAAATTTTGATTTTGGAGATTTGGGAGAGTCTTGAATGCTTGATGAATGAGCTTTGACTTCATTTACTAGACAATGGACAAGCTCTGAAGATTTCCAGCAAGGCGGGGGGAAACATGATCAGAATTGTGCCTTTGGAGGATCATTCTGACAGTTGCATAAATCACAGAATGAGGGACTGGAAGCACGTTATTGTTATCATCCTGATGAAGGGTAACAAGGGTTTGGATTAGCACGGTGGCTATGGCAACAGAAAGGAGGAAAATAATCGGAGACATATTGTGTAGGTAGACTTATAATAGTTTCAGGGCTGGAGAAGAACTTAGACATTACCTGGTTCAACCTCTTCATTTCAGAAGTTGGAGAAAGCAAGACTTGGGGAGGGGAAGAAGGTTGTTCCAAGGACAAAAAATAATTATCAGGGAGAGGAAAGAGAAGTGGCCACTTGGATACTGAGGCAAAGGGAGGTAGAGAAGGAGAGAGAGTGGAGAATGAGAGAAGATTAAAAAATGGAGTCAAGAGAAAATTCACTAGGATTGTGGACCATTTATGGAATTTAGATGGCATTCCTGATCAGATTTGATCTGGTGTAAAGGCCCTTTGAGGCCTTTATCAATTTTGATGTCTATAAGTTACTATTATATTTTTCTAGTGAACAAAAGCACAAGATGGGGGCAGCTAGAAGTCTCAGTGGATATCAAGCTGAACCTAGAGTCAGGAAGATCTGAGTTTTAAATCCAGCCTCAGATACTAGATATAAGACCTTGGATAAGTCAATTAACTCATGTTTGACTGAATCATAATCATCAATTGATATTAAATGGTAAAATTAAAGGGTTGTATTTCTTATGGTGAAGGAAATGGCAACCACTTTAGAATCGTTGCCAAGAAAACCCCATGGATAGTATGGCCACTGGAATAGAACACAATTGAATAGTATACTTAAAAGTATATAAGGAACTATATATGGGGAAATCCCAAAAGTCCTTGGGCCATTTCAAACTCTAATGATTTAGACTTTAGCGTCACTAATCAATTAATCCATCAATCAATATTTATTAAGTATTAACTAAGTTTCAGGGCCTATGCTAAGCAAATGGTTACAATAAGAGGCAAAAGACAAAGTCATATCCTAAAGGAGCTCACAATCTAATGGAGGAAACATGTAATATATTATTTTATTTTAGCCTCAATGCAATCATGTGTTATAAGTACTGTCATCATTATCATCCTCAGTTTATAGATGAGGAAACTATAGCTCTGTAACAGGAACAGGGTCTCTTTTGACTGCACCATGATGGCTGGGTTAGCTTTTTCTTTGGTTCTACCACAAAAAAGTGAGGTTAGTTATTTCCCTACATCAGTATTGGAACTCTCCTAGAGAATTAATTGGCTAAAGGGCTGATTCAGACCTGAGTTACATTTGGACCTGAGTTACAAAGGACCATAAGAAGGAGCTTCAGCTTCCTTCCTCAGGCTTCTGACTGTGGCCCAAATTCATGAACAAAAACTGTGAATCAGGGTCAATTGAATCTAAAGGCTGTGTCTACACTAAATAATCTTGTTCCTTTGTTATGGAACACTTATTTTAAGTTTTGAATGAACCATGAATTCATTTCTTTTCTAAAATTATATTTAAGATGACTTGAGGACCAAGTCAGTCCCAGTTCATGATAGATTCCCAAAAGTTAAATGACTTGTCTTCAGTGCTTGAGGAGGAATGGGAACCTAGCTCTCTCTGGCTCTTTAGTGTCTCTCAGTGATTCTTGGAGAAACTCAGACTTTCATTTCTGATTATTACCTACTATTTGTCTAGGTAGATGTCTTCATCAAAATTTCACTTAGGAGATTTTTTTGAAAGATTTTATTTATTTTGAGTTTTATATTTTTTCCCCAATCTTGCTTCCCTCCCCCCACCCCCCAGAAGGCAGTCTGTTAGTCTTTACATTGTTTCCATGGTATACATTGATCTAAGCTGAATGTGATGAGAGAGAAATCATATCCTTAAGGGAAAAAACTAAAGTATAAGAGATAGCAAAATTACATAATAATTTTTTTTTAAATTAAAGGTAATAGTCTTTGGTCTTTGTTCAAACTCCACAGTTCTTTCTCTGAACACAAATGGTATTCTCCATTGCAGATATTGCAAAATTGTACCTGATTATTGCACTGATGGAATGAGCGAGTCCATTAAGGTTCAATCAGGAGATATTGAGTGATCCCTTCCTAGATGCAAAGCACTGTGGCAAATAGAGAGAGAAGACATAATCCTTGCTCTTCAAGGACCTCTTAGTCTGGTTGAGGACACCCCCACCCATACCCACATATCTGAGCATATTGGTAGGAAGATAAAGAAAAAGAAAGTACCTGCTAAGTACCCAGAGTCGTCTAGATAATTAACAGCTACAACTGTTCACTCCCAAGAGGAGTGAAAGAGGAAAGCATGGGTTGGGATGATTAGGGATTTGAAGTGGGTTGACAGATTGCCTTTTTCCTCAGGAACCCCAGGGGAGTCATAATCATCAATTGATATCAATTGGTAAAATTAAAGGGTTGTATTTCTTATGCTAACATTCTATTGAATGAACTAATGAATGTTAGCATACTTTGTATATCATAAAATGCTACACTTGTTCAATTGTATCTGACTCTGTGAAAGTCCATGGTTTTCTGGCAAAAAATGAATGGAGTGTTTTGCCATTTCCTTCTCTATAGTCCAGATGCAGAACTGAGACAAATAGGAGTTAAGCAATTTGCTCAGGATCACACTACTAGTAAGCGTCCGAGGTCAGATTTGAGGTCAGAATTTCTGAACTCCAATCCTGTGTTCTATCTACTGTACTTCTCATTCCCAAAGGATACACAGATGTTAGCAATTGTCATCAAGTTCATCCTATGTTCTTTTTTTTTTTTTTTGCAAGGCCATTGGGTTAAGTGGCTTGCCCAAGGCCACACAGCTAGGTAATTAGTAAGTGTCTGAGGTTGGATTTGAACTCAGGTACTCCTGACTCCTGGGCTGGTGCTTCATCCACTGCTCCACCTAGCCGCCCCTCATCCTATGTTCTAAGGTTTCTCTTGGTTCTCACATTCTAGATTGTAAGGTCCCATTCAGATCTGACATTTCATGTTCTGAGAACGCTCTTAACTCTAATAGTCTGTGTTCCAAGTGTTCTAAAATCTATGTTAGTTTTTCTATTCACATTCTAAGTCTTCTTTTAGATTTGATCCTACTTTTCATGTTCTTAGCTCCCTTCCAGCTCTTGAGATTTCATGTTCTAGGATTGATTTCAACTATTAGTTTTGACATTCCACATTCTAAGACATCTTCTACTCTGATATTTTGAAGTTTAAGGTCTCTTTTGGTTCTAACATTCTATCCAACCCTCCCATTTTTTTTTTTTTTTTGTTTTTTGGGGCAGATCAATTAGTAACTTTATTTTAGAAATGAATAGATCCAGAAAGGTCCTTAGATACCATTCATTCATTCATTCATTCATTCATTTATTTTTACACAAGAACATAAACATGAGAGAGACACTTTGATAACAATACAATATCAAGTTTATAGGAGTGTTTCTTTCTGCTGCCCACTCCCACAATCAGAATTCATTTGAGGGCAAAAGAAAGGGGAGAGAAAGGAAGGAAAGGAGGTAAAAAAGGGAGGAAGGCACAAGGAGTAAAGAAAATTAGAAATGAAAGGATTAAAAATGTGGAGGCATGAAATGATTGTATTTCACCCAGACCTAGGTTATACTGGAGCTGAAAGGTAAAGGGTGGGAAATAGAGGCTTCCTAGCAGAGGATCAGTTAACAGAGGGTAATTTCATCTGAGTATCTATTGCCACCTTGTGGTGATAGAATTTCTTCATGATGCTTTGAGCATCTCAGTCTCATTTCCCAATAGACTGAGTTCTATTTAGCAAGAAGGCTTCTGGGTAGAGGGATGGGGGCTCTCTCTTATCTGATCAGATAAGGGGCCTGAGATGGAATGTCTGGGGATCCCTGAGGTAGGAGTACAGCTAGGAAAAGATAGAATCAGGGCAGTAATTGTGGACCCAGATATGAAGTGAGAACCCAAGGATAGAATCCTTTTCTCAGCCCAGGATCCATGTGCTGGACCAGTTTCTCTCCTCTCTCAGACCAGACCACCTTGGTCTTCCTCTTGATCTCTGAAAAAAAAAATCTTAGGGTCAACCAAGTAATAGAAAAGTTGTCAGATACTTGTAATGACAATAATGGTTTACAATTTTGATGGTTTGTCCTTCATTTTTTTTTTTTAGGTTTTTGCAAGGCAAATGGGGTTAAGTGGCTTGCCCAAGGCCACACAGCTAGGTAATTATGAAGTGTCTGAGATGGCATTTGAACCCAGGTACTCCTGACTCCAAGGCCGGTGCTTTATCCACTACGCCACCTAGCTGTCCCTGTTCTTCATTTTCAAAGAAGACCATGCCACCAGGGAGGTGATGCCATGAGAAGCACATGAACTGGATTTGAATGAGGGGGGTGCTGCGCTAAGGCACAAGCCTCACTTTCTCCTCCAAATCCATCTGGGTCCAGTGGCCAGATATGAAGCAGGGTGACTGGAGATAGTACTAGATGAAAGGGAATCAGTCTTAAATGACTTCCCCAAGGTCACAAAGCTAGTATGAATCAAATGTCTAGGGGTAGCTAGGTAGCTCAGTTCACAGGCACTTACTAATTACCTATCCGTGTGACCTTGGGCAAGTCACTTAATCCCATTGCCTTAAATAAATAAAATTTAAAACAAAACAGAATCAAATGTCTTTAGATTGGATTCAAACTCCCAACTTCCTGACTCTAAGACCAGTCTTTGCCACAAAACAATTATGATTTGGCTAGTGCTAATGTGAAAATTCTCATTTTGCACAGGAGGAAATAAAGTTTCAGATAAGTCTGCCTAATATCAAGTAACTGGAATCAGGACCAGATTTGAACTTAGATCATTTGACTTCTATGCCTAATCTATGCATAAATATAAGTCCTGCCCTGATGGATCTAGCAACAATCATTCAAATACATACATACATGCATATAGTTCTTTAAAGTTGGCAAAATATGCATTATCTTATTCTATCCTCACAATAACCTGCTTCCAATGTCTCATTCCATGATTCATGCAATTATCAGAACAATCTTCTGAGAGCACAGTTATGATCATGTTGTTCCTCCCCTTGTTGGGAATCATCAGTTCTTGCCCATTGTCTAGCAAATAAAGTCAGGGCTCCTTCAGCAATATCAGGCTGCAACACATGGCTAATCTAAACTTGGGTCTTCTTGGAAAAATTTTTCAGTAAGATCTTTCCTTTCAGATCTTTAAAAAGTAGGACAATGTTAGTGTGCTACTCATGGGTCATAGAGCTTCCAGTGCCAGAGTTCAAATTCATCTGAAACCACTATACTTTCCACAGTGCAGGGTCCCTCCTTCAGGGTGAACCCATTTTAGTGATGGGAAGATCAAAAAGTGACATTGCTATGAATGCTAGGCTGCCACAAACCAGTTATCTCTGTGATAACTTTTCTGACACTTCATTTAAAGAATTTTTTTCAGTTCCAAATTCTCTCCTTCATGCAGCTACTCCCCCAACTTTTGAAAAGACAAGCAATATTATAATATCAATGAACACACATGAAATCATGCAAAACACATTTCCATTTTAGCCACATCACAGAAAAAGAAAGAAAAACAAAATGAAAAAAATATACTTCAATTTGCAATCAGTTATTTAGTTCTTTTTCTGGAGGTGGATTGCATTAATTAATTTTTTGATTAATTAAATAATTTTTTTAATGTCTTAGATTATTGTATTGATTGACCAGCTAGGTGTTGCGGTGGAGAGATCATTGGGCCTGGAGCCAGGAAGAGTTAGAGACAAAACCAATGAAAAATTGTATTGATCAGTGTAGCTAAGTATTTTATAGTTGATTAATAAACTAAATAGGCTGCCTTTCCAACTTCATGACTGAACTGTTAACTTTGTTAATTTATTTTCATCTAGTCACTGAATGTTAGAGCTGGGAGGGTCCTTAGAACCCAGAATATCAAGTTTGAGAGGGCCTTGGAACTCAGAATGTGAGAGCTGGGAGGGCTCTTAGAACCCAGAATGCAATTGAGTCCTTAGTGTATATAATGGCACAGTTTAGAGGAAGCTTAATAACACATAGTCCAGTGCACTCACAGAGTCTTGGAAGCATAAGGTTCTGAACTAAGGGTTTGTCTTTGGCAGCTCCCACCTGCCAATCAATGCCCTTTTTCTTCTCGATGATGTCTCCTTCAAGTGTCCTTTGGATTCCCCCTGGCCCTCAAAAGTTCTATCTTGTTTGAATCAAAATCATATTCACACTGAGATATAAACTTAAAGTACCACTCAGTGGTATTCATATTTAAACAGGTACCTAAACCTAAAGGGAAGGTCCCAGGCTGGCGGACTTAATTTTTTTTATTAATTAATCAATTAAGATGCTTTATTAAGCACCTACTATGGAGTTCCACTGAATCCAGGACCATCTCCAATCATCCTGACTCATATCTGGTCACTGAATCCAGATGGGTTTTGGAGGGGAAAATGTGGTTGGTGACTTTGCACAGCACTCTCACTCAAATCCAATTCACCTTCCCAATGTCATGGTCCTCTTTGAGAACAAAGGACAAGCAAAGACTATTAGCTAGGAAGTGATGCTACAAAGACAAAAAAAAAAACAACAACAAAAAAAATTCCCTGACCTCAGGATGCTTACATTCCATTAGTATTTGGGGCATTAGACAACTTATGGCAGGGAGACCTCCCCCCCCCCCCGCTCCCTCTCACTTCTCCCCATATTTCCTTATGTTCCAGGCAATTTATCATCATGTATGCTAATGGACTCTGGTGACCAGAAAGAAAGGGTCACATAGGCAGTGGTGTGGGGGAAAAACCCTGATTTGGGAGCCAGAAGGCTCAATTGAGTTTTATTTTGAAAGCTTAGAAATTTGGACAAGTCTTTAAGCCCCAACTTTTCCACATGTAAAATGGGAATAATAATTCTGCATTTTCTCTTTTATCTTGTTGTGAGGAAACCTCTTTGTAAACTATAAAATATAATAAATAGAAATGGTACATTTTACCTAGCATCAGAATCTAATCTCAGTTCTTCTACTTACTGTCTGAGTGATCCTGAAGAGGACAGAGTCTCCATAGGTTTTTGTTAGATGAAAAAAATTGAATTAGATGATCTTTATGGTCCCTTACAACTTTAAATCCTATTTTCCTGCCTGTCACAAAAGATAAGACCAAAGAGAAAGTGGGACTGAAATGTCTGTCTCTCCTCCATTCCTTTGCCAAGGAAGAGACTTCCTAGGGAATATAGGCTTTCAATAATGCAAAAGCCCTTAGAGTCTGATTCCCTTATTTCAGATGAGGAAACCAAGGTCCAAAAAGGTCAAGTGATTGGATCAAAATCACACAGACACTGAGTAAGCATCAGAAGGAGCAAGCTTCTTTTAACTGTAAATCGAGGATTCTTTCCATTATATAACTCTGCCTGGAATGCAGAACTAGAGCCATATTCTAGGGCTCCTGGCTCCTTTCATTCCTGATCTAAGAGAAATCACTGCCCCTTCCCCCCTCCCCCCAGTCGGCCTCCGCTATTCCATTGGCATTGCCCTGGACAGATGTTCCTCACTCCTCTCCACCCTCACCCTCGCATCAGGACTAATCTGCCCATAGGAGATTGGACACCTGGGAAGCCAGATGGAAGAATGACTAAGGAAGTCATTTCTGCCCCAAGCAGAGGGCAGGGCTAGGGGCCACAGAAGAAAAAGAAAGGGGTATGAGGGCTCCGTCCTGCTGGGACCCCTGGCAGAGCTTCAGTGAGCCTGGAGGACTTTTGGAAATGGGTGAATTTCCATTTGGGTTTTGGAGGTTACTTGGGGGAAGGATTGATTCTAAGGGTCTGTTACGGATCTGGGAAGGGGCTGGAGAATGGGGGATGGTATGGGGATAAAGACAGGTGAAAGGGTTTCTGAGAATCTCCCCTAATCTTATGGCCTAATATAGAATAGAAATATGGCAACTCATTTTGCTTTTTCCTTTATCTGTCCTTATTCCCCTTTTGATCACTCCTCTGCCCATGGTTCCTCCTCCTCAGTTTCTATCCTGCCTTCCACCTTAGCTCTCCTCCTGCTGAGTCTCTCTCTCTCTCTCTCTCTCTCTGTCCTCCATCCCCTAAACCGATAATAGTCCCTTGTCTCTCTCCTTTACTCCCTTAGACTCCTCATTTCTTTATCATTACCATCTCCTTTCCAACTCTTAGGTCTCTCTCTTTTCCTGACTCAGTTTCCTTGCTCACAGGATGTCCCAGACTGTGGTAGTGAGCTCCTGTAAGGACTGAGAGCCTTCTTTGAATCCATGGCTGGGTTGAAGCCCCAGGTAAGGAACTCATTTGAAGAGAGTCTCACACCAACCCCTAAGGCACCCCCCTTCAGATAGCAGAAGAACTATTATTTTAAGCAGTGAAATTTACTTCCTATCTTTACACAGAGCTGAGGGGGCCTCAGAATGCCAGAATTGGGAGAGGGATCTTAGAACAAAAGAATGTCACAGATAGAAAAACCTTAAGCTAATAGAATGTTAAGGCTGGGAAGGGCCTTAGAACACAGAATGTCAGAAATGGGAAGGGTCCTAGAACAAAGGATGTCAGAGCTGGGAGGACTCTTAGAACACAAGATGTCAGAACTGGGAGGGTCCTTAGAACAAGGAATGTTAGGGTTAAGAGGGACTTTTGAAATTATCTTTCACTCAATACCTACTTAGGAGTAGGGCCACAATTGGGAAGGGAGGGGGAGGATTCCCAGGGTCTGAAAATCACTTTCCTCTTTTGCATCCCTAAGAGAGAGCAAAGCCAGAGGCTAGAGAGGACACAGCTGGCAGATTAGAGATAAAGACCCATTCCCTCAAGAGGGAGATTATTGGAACAAATCCTGGGGTTAGAGCCTGTTGTCAGGGCTCGGCTGAGGGCAAGAGATGAGGGTGAGCCTTGGAGGGACATCAGGGTTGATTGATTGAAGGTGACCTACTCCTGCTTCAAGATAGAGGAAAAACACAAAGTCTCATATTGCTATTCTTCCTCCTCCTCTTCCTCTTCCACCAATTGAATATCTATGCTAATCCTGACCATGCATACAGCAAAGTCTCACTTCCTCTAGTGCCTGTGGATTCTGGAATCCTAGGAAAAGAGGTGTGCTTTAACTGGGCTTGAACAATTAGGAAAGGAAAAATTAGCTCCTGGGAAGCAAGTGCCGGGCAATGGCTCAAGGCTTGCTCTTCTTATTATAGGGTACAGATCAACCTTTCAGGATCTCTAGAGCAGGGGTGAGGAATCATTTTTCTGCCAAGGGCCATTAGGATATTCATAACATCATTCAAGGCCATACAAAACTATCACTTTGAAAATTAGTCTGGTCAAACATTTCATTAATTCACCCTAAAAAGCTTCTAGATTTATTGAATTTTGAGTCCTGCCTGCAGTTGCTGTGGCAGTGCCAGACCAAATGATTTCTTGGACCCTATGGGCCAGATGTTTCCTGCCCCTGCTCTAGAGCAAGGTTACAGATGGGGCAGACAGTGTGTTTGTTGTTCTATGTGTGCAGCCACCCAGGAGTTGACAGAGGACTAGGTGTGGGAGGTGGAAGGAATTTAGCAGTAGAAAGCACCATACTTGGGTTCTGGACTTTGTTCTGCCATGAATTGACCACATGACTCTGGGAAAGTCAGGTCACCTTTAAGGAATTAAATTGGTTTAACTGTAACATGGGGATAGTGGTAATATTGGATACCTTGATCTCCAGGGTTTCTCCCAGTTCTTCCATTCTCTATTCTAAGGGCCCTCCCAGATCCAATATCTTGTCTTGCCATTGTATTCTAAGGGCCTTTCCAGTTCTGACTTTGTGTTTTAAAAACTTCCCCAGTTCTTAGACTCTTTATCCTAAAATCCCTTAGTTCTGACATTCTATCCCTCTATGACTCGAAGTCATTCTAGTCGCTTTCCAATTCACTCCCATGAGACATAGGGCACATTGGGAAATCAGTGGCATATGGGCTCTCATCAGAAGGGAAAATGCATCTGATGCACATGACCAAGAATGCCCATCCTGTCTCCTACTCCTTTTCATATTAACTGGAGTGATGTGGCTTCCCTCAAGAAGGGCAAGCATAGCAGGGAGAGGTCCTAGGCAGCTAAGGGAACTGAGTACACTCCCTGGAAGACAGGTAAAGGGAATCTGAAGGAGATTAAGACTGAAGGTACAGGGTGGTAGTTAAAAGAACATCAGACTGGAAGCCTCAGGAGAACTAGTTCCTACTTCTGTCTCCACCATTGCCTTGCTATGTAATCTTGGTAAGTGAGATGCCCTCTCTGGGCCTCAGTTTCTCTAGGATTTGGACCCAATATCTTTTAAGGAGTGTTCCTTCTCCCCTGCCCCCTGGGTGTCTTAGTTTTCCTTTTTTTTCTGAATTCTACCATCTGAATCTTGTATTTGTACATGCTGAAGATCTGTCCAGGGTTGATATTGCCCAAGGTGAAGGGAAAGTGCATTTCAGCACTAGCTAGTTTCTTCTTCCTCCTGTCGGTGACTATGACCGGTTGCTTCCTATGGCAGTATTACCTCCGGAAGGCAGAGCTCGGTGAGTGGGGAAAATTCTTCAGTTCTTTTGTCACATTTTAGAGTTCTAGGAGAATCTATTTCCACCTCCTCAGCCGTCCAGTTGCAGAGAGTGGAGTGAAAATAATTGTGGATTTGGAATCAAGAGGTAATGAATTCAAATAATCAACTATTTGTTAAATGATCTTGGTCTAGTTGCTCTCTGGACCTCAGTTTCCTGATCTGTAAAATAAAAGGTTTGGACTAAAGTAATTTAGAGATTTCATCCAGATAGAAATCTCTATAATCCTATATTCCCAGATACATAAGTAGCATTATTTTGCTCCTTAGACAAATGACACAAATAAACCTTCATTTCACTGGGGGAGAGGGGGCTACAGTTATGGCAGAGACCCTTGGGCTCCATCACTGATAATGGGGAAGGGATGGACTGGGGAAGAATTTACTGAGAATTCCATGATTGGTTGCTGATGGGGCTGGAGGGAGGAGAGAACATTCCATTGGTAGCTTTTTATTTTAACCAAGTATTTTTACTGGGTATATACCAAATAGAGTTGTTTTTACATTTTTAGGTGACTGAAATTTCTGTTAATGCTCTCTGAATTTCAGCATCCTGGGCCAAAGCCTCAGTGGCACTGTTCTAGTTATGATCTGATTATAGCTCTTAAAGGGATCATCTATTTCCTCCTACCCAATCCACTGCCCCCATTGACTCAGGAAGTCTATATGGGTAGTTGGTGTCTTCCCTAAATGATGCCCCCTTCCTCAAATCTTTTTTTTTTAATTTATTTTTTAAAAATTTATTTAAGGCAATGGGGTTAAGTGACTTGCCCAAGGTCATAAAGCTAGGTATTTATTAAGTGACTGAGGCTGGATTTGAACTCAGGTTCTCCTGACTCCAGGGCCAGTGCTCTATCTACTGTGCCACCTAGCTGCCCCTCCCCCTACCTCAAATCTGAAGCTCACATACATGTTCATTGATAGAGAATTCACCAGGAAGTTCACTACACTGGTGAGATCCCAGATTTCCTTAAGGCTATCTAAATGGTATTATCATAATCATTCAGTCCCTCATTAACTCCAAGGTAGTTAGGCAGCAGCAATAACTTTATCCCTCTTCAACTTACAAAGGGCAATTCTCACAGCCCTGCTGTGAGGAAGGAAGATTGTACAAATCTAATTTGTCCCACTGTACAGATAAGAAAATCACTCAGTGAATCAATTAATCAACATTTATTTATGTGCCTTGCCTTTGCCAAGGTCAAGGTTAATTCACTTATCCCTGATTGCCTCTCATCCAGGGTCAGCTCTAGTCATACTGATTCATATTTGGTCACTGGACCCAGGAAGTTCTGGAGAAGAAATTGAGGCTGGTGACTTAGCACAGCACTCCCTCACTCAAATCCAGTCCATGCGCTTATCATAGCATCACCCCTCTGATGTCCTGCTCTTCTTTGTGAATGAAGGGCAAACATCATCATCATCATCAGACACATAAATAGGAGTTGGGGATAGTGAAGACAGAAATGAAACAGTAATCCTTTTCTTAGGGAATTTAAATGGGAGTAGATCGTGTGTGGGGGGGGGAGCTGGGAGTTGAAGCCAGGTCCCCTAATTCCAAGTTCATGGCTCTTGCCAGAATCCCTAGAGACTTCTTTGTCTCTTTAGTGATCAGTCCCATGCTTGACTCATGATAGGTACTTAAATATTTATTGACTGACCAGCTGGCCCTCTGGCCCTCCTAGTAGATAGCCCCATTCACTGTCTAGGTAATGGGGTTCATTGGAAAGGCCTTGACACTGAGAATTGGGAGACCTGTAGGCTTTTGTCTCTGCCTCTATGTGACTTTGATCCAGTCACTCTGGGGCTCAGGTTTTTCTTCTGAGAAAATAATGATATTCACACTATCTTGGAGTATTGGGAGGAAAAAATCTTTGGGAACTGGATGGTGCTATATTTCTTATTATTCTCTGAAGGCTTCTCTATCACGGAAGCAACCCCAGAAACTGTGAGGATGTGCCCCCGTTATCCAGAACCTGTGCCTCTAGAGCATCCCCTCCCTGTGTTGAAGGAAGCCCTGGAGAAGGTCAGTGTAAACCAGGGTGGACAACTGACATGGTGACCACAAAACCAGAAAGGATTAAAACATGTCAGAACCCAGATGATAAAACATGTTAGAGAGGAGAGGGACTATGGATACAGGATGAGCCATACATTGGCAGACATGGTCAATCTCTATTTGTTCTGATGAACTACTTTTTTCCCCCCAATTTCATGTGAAAGTTTTTGACATTCATCTTTGTAAGATTTTGAGTTCCAATTTTTTTCCCTTCTTTTCCTTCCATTCTCCTCAAGATAGCAAACAATCTGATGTAGGTTATCCACAAACAATCAGGTTTATCTGTAAAATCAGATTAAATACACCTCTATATCAGTCATGTTGTGAAAGAAGAAGTAGAACTAAAGGGAAAACAAAAAACAAATTTAAAGAATTTGTAAACTTTCTCAGCATTAGTTCTAGATGAACTACTTTGTTACAAAGGAGGATTCTGTTAGGGTGGAGGGCTTCACTTCTGGAAGATGGATTAGGGGGAGTTCAGTATAGAGACAGGAAAACAGTGGTCTGGCCAAGAAATTCAGGGAATGGTATGTGCTATATGGGGGAAGCTGGAGTTGAGGGTAGAAGGGCCCCATGTGGGAGGGATTTCCAAGGAAAGTGTGTTCGGGGGATGGGGGACTATGTGCTGGGCAGGTTACAGTGGATGGAAATTCAGTTCCTTTTCTAAGGCTGCTTCTCTGCTCCCCACGAGGTGGATGAGATTCTGCGGCAAACAATGCCCACTGCCCCTGGCCTCATGGCCATGTCTGCTGTGGTCATCTACAATGACACCGTACTGTGGACTGGGAACTTTGGCTGGAAGAATGGCTCAGACAGGACCTCAGGGCCCCCCAGTGAATATACCATCTACCGGTGAGTTTGCCAGACTCTGGGATCCTGCACTGAGTGTGTGGGAGGGGAGGGGATAGGAAACAGGAGACACAATCTTGGCAGTGACCTTGAGTCTCAGCCACAATTTCTTAAATGAGATAGGCTACATGCTCTTCTTCCACACCATAAGATCATCGAGGGCTAAAACTTAAAGGGCATGTTGTTCACTCTTCTCATTTTACAGATGAGGAAACTGAGGTCCAGAGAGAAAATCACTTTGTTAAGTTGATAGAGCTATCAAATGACAGATGTGGGATTTGAATCTGGGTCATCTGGCACTTGGTTCAATAGTCTTTTCATCAGCACTTGAGGTTTAGCTTGAATTATTAATCTTGACTTTTAACCCATACTTGGGAAGCATGTGATAGAGAAGAAAGAACACACAGCCAGTGCCTCTGTATAGTAGACTTTCAGAGACTGAGCAATTAGGATCTCTCCCTTATACCTTCTCTCGAATCAGAAATCCTAATTCCCCTGTTTGTCTTCTTCTTAAATCCCAAAATAATCTCTTAACTTTCAGTCACCCATCAGGTCTTGCCACAAAATACTAAGGAGAAAACTGAGATTAGAACTTAGTGCAAGAAAAAAAGAGCTAGAACTGGAGATGCTTTACAACATAGAATATTAGAACCTAGAATGTGAGAGATGAAAATGACTTTAGAAAGCCCCATATATGGATTGGAAGCATCCTTAGAACACAGAATCTTAAAGCTGGAAGGGACCCAGAACATAAAATGACAGAGGAAGGAGCCTTAGAACATGGGATGTCAGAGCTGGGAGGACCTTTAGCACAGAGAATGTCAGATCTAGGAGGACCCTTAGAACCCAGGATGTCAGAGCTGGGAGGGCCCTTAGAACACAGAATGTCAGAGCTGGGAGAGCCCTTAGAAATCACTTTGGTTCAATTATTCTTCCTGTACCTATAACTGTATCTTATAAAGCAGTCTGCTCATTCCATTGCTGGAGAGATCATACTTGGAAAGTCCTTTCTAACATGTAGATGTAATTTGTTATCCTGTTTCTCCTTGTTCTACCCTTTGACCAAGAAAAAACTCTAATAATCCCTGGAATCCATGGCAGTGCCTCAAGTTTTAACACAATTTATTCTTTCTTTACCCCAGCTTCCCCCCAGCGTCCTCTTTGCCAGGTTAAACATTTTTAGTTTTCTCAGCTCCAATGATATTAAGCCCACCCTTGGTCTCCTCTAGGTCCCCAGTGGGTAGGATGGGAGATGGGGCTGTGGGGGGTAACAGTGCTGCCCTTGGACAGGATTGCCAGCATCTCCAAGATCTTCCCCACACTCATGTTGTACCGCCTGTGGGAGGAAGGCATTGTGACATCCCTGGATGACCCCTTGGAGCGCTATGCCCAAGGCTTCAGGATCAAAAACCCACTTGGAGCAGGACCACGACCTGCCTGGGGAAGCCTGATGGATGGGATGGAGAAGGGGGCCCCACTCTTCAAGCCTACAACAGTAACTCTCCGAAGAATGGCTAGTCAACTCTCAGGTGAGAAGATCCCCTGCACCCATAAACTTGGAGTTGATTGTGGAAACTCAGAGGGGTGATAGAAAGACAGTACTTGAATGGAAACATCTTCAAAATGAAACAAGGTAGGTAGTGGCTCATTGGAAGGAGCACAGTCCCTGGAGTCAGGAAGACCTGAGATCAAATCCAGTGTCAGACATTTATTACTATGTGACCCTGGTCAAGTCACTTACCTTGAGCCTGCCTTGGTTTTCTCAACTGCCAATAATGGTATCTACCTTCTAGGGATATTGTGAGGATCAAATGAGGTAATATTTGTAAAGCAGTTACTAATAGAAGGTGGTTAATAAATTATTGATTTATTCTTATTCTTTTCTGCCCCACTCAGAGAGTTATTGTGAGGATCAAATGAAGGAATTAATATACGTGCAAGTGTTTTGAAAAATATGAAGCTGACAAATACAGGTTGTTGGGGATATTAATAAGAAGTTGTCATAGATCAAAAGCAGCAATAAAGTAAATCAGAATTTTTTTAAACAGAAAATTCAGTCCTGAGAACCCATACCCTTCTTTTTGCTTATGTAATTCCTGGTTCAAGGAAGGGTGAGGCTCCCTTCTCCAGGCCATCTATTAGGCTTCCCCAGGCAGGGCATGGTCCTGTTCCTGACCCTGAAGAGCATACGCTATTTATTTCCCTCTTCCTTATCTCTCTCTTCTGAAATTCTGTTTTATTCATTTTTTAAGTCTAAGTTCAATACCATTTTCTTTAGGAAATATCATGCAGTGGAGAAAGAGTTCTAGGTTTGGATCTGGGTTGAATTTTGCCACTGCTTTACTCTTTGTGTGATCCTTGGCAAGTTGCCCATTTACCTGGGTCCAGTTTCTCCATCTGTAAAGTGAAGCAGTTGAACCAGATGAACCTTTTAGTTCTGGGACGTGGAAATCCTGAATTCAAATCTGACTTCAGACTCACTAATTGTGACCCTAGGCAAATCACTTCACCCTGTTTGCCTCAGTTTCCTTCTCTGTAAAATGAACTGGAGAAGAAAGTGGTAAACCGCTCCAGGATCTTTGCCAATAAAACCCCAAATGGGATCACAAAGAGCCAGACATGACTAAAACGACTCACCAATAACATATGTTTATGGACCAATTTCTATTTTCCCACATCTTTATATATGTTCTTGCTGATGAGTTCTCTGGCACCCCTATATGGAAACTGGGACCTAGATCCTAGTTTTCCTAACTCTTAGCCCTTTGTTCCTCCCACTAGAGATGTTTAACCTTCTCTACTCAACCACATCCTCCTGGATCAGGTACTCTATGTTCTTTCCATTCCTGTGTAGGGTTACCCAGAAGACTCCGCTCAACCACCCTGCTGTGGCAGGGAAGCACTGAAGATGCCCTGGCTCTCCTGAAAGATGATGTGCTGGTGGCTGATCCAGGGACCAGGTTAGGAAAATCCTTCATGTTCCTGCTCCAGGAGAAGGTCAAGATTGCCAGGGTCCTTCTCAGGCCCTTGGAGGAATTGTTTGAGAAAAGCATAGAATGTTAGAATGAGGAGAGCTTTAGAACAGAGAATGTTACATATAGGAGAGTCTTAGAAGACAGAGTGTCAGAACTGGGAGGGTCCTTAGAACATGGAATGTCAAAGCTGGGAGAGGTCTTAGAACACAGAATGTTAAAGCTAGAATGGGCCTAAAACACAGAAAGCCAGATCTGGGAGGGATCTTAGAACATAGAATATCAGAGCTGGGAGGGATTCTAGAACAGAGAATGTCAGAGTTGAGAAGTCCTTAGAACACAGAATGTCAGCTCTGGAAGTGACTCTAGAATAAAACCCTTAGGACACTGAATGTTGGAGCTGATAGGTCTCAGAATACAGAATGTCAGAGCAGGAGTATCTGTAGAACATAGAACATAAGAATTGAGAGGACCTTTGTGACAAAGGGTGTTATAGCTAGGTAGGGCTTTAAAACACAGAATGTCAGATCTGGGACCTTAGATCATAGAACAATTGCAGAATGGGGAGGGCTCTAAGTTCTACCTAGTCTAGATGTCCCAAAGCTAGTCCATTTACAAGGACCTGCACCTGGGTGCCCACATTCCAGCATCTTGCTCTCATTTCAGGTGTCATTATAGCACTCTGGCCTTCTCCCTGTTGGCCCATGTGTTGGCCAGGCATACCGATCATGGGAACTACCAGCAATGGGTGTCTGAGAATATCCTGGATCGGCTGGAGATGGAGGACACAGGTTTTGACCTTGTTCCTTGGGTACAGGCTCGGATGGCAGCAGGCTTCTATGGTAGTGGGCACCCAGCCCCACTTTATGACCTTGGCTGGTATCGCCCCTCTGGCCAGATGTACTCCACACCTGCTGACTTGGCCAAGCTGGCAATGATGCTCCTTGGAAGTGTTCCCCAGGGTATCTTGGCACCAGATACACTTAAGACCATGCTGACTCCTCTCCTCACCTGTCCTGGGACCTACTTTGCCAATCAGACAGGCACACCATGGGAGTTCCATGCCCAGCGGGGCTATAGCATTGTTCGGAAGGATGGAGATCTGGATGGCTATGCGGCTACCTTTTCCCTGATCCCTCAGCTGAAGCTCAGTTTCATTGTGCTCATGGCAGGACCCCGTCCCCGTGGGCTGGACCTGGTGACTCAAGTGTATGATATCCTCATCCCTGCCATGGAGATGGCCTTCCGGGAGGTTGAGGGGAGCCTGGCACCACCACCCAGCCCAGGCCCTTACTTAGGCTTCTACACCTATGCCAACCTTACCTTTTATGAGATCTTCCTTGGGTCCTCAGGGGTCCTTTGCATGAGGCAGTTTGGGCCCCAGGTGGAGAAGCTGATCCCAGCCAAGTTCCGAACCCTAAAGCTGCATCATCTGCAGGGCCGGGTCTTCCAGATGATTGTGGACAAAGAGTTCCCCTGTGTTCTGCCTTTGGGGGCAGCCTGGCTTCCCTTAGAGACACAGCATGGTCAACTAATAAACTTTTACCCCTTTGACCAGAAGGGTCTCTCCCCAGGCTTTGATGCTCCTGGCTTGAACACGTATAAAATCCTTCGGATGGCCCAAAAACCTGTCTTCAATACTTCAGTTTGACTTCACTCTACCCTTACCTGTCACCTCATTATTCTCAGCTGCTCCAACAGAACCTTGGGATGTCAGAGTTGGGGGGGGACAGTGACTTGAGTTTTGGCCAAGGATTGCACTATAGATTTGTACAGAGAGGCCTAAGTTTGAACTAGCTACAACACTGACCAGTTTGTGACTGGGACAAACACCATTCCTTCTCTGGGTTATAGAAGGCCCTTGAATTAGATGCTTCCCAAGGTTTCCTTTGGCTGGAACATTCTGCACTCTCAGATCATAGATTTAAAGTGGGAAGGAAGATAGCATCTAGTCTCCATTTTACAGATGTAGAAATTAAAGCCTAGGGGAAATTACATGATTTGACCATGTAGGGAAGTAACAGAAATACGTCTGAGTCAGTGTCCTTCCCTTTGCCTCAGTTGACCAGTCCTGCCTCCCAGTTTGCACTATGCTCTGACAAGTCTTTTCTTTCTCATTGTCTGTGATGCTGAGAGCCTTCTCTATGTATGTCCTGCCCTACCTCACTACTCCACCCCACTCCGTTTTACTATCCCTGCCATCCATTCCCTATTCCCCCATCCTCCTGAAGCCATTGGAAGGTTATTACCAGATCTGACCACCAGGTGACAGCATTGTTCCACAGAGCAAATAGTCTTGGCTCTTCTCAATGTTAATACTATAATGTAAAAACCGAGTTAAGACTTTTGAAGCTACCTCTCTTGGCCTGTTATATCCCTGCCTCTGGGCCATCACCTCACCTTTACCCTTCTTGTGTTTGGCCTATGGCATATGCAGCTGCTTGACCTTTTCCATCAAGCCCTTTTCAGAATCCTACATATCCTTCCATCCAATCTGGGAAGAGGATGCCCAGAAAGTCAGTTAATAAATATTTAATACGCACCTACTATGTGCCAGAAAGCTTTGAGTTATTCAGTCTTCTCCCCTCCCCTTCCTTGGCTTCCCTCTCCCTCATTCAGGAGCATAGGGCTTTCTTCCCTGTTTTTGCTATCTAAACTGGCCCTCTCTCATGAAAGACTTCAAAATCAGTACTTTGCACTTTAATGTGAATTTACGTCCCCAAGGCTACTTCCTGGGAGATCATTGTCAGCCAGTCAGAAGGGACTTAGAATTTGAATGTTGGAAAGAACAGAAAGGCAGCAAAGTAGGAAACCAGGCTGGTTGGGTTTATACAGTATACAGGCACAATGGATGGAGTGGGGGGGGAGAGAGAGAGAGAGAGAAAGAGAGAGAATGAGAATTACTCAGGAACTCCCCATGTCACTAATCTAGGGGAATCAAAGAAAAACTTGGAACTTCAGGTCACTTCCAGTTGTTTTTCAGTTGTGCCTGACTCAGAGATCCCATTTAGATTTTTCTTGGCAAAAATACAGGAGTGGTTTGACATTTCCTTCTCCAGTTCATTTTACAGGTGAGGAAACTGAGGCAAACAGTGACTTGACCACAGTCATACAGCTAGGAAGTGTCTGAGACTGTATTTTTAATTTAGGAAGACTTCTAGATTTAGCACTCTATCCTCTATGCCACTTAAAGTCAGGCTTAGCAAAGAGGCTCTGTTCAGTTGTTTTGCAGTGATATCTAGCTCTTCACGATCCCATTTGGTATTTTCTTGGTAGACATACTGCAGTGGTTTGCATTTCCATCTCGTTTTATAGATGAGGAAACTGAGGCAAACAGGCTTAAGTGACTTGCTTAGGGTCACTCAGCTAGACATGATTCGAACTCAGGAAGATGAGTCTTCCTGACTCCAAGTCCAGAATTCTAACCACTTTACCACCTGACTGCCCTTAAGTCACATGGAAATGATGGGGCCTTTTCTAGCTTTTTTTTTTTAGGTTTTTGCGAGGCAAATTGGGTTAAGTGGCTTGCCCAAGGCCACACAGCTAGGTAATTATTAAGTGTCTGAGACCGGATTTGAACCCAGGTACTCCTGACTCCAGGGCAGGTGCTTTATCCACTATACCACTTAGCTGCCCCCTTTTCTATCTTTTTTGCTTGGTTAATAAGTGCTCATATTTTATAGTGCTTCAGGGATCACAAGAGGCTAGTAATTCCACAAAAGAAGAATAGATTTCATTATACCCATTTTACAAAGGAGAAAACTGAAGCTTGGAGAAGGGAAGTGATTTGCCAAAGATTGTACAAGTAGAAGACCAAGAAAGGCTTGGAGGTCTTAACTCTTTTTTTTTTTAGGGTTTTTTTTGCAACTCAAATGGGGTTAAGTGGCTTGCCCAAGGCCACACAGCTAGGTAATTATTGTGTCTAAGACTGGATTTGAATCCAGGTACTCCTGACTCCAGGGCCAGTGCTTTATCCACTGCACCACCTAGCCTCCGCGAGGTCTTAACTCTTTGTCCAATCTTTTTCTTTTTTTCCTGCGACACTTGGGTAGTGTCTGGGAAACTCCCTTTTCTGCCTTGGGTCCTACTCAAGGATATTAGGTCATCATCAAAGATATCAGTTTGTTAATGCCTGTACCTGGATCTTTCTTAGCAGTAGATGCTCATCCCTATTTGAATACTAGGAAAGACACCTGATCTCTGTAGAGCATGGGGCTGGGAGATGGAGTTACTCCTTGTGAAAACTACTGTCCATCATAACCATTTGGTGTCTGCAGGCAGGGGCCAAGGGGCTGCTCCAGTCATCTGATCCTATCCGTCATTGTTAAAAATGGGCAACGCCTGGGGTCTCTTCAGTTATGCCTACCATGGGTCATGTGGCTCAGCCAGAATGTGCCTGGGACTCCTTTAGATGGCAGGGGATGGTCTGAAGGTCTCTAGAAGACTCAAAGGCCACTAGTCTCCAAGCCCCCTAACAACCTTCCTTTGTACCCCTAGACACAGCTCACCTCTTTCCTTTGAAGCCTGCTTCTTCTCTGGCTTGCTGTTTTAGGGTGATTAGGCTACATGATAGAACCCCTTCCTCTGGGCCATCACCATCATCCTCTGGACACTTGTCTTGTACACTCAGCTTCCAGGACTCTAGAGGAGAGAGAGAGAGACTGCCTCCCATAAATCCAATTCGCAAGGCTAGACATCACCCTGGGATGTCACTGGTTCTCTTGGAGAAGGAAAGACAAACAACGAGTCCCTTCCTCTTCATGGAGGATGAGTGTGTATTTCTTTGTTTGGGCAAGAGAGTGTGATATGTATTATGTGTGTCTATAAGTAGATGAGATAAATGTGACTTCACACATATATGTAAGGGTATAAATGCATAGACTGTAAGTATGTTTGAATAAGTCTTGTTGGAAAAATCCATTTCTAGTGGATTCAGGGATAACTGGCTATTACAAGTCAGGACTATTTTTTAACTGTGCAACAAGTCTTTACTAAGCACCTACTGTGTGCCAGTTAAGTTACACAGCAAGGCAAAAGATGGTGACTGCTTTCCAGGGACCCAGAATCCAAAGGGGGAAGACAATGGTCAAGCAATATTTGTGTACAAGATGAAGACAGGTAAGTGAAAGGGACTCCTTGTGGGCCGTGAGAATGGAGGACAAATCACTAGTTGTGGGTGTGTGTCCAGAAGTTCCCCTATGGAAGGAGGGATTTGAGGAGAAACTTGGAGGATGCCAGGGAAGTGAGGAGTGGGAGCAGCCTGGGAAGAGGCCCAGATTGCTTGTGGGGCAGGAATAAAAAGCTCACATCCATATATTAGCCTATGTGGGTATCTGCTTGTGTGTGAATAGGGATGAAATGTCTGTGTTTATGTATGATGTTTACATGTGATATATGGATTTGTACATGAGGGTGGATGGATGTAAGTATGAGAGCATGTGGTGGGGGGCATCCGAGTGTGCATCCAAGATGAGGGGGAGAGAGGAGGCTGGGCAGTGAGCAGACTTCAAAGGGGCTCTGGTTGCTGCCTCGGGTATCTCAGTAATGAGGCACAGGAGGACAGGGGAGGCAGCAGGGCCCCTTTGAAGTCTTCCTGTCCTGCTCCCCTGGGCTCCAGTGCTGGGGGGAATGGGGCATTGGCAGCTGAGCCAGGGAGGGGGACTGGGTCCTAGAGCACCCCATTTCCATTGTAAGGGAAGAGAGGGGAGTAGGAACAAGGTCAGAGAGTCAGAAGAGCTTCAGGACTGGGCTGACCCAAGACCTGCCTCCCACCCCCCATCCCCAGGTCTGTGCTCCCACTCATTTGGGTTGAGTTCAATTTCTTGGGGCAGAGGATGCTTCTAACCCTTCTGAGTTCCAAGGGACAAGTAAATGGCAGCACAGGGTCATGGGATTTAGAGCTGGTGAAGACACGGGCCATCCTTGGGGAGGCATCTAGGGAGGGCCGCCTGAACTTGATGTCATCGAATTAGGTACAAATCTGGTCTCTGTCTTAAACTGTGTGACTCTGGGCACTCATTCAGCCTCTCTGAGACTCAGTTTCCTTCTATGTAAAAAAAGAGGGTGGACTAAATGCTGTGATGGCCCTTCCAGTATTAAATCTGTGATCTGGTCCAACCCCTTTCATCAGACAAATGAGGAACCTGAGACCCAGAGGAGGAAATGACTTGGTCAATACCACACTAGGAATAATGCAGACAGGAAGATTTCAGTTGGATAAAAAGAAAACCT
Organism: Macrotis lagotis; assembly: GCF_037893015.1. Lineage (NCBI taxonomy): Eukaryota > Metazoa > Chordata > Mammalia > Peramelemorphia > Peramelidae > Macrotis > Macrotis lagotis. The sequence continues at coordinate 868,886,408 of NC_133658.1, forward strand.
TCCCAACGATGACTGAAAGTCAGATGGGCGGCCTCATGAGACAGTGAATTCTCATCACTGGGGACATTCAAACAGTCTGGAAGAAAAACCATTGTGTGATGTTATGGAGCAATTCGATGGTCTATACTAGGTGATCTGTCACAGTGGGTAATGAGGCAGATCTGGAATCCGGAAGACCTGGTTTCAATTCCATTACTATTGTTAATTCAAATACAACTCTTCATGGCTCCATTTGGGGTTTTCTTGGCAAAGATATTGGAGTGGTTTGTCATTTCCTTCTCCAGCTCATTTGACAGATGAGGAAACTGAGGCAAATGGGGTGACTTGCTCAGGATCAAACAATTAGTAAGTTTGTGATTTCCTTCTCTAGCTCATTTTACAGATGGGGGAACTGAGGCAAACAGGGTTAAGTGATGCCCAGGGTCATATAACTAGGAAGTTTGCCATATCCTTCTCCAGCTCATTTTTCAGATATAGTTAGGTGACTTGCACAGGGTGACACAATTCATGTCACTTCACATTCCTGACTCTAGGCCTGGCACATTGCATACTATAGTGCCATTATTTTAACTCTAAGTATTATTATTACTAATCTTTCCCATCTCTTAGAATAAACAATTTGAAAGCCTATACCTCTCAGTACTTCACTGGAGCATTATTATACTATATCTATCATTATTATGCTCTAGTATAGTATTGTTATTATTAACTTATTAGCTAAGAACTAAAGAAAAAACAAAATGGGGTTGAGGGGGGGCGGCTTCCTTGCCCTGGGGAGGAGAGAACAGTGGGAAACAGGACTGGAGAGATCACAGGCTGAGGTTAGGAGGAATTAGGTCCTAGAGGAATGAGGGGATCAGGGGAAGGGAAAGTTTGAGCCCTGCCTGTGGTGGGGCAGAGCTAATGAGAGCTCCCCTTGGGTAGTCTGGCCCACTTCTAGTGCTCACTTGGGCCAACAGAAGAAAGAGGCGATTTCTCTGAGAAAAGGTGCTGGGCAGGCCCAGTGCTGAGATGACGGCATGGCAGATGGATAGGGTCTACTGGAGCCAGGAGTCAGAGAATTTTGAAAATCAGCACAAGAGGGTCCCTAGAGCATTTGGTGAATCTTTTACCCCGTGTGGGCAGGGACTCTCAGTTTCCTCCTCTTTATTTATGTATTTATTTAGGTTTTTTTGTAAGACAAACGGGGTTAAGTGGCTTGCCCAAGGCCACACAGCTAGGTAATTATTAAGTGTCTGAGACCGGATTTGAACCCAGGTACTCCTGACTCCAGGGCCAGTGCTTTATCCACTACGCCATCTAGCCGCCCCCTTTCCTCCTCTTTAAAATGAGGAAGTTGGATGGACTGAGCATCTTCTGAGACTCCTATGATTGACAGCAAGACATAATATCAGCTAGCAAGTACATAATATGTCCCCAAAGTCTTGGTGTGGTTTAAAGCTATTATAGCTTCATCCATATATTATCTCACCTCAACCTCAAAAGAGCCCAGTGAGAGAGGAACCATTGTTCTTATTATTCCCATTTTACAGTTGGAGAAACCGAGTCTTGAGGGGATATCAAGAAATTAGCTTATAGTTAGTTAACAGGTGTTAAAGATGGAATATGGACCTGGACCATTACAAATTAAAGTCCAGCCCTTTGTCTAGTACAACACATTGCTCCCTAAGGCAAAGAACCTCAGCTTTCAGGGGAGGGAGACCCCACTCCAAAGACATCCAGGAAAGGACCAAATTTTACTATGGTGCTTTACAATATGTAAACTCTATCTTCTCTATCTTCACACCAATCCTTTGTGCTTAGGGGTATAGCTATCATCGATCTAGTTTTAAAAAGATTAATCCTGGGGCGGCTAGGTGGCACAGTGGATAAAGCACCGGCCCTGGAGTCAGGAGAACCTGGGTTCAAATCCGGTCTCAGACACTTAATAATTACCTAGTTGTGTGGCCTTGGGCAAGCCACTTAATCCCATTCACCTTGCAAAAACCTAAAAATAAAAGATTAATCTTTCCATTTTACAGATAAAGAAATTGAGTCCCAGAGAAGAAAATCTTGGCTTTGGTGATTTAGCTTTTGCTAAGTCCAGGACTTGAATCTGAGTCTCCTGACTTCACATTCAGAGCCTTTTCAACTAAGAGAGATTAGGTTTGTTGGGCTTAGTCCCAGAGAGCAGAACAAGGACCGATGGATATGGCATGGGTTGGGAGACAGAGCAGTAACACGGGATGCCAGTGTTTGGGAACTAGAAGGGAGCTTAGCAGTGACCTAACCCATCCCACATGGGGAAAGAATTCCTACTATAGAGGAAACCCTCTAAGAGGGGGCCAGTGTGTGCCTTGAGACCTCCCAGAGTAGGGAACCCACCACTTCTTGAGACAAACTCATTCCACTAGACTTGGAACCCAGAGACATTTCAGTCTGAGCATTTACATCTCAGAAATGGACAAATGCTCCCCTTTGGTTCTGTGATTGTTACTAGCTGTGTGATCTTGGACAAGTCACCTTAGTTCTTAGGGATTCATTTTCTCACCTGTAAATTGATGACAGCACCAAATCAGCCTGGTTGTTGTGAAGATCAAGTGAGCTACAAAATAAGGAAAAAACAAAACCCCTTAAAGTTCTATTCACATGTCAGTCTTTGTATTCTATAAATAGCTTAGCAAAATGTGAGGCCCACAGAAGGCACTTCAATGGGTGCTCATAGATTATAAATGTGTGTGATTATTACACGAGGCAAAACATGTCTCCTGAGTTGGACATTTTGGACAGATCTTGGACGGATCTTTTGTATATTTGTAATTCTTGATCTATGTTTATTCTGTATCCTGAGAAGTTCACATTCCAGGAGTTAATACCCTGGAAGTCATCATTTGAAGATCTTCAGCAGGGTATGCTGCTAAATGTTTAACAACCAGCTCTCTGAATAAAGAGAATATGTACACTGCCTGCTTTTCAGTGTAAAATGAATTATTACTATTTTCTTCATCAGTTTCTAAATTCTAGGCAATAGAGATAACAATAAATCAAGCCCTGATTTGGAGGATTTGCCCATTTCTGAGATGTAAATGCTCACACTAAAAAATTTAATCATCAGCTCTTGAGTGTTGATTTAAGCTGATTTCAGTCCAACCTTGAGCTTGATAGGCTCCAACATTGTGATGGATGAAAGTGAAATTTTATAGAGGTAAATGAAAACATCCGAACTTGGGTTTAAAAAAATCAACATCACAAAGGAACAAGTACAATATTTACCAGACTGTCACTAAGGGGAGGGGGATCGGAAGGGAGGGTGGTAGAAAAATGTGCAGGTGGATGAACGTTGAAAAACTTTCCTAACATGTAATTGGAAAAATAAAAAAGGTATCAATCAAAAAATCAACTTCATAAGTATTGAATTGGGATGGGGGAAGTGTGATTAGACAGTGGTTTTTCTGAAAAAGATCTGGGGGATTTTGGTTAATTGTAAATGCCATATGAATCAACAATATATTTATTGTAAAAGAAAGCTCATGTTGTCATCTGGGGCTGCGTGGAGAGGCAAAGATCCCAAGTGTAAGGAGCTAAGAGTCTCTATATTTTTTTTTTTAGGTTTTTGCAAGGCAATGGATTAAGTGGCTTGCCCAAGTCCACACAGCTAGGTAATTATTAAGTGTCTGAGACCGGATTTGAACCCAGGTACTCCTGACTCCAAGGCCGGTGCTTTATCCACTATGCCACCTAGCCGCCCCTGTAGGCTATATCTTGAATATTAGATTCAGTCAAGGGCACAAAATGAACATTGAGAGGAAGACCCACCACCAGGATGGTGAAGGTACCACTTGAGTCTGGGTCACACGAGAAGCAGTTGAAGGAAGGCTCATCCTAGCCACACCTTTTCTGAAGGAAATTCTAGAGAAAGTCCAGAGGAGAGAGACCAGAATGGGGAAGGACCAATGCCCTTTCAATGCCCTTTGAAGAGTGGTTAAAATAGAAAGAAGAGAAGTCTGGGGACAGTTGGGTGTAGAGAGGAGATGTTTACTAGCTATGTGACCTTGGCTAAGTCACTTCACCCTGTTTGCCTCCGTTTCCTCATCTATAAAATGAGCCAGAGGAGGAATTCCAGTACCTTTGGTAAGAAAATCCCAAATAGGGTCACAAAGAGTTGGATGCTACTGAATAACAACAGATGGCCGTTGATGTCCTTTGTATATCTAAAACTTAATGATCCTATCAGTCTAGAAGGCTTTATTGTCCTTAGGACAACCAGCTTGAGAGTCCTTTGCAGAAACAGTGGTTACAGTTGACATGGCTTTTTGTCAGCCTGTGACCACAGAGAATTTCTTTGAGTAAAACCATGGGAGATAACACTTCCAAGTTCCAGGGAGTCTAGGCTGGGAGAAGCCTTTAAGGGTGAATCATTTCCTAGTTGCATCTCTGCAGCTCTTCTATTTCTAGTATTTCCATTCACAATCCTAATCCTGGACCGAACCCCAAATTCAATTTTAACTCTAACCCTTCAGCTCAATCCCTCATCTCAACTCTATCCCTGTGCCCAGGGATGGCTAGATCAAAAGGAAGCTTTTGATTCCCTCAAGGTCATTTATTCCCATTTTACAGATGAGGAAACTGAGGCAAAGAGAGATGAGCATTTTTCCAAAGTCAGTTAATTAATCAACAAGTGCCTACTATGTGGCAGCATTATGCTAGGTATGGTTATATAAAGATGAGAGCAAAAACAATCCTTGCCTTCAGGGAATTTACAGTCTAAAGGAAAACCCTTCCCAACTTGATGCCAACAACCTTTCCTAGCCTTTTTATATATGATTCCTCTTTGTAAACTCTATGCTCAGTCAAATTGAACTGCTCCTCTCATGGTGTTTCATCTCCTACCTCCAAACCTTTGCACAGGCTGTCCCTTGTCTCTGGAATGCCCTCCCTTCTCACTTCATAAATTCTTTCAATACTGTACTCACTTCAAGGACCACTTCCAACATGAAGTCTTTAACATTTCCTAGGGCCTCCCTCTTGCATTTATTTTGTATGTATTTTTTGAATAAATATTTTCATGTACACATGCTTTCTCCCCAATGGAATATAAGCATTTTGGACCCAAGGACTAGTTCACTTTTGTCATCAGTTCCCTGGGACCTAGCACATGCCTGAAGATAGTAGGCTCTTAAATGATAGCTGCTTCCTTGTTTGTTGTGTTCTTTCTTCTCTATTTCACTGGAATCCTGGAGGAGTCCTTTGACCTAATCAAAGAATATGGGTTTGGAGAGAGAGGAGCTTTCCTTACAATTCCAGGCTGGCATTTCTAACCTGCCGGTCCTCACTGGACCTTACTTCCCGGAGAGAACCACAGGACTTGGGAATAGGAAGGGCCTTTCCAGAGGTTGACCAAGAGTTTTATTTTAAAGAAGGGAAATTGAGACTGTAGAAGGGAAATGATTTATCCAAGATCACATGACTGCTTAGAGGGAGAGCTCGGATTAGAATCTAGATCTCCTGACTCCCAGTGCAAGGATCTGTCCCTGGATGGTTTTACATTTCAACATAAAGGAAGAGTCCTGGACCAGGACTTAGGAGATCTGGGTTCTGGTCAGTCTTAGCCACTAAGCAGTTATGTGATCTTGGACACATCACGTCTTTCCTTGCCTCAGTTTCCTCCTCTGACCAATGATGGGGGAGGGGTTGGACTAGATTTTATCTCAAGTCCCTTCTAGTTTAATGCTTCTTTTAGCCTCTCTGGCCTCAGATCTTGGACTGGAAGGGTCTGACCTGTTGAGGGAGACGTTCAGCCCCTGCAGACTAGTGTGATGAAGAAGTTTATGGCTGGGTGGAGGGTGAGAAGGACAGCTGGTCTCCCAGGGAACAAGAGCCCTCAGGGGATTGTGTGGGCTGGGGTCACCAGGAGAGCATTGTGGAAATGAGGGCCCCAGGGAGCTGGGTCTGGGGAAGAGAAGAGGAGGGAGGGATGCTGGCACAGGGGCATCAAAAGCAAGGGGGGTCACAGGGGTCTTTGGGAAGGGGTTACCATGGCAACCCTGAGGCCTCCACAGGATAGAAAAGCACCAGCCTATGAGACTGAGCAGGGATGGATGCAATGGTGTTGAAAAATCGGAATTTCAATGGAAAGCACTGTGAGTGGGGTCCATGGGCCCCAGATGCTTACCCAAGGGGCCCTATGGGCCTCACACAAATGGGGTGTATGAGGACACCCACTGTCTGGGGGAAGTGACTCCTGAGGATGAATCCCAGCTCTGCTGTGTGACCTTGGTAAATCACTTAAACTTTGTGGACCTCAGTTTCCTCATTTGTAAAGGAGGAGCTCAAATGAATCATGTTTAAGATCCCTCTGAGCTCTGACATTCCTTGTTCTAAACTTGATTGATTAACTGATCCATCAACCAAACATTTATTAAATGTTTCAGACTTTTGGGGATACTGGTTGAAGAATTAAACAATCTCCACTAACACAGAGTTTGCATCCTAATAGGGCAGATGCGGTCCTTTCCAGCTATATGATCTTCTGTGATTCTGGGGTTTCCCAGATGGGAGTGATCAGCCAGCTTCATCAGTAAAAACAATCCAGTACTCCCAATATTGGTTCATTGTTTTGACCTCAGGTTGTACCAGTTTCGCCTTTTTTCCCCTTTTTTTCTTTTTTTGATTTTTGCAAAGCGATGGGGGATCACACAGTTAAGTATTAAGTGTCTGAGGTCAAATTTGAACTCAGATCCTCCTGACTCACTGCACCACCTAGCTGCCCCCGTTCCTCTCTCTCTCTCTTGACCAGGCTCTGTCACTCTTCCTAACCTACTGTGTCTCTAGGTTTTTGGGGTCTTTTCATTCAAGTGAATATCATTCTTGACCAAGTTATTTCCTGTCTCTGTCTTAAGCCCTAACCCTAAACATGGGGGATGTGGACTTTTGGAAAGTCACTAGCCCCCTCTGAGTCTCAGTTTCCCCACCTGTAAAATAAAGACTTTGAACTAGATGACTTTACATTTCCTTTCTAGTTATAACCCTTACCTTTTCATTTCCATTTTAATTTATTTTCATTCTGAACTTAACAAATACCAAATAAAACAAATGTTTCTGTACACATAGTGCATATAGTAGGTACTTAATAAATGTTAATTGATTACAGTTTAGAACAGAATGAGAGGATTTCAGGTACACTTGGAATTGTTTGTTTCTATTCTATACAGTTTTCTTTTTAAAACTACAGCAAATTAAGCATGTAACTTTCAAAGCTGACTTACTTGTCTGAGATTCATGTTGGTCTTTCTTCTTTTCTTTATTTTTAGTGGTGGGGGGAAGGTAAAGGGGATCCTGTCCCCAGCCTGTCTTTCTTGTTTAACTCAACTGAAAAAAAACACTAAAAAGAAAAAAGCAACAACCATGTAATGATCTATGACCTTGCAACCCTCCCTTTGGTCTTAGAAGTAAAAATCTCAGGTCAGGATCAGTGATATTCAGCACAGTCTTCAGACCAGAAGATGTGAGTTCAAATCTTCCCACTTAACAACCATGGGGCTATGACAAATAACTTCAGCTCTTTGAGGTTCAGCTTCCTCCAACATAAAATGGGATTGATAATTCTAGTGCAAGCTACTTCACTAAATTGTGAGGAGAGTGCTGAAAAAGCCAGAGGAATGTGAGCAGTTCTAACTACGAATAAACACTGACACTTATATAGTGCTTTGAGTTTTACAAAGCAATTTCCTTACAGCAATTGTGTGAGGTGGATAGTGCAAGAATGACCACCCCATTTTACAGATGAGGAAACTGAGCTAAGATGAAATCATTTGCTCAAGGTTGTAGAAGGAATAAATAACCAATAAAATGTCAGCATCAAAGAGAGCTAGAATAAAGAAAGGGACCTTTGAGAATGTCATGGAGCCCTCCTTAGGTTTTTAGATGAGGAAAGAGGCTCAGCAAGATGGGGGGGGGTGCTGGGTGACCCACCCAGGGCTGGGATTCACACCTAGGCTCCTCTGGCACGAAATCCAGGGATACTGTTTGGGCAACCCCTTCTCCCTAAGTCAGCAAGCTCTCTAGGACCTTTCCTCTGAAAGGAGGGAGGTGTTGTGTGGGTCCCCACAGGGGCCACAGCATTAGTCTTCCCAGGGTCACATTTGTCCCTTGGTCCATTCCACATTAAACCAGCTCATATTATTAGGAAGCTCTTCCCTCCAGGGATCTGAAATCTGGCTCTTTATTATATTTTCCCATAGGGCCAAGAAGATGAAACCACATCTCTCCTCCTTATAATGATACTCCAAATGGTAGAAAATAGACATCCTTTCTCTGTCACTCTGTCTCTGTCTCTCTCCTTTCTCTTTCTCCTTTCCCTTTTTCTCTGGCTCTTACTGTCTCTGTCTCCTTTCTCTCTCTTATCTCTCTCTCTCTCTCTTTCCTTTCTTTCCCATTCTTTCTCCCCAATTCTTTCTACCTCCTTTTGTCTCTCCTTTTCTCTCTTCTTTCTTTTCTCTCTACCCTTCTCTCTTCTATTTTCCATCTCCCCTTTCTCCCCTTCCTCTCCTCTTTCCCCTTCCCTCCTTTCCCATTTCTCTTTGTTTCATCCCTCTCTGCCCTTGTCACACACACACACACACACACACACACACACACACACACACACACACACACACAAAGAGGAATCTTTTCTCTGTTCCCCACCTCCCTTGATGGATCCTGTTATCATCTGGTCTCCAGTCCTCTCCCCATCCTGACCAAGCTCCTCTAGATGAACCAGCATTTTTCCCAAGGACACCGAATGATGGGGCCATAGGGCTGTTTGTCTTCCCCAAAGCCAGTTGGTCTCCAGAGGTTCCTCCTGGGTGGGCTGTTGAGGTCAAAGGGCCCCTCTGAAGCCCCAAGCCTCTGGCCTATGCATACGCAGGCCATGGTCTAAGATCAAGTTTCCCAAAGGAAGCCTCTCTTCTTTTCTTCTGCCTGGGAAACTGCCTCCATCTGATGTCCCACTAAAGAATCTTTTAGGCGGCTCAGCTCTTTCCCTAGAAACTGCCCCCTGGCCCTTTCACTGCTCCCTCCCCCGGTTCCCAAACTTCATAGGTCTTAATCTTGTGGTGGGTGGCAGAGGTTTTCTCCCATGCCCAACTCAAGGGCCATCTTCTTGGAGAGGTCTTTTGGCATCCTTCCAGTTAGCAGAACTCTTCCTCTGAAAATCAATCACTTAGTATCAATTTGTATTTATTCTGGATTCATTTGTTGCCTTTGGTTTTTGTTTGTTTGTTTGTGTGAGGCAATGGGATTAAGTGACTTGTCCAAATTCACGCAGTTAGTTAAGTATCAAGTGTCTGAGGCTGGATTTGAACTCAGGTCCTACTGACTCCAGGGCTGTGCCACCTAGCTGTTCGTCCCTCCCAAATTCCTATACTCAAAAAAGCACTTGTGCTAGGAGGTAAGAGACCTGATTTTTTTTTTTTTTAGATTTTTCAAGGCAATGGGGTTAAGTGATTTGCCCAAGGTCACATGGCTAGGTAATTATTAAGTGTCTGAGGTCGGATTTGAACCCAGGTACTCCTGACTCCAAGGCCGGTGCTCTATTCACTGCGCCACCTAGCCGCCCCGAGACATGATTTTAATTTGAGTCTGACACTTAACTAGTTGTGTGACTTTGGAAAAATTCCTTTGCTTCTCTGGGTCTTAGTTTCTTTCTGTAAAATTAGAGGATTAGACTCAATGACCTCTAAGATCTCTTTCAACTCTAAATTTATGATTATCCAGTTGTTTTTAAAAAATATTTTGATAGCTGGAGTTCGAAAGATCTGCTAGAAACCTTGGACAAGTCACTTAACCTCAGTCTGCTTCAGTTTTCTTATCTGTAAAATGGGGATAATAATAACACCTACTTCCCATCATTGTTATGAGGATCAAATGAAATTTGATTTTTATGGTATAAGTATATATTTATAGTATAATTATATTTAATTTTTATAAAGTATTTTTTAAGTCACTAAATGCTGTATGAAAGTGTAAGCTACGAAATGTTTTACAAACCTTAAAGGGACAGAACATTCTACTTATTATTAATGGTTATTAAGTTTGTGCATTAAAATTTTATGCATTATTTATTTAAAATTTTATGCATATTCTGGAAAAGGTGTATAGAGGACTCATCAGGAATGCCCGAGGGTTCCATGGCACAAAAATGATTTGGAATTTCTGTTTCAGTCCAGGACCCTAATTTACATATGTGGAAAATGAGGCTCAGAAAATGAAATAATTTGTCTGAGGTTTTAAGGCTAGCAGGGAGTGGAATCAAGATTCAAATGTAAGTCTTTTAACTCTAAGTTTAGGGCATTTTCCCACCACTTGTGATACAAAGTTCATAACATAGTTAAGCATGTTTTGGTGACTATTTAGCCTTAAGAAAGTGGCAGAGACAATGTTAATAATGAATAATAAATGTAAAAATGATTTATGTGAATTTGGGGGTGAGAGTCAATTGTTAAATATTTACCATCACATCCCTATCTCAAGGTCAAGATGATTTTCCTCATCGGAGAAAAATGCCCATTAACTCTAATGATAGCAGTTAAGTGGAGGTAGTATAGGACAGCTAAGTGGCATAAAGCATCTGGCCCGGAGTTCAAATCTGACCTCAGATACTCTTAGCCGTGTGACCCTAGGCAAGTCACTTCACCCTGTTTGTCTCAGTTTCTTCATCTGTAAATGAGCTGGAGAAGGAAATGGTAAACCACTCCAGTATCTCTGCCAAGAAAAGACTAAATGAAGTCATGAAGATATGACTGAAATGACTAAGCAACAACAACAAAAAGAGGTAATCTAATCCTTTTTTCCAAATGATAAGTGGGAAGGGAACAAACATTTATTACCACCTGCTATGTGGTAGACATATGACTAGATACTATGGTGCCATAGGGCAGTTAGGTGGTACAGTGGATAGAGCACTGTCCTTGGAGTCAGGAAATTGGGAGTTCAAATCCACGCTCAGACAACTGTCTGTTATTAGATGTGTGATTTTGGGCAAGTCACTTAACTCTGATTATCTCACATCCAGGGCCATCTCCAGTCATCCTGATTCATTTCTGGTCACTGGACTCAGATGAATCTGGAGGAGAAAGTGAGGTGATGACTTAGCACAGCCCCCCTCACTTGAATCCAGTTCATGTGCTTGTCATGGCATCATCTCCCTAATGTGGTCTTTGAGAATGAAGGACAAAATTATTATTATTATCATTATTATTATTATTATAATTATTGGCTTTATAAATCTCACAATAACCTGGGTAAGTAGGTCCTAATTTTATCCTCATTTTACAAATGAGGAAACTGAGTAAGACAGATGTTAAATGACAGTTTGTAAGTGTCTGAAGTCAAATTTGAACTCAGGTCTTCCTGACTCCAGACTTGATGTTCTAATCATTGTGCTACCTTCCAAAATCCCTGATCTTGTCCAAATCCCAGAGAGATTTGGGATCTGTTGAACAACCCTTGATGACCCTCCAAATGCTCAGTCAGTTCTTGTGTCTTCCCTGAGTCTTTGGCTAAATGCTTCCAGGTCCCAGTCAGTCCTCATATTCACTGTCTCTCAGCCTTTCACCATCCTGCCCTTCATCTTCTGGAGGTCTCCCTGCTTATTGACGAGCCAGAACTGAGCACACCCTCTAGATATCTGGGCAGGAGGCAGAAGGACCATTGCCTGCTAGGTTTTGGGCATTACACCTTTCTTCATGTAGCCTGAGTTGACCATTTTAACCCCAAATGCTTAGCCACAAAAAGTCATTTTTTGCTGCCCAATAGGAACTGGAAATGTATGACCCATCTTGGACTCAGAATCACAATGTCTAGAAGAGGAAAGGTACCTTTAGATATCAATTAGTGCAATCCATCCATTTTTCACATGGAGAAACTGAGGCATAAAGGAGGAATATCAAATGGATTCCAATACAGGTTTCCTGTATCCACATCCAATTGTTTCTTCTTCTTCTTCTTCTTCTTCTTCTTCTTCTTCTTCTTCTTCTTCTTCTTCTTCTTCTTCTTCTTCTTCTTCTTCTCCTCCTCCTCCTCCTCCTCCTCCTCCTCCTCCTCCTCCTCCTTCTCCTCCTCTTCTCTTCCTCCTCCTGCTCCTCCTCCTCCTCCTCCTCCTCCTCCTCCTCCTCCTCCTCCTTTTTCTTCTTCTCTCCATTCTTCCCCTCTTCTTTCTTCTTTTCTTTTCCTCCTTATTCTTCCTCCTCTCTTCTTTCTTTTCTTCTCTCTTCTTCTCTCCCACTCCTCCTCCTCCTCCTCTTCCTCCTCCTCCCTTCTTTTTCTTTGCAAGGCAATTGGGCTTAAATGATTTGCCAGGGTCAAGTATCTGAGGCCGGATGTGAACTTAAGTCTAGTGCTCTATCTCCATGGCACCTAGCTACCTTTCCAATATTTTTTTTTCATTGTTTTTTTTTTGCAAGGCAGTGGGGTTAAGTGACTTGCCCAAGGTCACACAGTTAGTTAATCATTATGTGCCACCTAGCTGTCCCTTTTCATTCAGTTTTGTTATTCTCATGAGAACTGCCTTGGGGATCTGTTGAGAATAATAACAAAGGTTTTAAGCAGAGCTGTTTCCAAGTGCCCACATCCAACGGGTCATAAGCTGCCTTGGGAGGATGTTAGTTAGGCATCTAATCTTGAGGGATGCCCACAGCTGTAGCTCAGCTGCAAGTTGACCAAACACCAGCCTCATTCCCTGCCCTCCATAGTCTATGGTTGTTTCAAAGAAGGCAGGGACAGAGTTGGATGAAGAACAGAGCATTCCCCTTCTGTTCTTTCCCTTCCAGCTTCAGATCTTTCATTTATGGTCCTGCTCCTCCCAGGACATAACCTGTCAGGTAGGGACACCCTTTCCCTACTAGATACTTAGCTTTTTGAAGGCAAGGGCCCTACTGACCTAGGAGGGAATGCAACAATATTAATACCAGTTAATTATTATGGTACTTTAAGATTTGAAAAGTGCTCTACATGTGCCCTCATTTTACACTGTACCCAACAGCTCCATGAGGGAGGGAGGTGCTGGTATTATTTCCATTGTACGAGATGAGAAAACTGAGGCTAAGAGCAGTGAATTGATGGGACACATTGGCTACAACCGTGAAAGGCAGGATGTGAATCAGGTTTTCCTTATTCCAAGACCAAGACACTAACAATTATAGTATCTGCTTACCTCAGAAAATATTTGAATAAATTAGGTAAACAAGGAGTGGGTCCTTCCTAAGAGACAGAAAATAGCTACTCGGTCCTTCCAGGTTTCCAGAGAACTTTTCTCACCACCCCACTTGGAGACTGAATAGAAGGGCATCCCATTTGACATACAGGGAAATGAGAATTGCAAAAATCCAGTGTTATTCAACATTCATTAAAATAAGAAATCTCATACAAATCACTGTACTTCTCTGGATCTCAGTTTCTCTATCTGTAAAATGATGTCTTGATGGTTTTTGAGGCCCCTTCCTCTACTAAGAGATCAGGGTCTTTTGACTCTAAGGTTTGTCTTCCCATTTTACTTATCAGGTTGGATTCCCTCAAACAGGGGGTGGGTGAGTGTCCCCTTGAAGCTGCATCTTGCACCTGCCCCTTTGCTCAGTGGTGCTGTTGCTCTTTGGTGGTATTTGATCTGAGGACAAGCTCTGGGCTTTCTAGGGACCCTCAGTGACCTGACCATATTATACCCTGTTCCCCATCTGCCTGGCTGGCTTGCCTTTCTCAGACTGCCCTTCTCTCCCGGGAACTATGACTGCTCCATCATAGATAACAAATCCCCCTAGGCCAGCTCTCTTCCTCTTGGCCACTACTCTCCCAGATTCCCTGCCCACTGTCCATTAATAGGCCTCTGGGGAATATAGCCTGGTTTCAGAATGAGCCCAACCCCCCAAACCTAATTTGATCTTAGGTTGCATTACAGGAAGCATGATGTCCAGGGAAGGTGAGAGAATCACATAGTGATGACCATGCTGTCTGGGGCTAGTACCTCACTCACATTTCGCTGTTGCTGGGAAACCCCTCCAACCTATCTAGATTAGTTACTCATCTGTACTATAGTTTGACAAGGTTACTCCTAGGCAATGAGAGGTGCCCAGTGCTGTAGGACTAGTAGTGGAGAGAGCAAAGGTTTTAAAATCTTTAGGGCCTGTGTTCAAATGCTCCCTCAGACACTACCTGTTCGACCTTGTATGAAAAGCTTAGTCTCTCTCCGCTCTGGTTCCTCCTCATCTGTGCTTACCTCTCTTAGGCCACTGAATGGATGTTGCTTCAGTCCAACTGAGAGCTGTTAAAGACCCATGCTTTAAAAGGCCAACAAAGTTTCCCATGGAATCCAGGGCCATCCCCAGCCATCCTGATCCACATCTGGAGGAGGAGAAAGTGAGGCTGGTGCCTTAACACAGCCCCCCTCACTCAAATCCAATTCGTGGCTTGTCATGGCATCACCCCCAATGTCATGGACTTCTTCCAGAATGAAGGACAAAGAACAGCTACCACAACCACAACCACAACAACCTCATATGTAAAATATAGGAGTTGAACTAGATCACCTCCACAGGTCCTTCTATCTCTAAATCTGTGATCCTACTGCTCAAAGGCAGGACTTTATTTTTTAATAAATTCTTATAAAGCATCTTCTATGAGCTAGACCCTTTAAATTATCTCATTTGATCCTTGTTTCTTCTGAGGTGTTGTTATTATGATCCCCATGTTTTTCCAACTCTTAAGGCTGGCTCTCTATCCAATATAACACAATGCTTCTCCAGGACAGATGAAGAAGAGATTCAAAGGCAGGTATCCAAGATGGGGAAGAGAACAGGAATTATGTTGTAATTCATGATGTTAATCTAGCCAGGAAAAGAGAAGACTCAGCTGCCTCCAATATTTGAAGGATAGGAGAAGTGATATTGGACCCCAAATGGGGAATTTGGGAAAATTTTGGGGGGGGATTTGTGGAGATGTGGACTTCTGGGGTTGTAAGAATAAACTTCTCAATGATGATGCTCAGTCATGTCTGATTCTCTGTGCCCCCATTTTTGGGGTTTTCTTGGCAAAGGTACTGGAGTGGTTTGCCATTTCCTTCATCAGATTGTTCATTGTACAGATGAGAAAGCTGAGGCAAATAGGGTTAAGTGACTTGCCCAGGGTCACACAGCTAGTAAGTATCTGATGTCAGATTTCAACTCAGGTCTTCCTGATTCCTAGTTACCATTCTGAAGGTTGGCAGGAGTCCTGATTTTCTTTTCTATGGCAAAAGGATAACCATACCAGCTTTACCTGCTTGCCAGGGTTGCTTGTTAAGCTTGAGGTGTTAGAGAAATGCAAATAGTTATTTCATACTTTGGGATTCATGGTAGAACAGGAATATTGCCAAGTGTGACCTCCCTTGTGAGAGGGACCCTTTGAATGGAGCAGAAGGAAGATGGAGGAGGTTGATGATGCTAAGTGGCCCTAGCCCCCTGCTGCTCTCTCTCCTCTTTTCCTCAGCAAACATAGGACTCCCAAATACACCTTTTCTCCACTCATATAGTACCCACTGGAGTTTAGACTCTCCTCATCCCTCCCCTTGACTAATGGTCTCCTTGCCTCATGTCTCTTCTCTACTCCAGTCCATTGTCATCTTGACTGCCATTTTTTCTAAAATCTAGGTCCTTCCCCCTCTACTCCCACCCAGTCTCTACTCAAGGAGCTCCAAAGATTCCCTGTGTCATCCAGAATATAGTAGAAAATCTTCTGTTGGCCTTTAAGCTCTTCCTAACCTGATCCTTGCCTACCTTGACAGCCTTCCTACACCTTTTTACCTCTCCACACACTGACCCTCCAACCATAACAATCTCCTTCTAGGTGTTCCTACCCAAGCCTGGACATTTTCCCTGGTGCACCTTTCCATCTCATCTCCACCACCTGGCTTCCTTCAAGGCTTAGCTCCAATGTTGCTTTCCACAAGCCTTGGCTGGTCCCCCAGGACCGGGAAGGAACTGTCTGCCCCTTCCAGACTGCCTTCAATAATCTGCATGTTTTCTTTTTTTAATTTAAGGCAATGGGATTAAGTGACTTGTCCAATGTCACACAGCTAGCTAATTATAAAGTATCTGAAGTCGAATTTGAACTCAGGTCCTCCTGACTCCGGGGCCAGTGCTTTATCCACTGCTCCACCTAGCTGCCCCCTCTGCATATGTTTTGTATGGGCCCAGATCTTTGCATTGCTGCTTTTATTACAATGGATTTTCCTTGAAAGTAGGAACTTTAACCCCCCCAAAAAAAACCCCTTTAGTTATATCCTTAGGACTTAGCACAAGCATAAGCTGGACACTTAGTAAATGCTCATTTTTGTTTTGTTGACATTTCCTGTTATTATTATTATTGATGAGTTTAGACATTCTGTGTTCTAACAGTTTTTTCCTCTTTGACTTACTGGTTCTATGGCTCTACCCATATCTGACATTCTGTACTCTAACGGTCCTCCCGTTTCTGACATTCTAAGATTCTTCTTAGTTCAGTCATGCTTTTGTTCCAGCTTTGAAATTTTGTATTCTAAGCCCCCTTCCCTTCCCTTCCCCCAGTCCCCTCCAAGTTTTGACATTGTGTTCCAAGTGTTCTCCTAGTTCTGATGTTCTATGTTCTACGGTTCCTTCCAGCTTCAAAATTCTGTGCTCTAAGGGCCCTCTAAGGCTCCTTCCAGTTCTAACATTCTGATCTAAGAGCTCTTCCAGTTTGACATTCTGTTCTAAGATTCCTCTCAGCTTTGAAATTCTATGTTCTAAAGGTCTCCCAGCTGACATTCTGTGTTCTAAGGTAGAGACCAGCTCCTATACTGTGTTCTTAAGCCCCTGACATCTCTGACATTCGCAGGTGATGCTTCCATTTTCCTCTACCCTGGTCAAAATATCTGGGGACACTTTGTTTAGTTCTCAGTGCCTTATTTTAGAAAAGATATAGAACCATCTCAGGAGACTGATCAGGATGATGGGTAGATTGTAGACTCAGGCAAGCAGTAGAACTGGGGACCAACAGAATAAGGACTGGGGAATGTCCTTAAACTTGGATGTGAGGAGGCTGGGTGGAACATGGAAACTGACTTCCTCTAGTTATGGGTCTGCCATGGACATGAGGAATGACTTGGTATATTTTAATGCTAGAGGGCACAACTAGGACCTTCAAGCTAAAGTTATAGGGAAGTAAAATCATCCATAAAAGAGCTTGCCCAAAGTAGAGTTGACTACCTTGGGGGGCAGTATTGACAATTGAACTTTGAAGACTTTTTGAGGGGTTGTTGCTGCTGCCATTAAGAATTATTGCTGAGGCATAACTTGCTGTCAGTGACTTCCGAGATTATATAAATGATTAGGAAGGGCATTGGAGGTAAATATAATAAAGCATCTACCTTTAGACTAGGAGAAATGATTTATGGATTGGCTGTTGTTTTGAATTATTTAAAAGCTTCCAAAATATGGCCCTCCCTTATCTTTCCAGGCTTGTTTCCCATTATTTACCTTAATACACTCTTTGTTCCTGTTAGAGTGGACTGCTAGCTCTTCCTCCTACATTATACTTTCTCTCACCTTGTGTCCCTTTATATTAATGGTTCTCTTTATCTGGATACACCTCTGAGTCATGAAATTCTTCCAAGCTCAGCTTAGATGCTAACTCTCACATGTGGTCTTTTCTGACCCTCTTCAATGCCCCATCCCCAAGTTATTAGCATTCTCTTTTTGAAGTTATGTTGTACTACATCATACTGGTTTTGTATTTATTCACTGGTGTACTTATGTTATATTGTCCCAGGAAAAATACTTTTGGGGCCAGGAATGATGCTTTTTTTGACTTTGTATCACTGGGGCTAGCAGGATGCATTGGATATAGTAGTGCTAAATAAATGTTGATTGAATTATATTCCTGGTCATAGGGGTGTGTGGGTGCATGTGTGTGTGTGTATAGGAGCTTACTAACCTGGCCTTCCTTCCCCTGCCTGGAACCATAGCCCATTAGACATGAGAATGGCAACATTAAGGCCAACTGGTGCTGACTGGCACTCTCTCTTTGGGCCCCATTGAAGGAGATAAAGGGAGAAAGAAGCTGGAGCCCCAGAAATCAGTCTTTGACTAGTCATTGGTGATACCCTTTCCCTGAGCTGGCCAATGCCAGGTTGGTCACTGAGGGCAAGTGTCAAAGGAATAGCTGCTGGGTCTATCTTGTGAATGACTGAGGGAAGCCCCAAACCCCACCAGAAGTCTCTTAAGGGTGGCTCTTGCTATGTTGGACAAAATGTCTTCGTGGGAATGCCAGTGAATGTAAACCCAGAAGAATGGGAGCTCATCTGGGATAGGTATTCCATGGACAAGTCATCTCTGAGTCTGTTTTATTGTTTGTAAAGTGGGGATGATAATACTTACCTGGGAGTGAGGGATAGGCTGGGGTTAACAACCCAATTTTTTTTAGCCACCTGCTTCCTTCCTCCACACCTTTGCTCATGTTGTCCCATAAGCCAAGAATGCCCTCCTTCCCTTTATTAGACCATTAGATTTCTATCAGTGAAAATCCAAATCAAATGCTACCCCCTTCAAGAAGCCTTTCTCTGATTTCTGTTTCTTCTTGGGCTTAATAGAGTATGTTTGCCCCCCTTCAGAAGGTACAATATTGTGTATGAAAGGAAAGGTTGGATCCCCAATATTCAGTATGGTGTCTAACTCATAGGAAGCATGTAATGAATAATTATTGATTGAATTGTGTTTTGGTCAGATCTGCCTATTAGACTGTGAGCTCCATGAGGGCAGAGACTATGGCTTAGTTCAATTATGTATTTTTCTCAGCACAGGGAGCCTATTAGGTATTTGTTGAATCAAACCCAAGTGAGTCACCTGCAAACGGGAGTGGTGGGGTTTCTCTGGGAAGGTAGGCTAAACCCCTGGGCCCAGCTAACCCAACCCAAGGACCCTGGACAATCCCCACGGTACAGTTGGCACTTACACAGAACAGGGGTCCAACATGTAACTAACGTGTTTATTCCAGTACCATTCACTATACTTGATCGTTCCATTGAAACATCTGCATTTGCTCCTCCTGGGAGGGACTGAGACACAGAAACACCTGTGTTCTGACCCCTCCACCAAGGACAGCCCCCTTGGCCAAGCCATTGTCTCCTGGCCAACAGTCCGGTCTGAGAACTGGGAGAGACAACAGATCTTCCCAGAGAAAGAAGTGGCCCATTACCTGCAGTCTCTGAGGGGCAGGGAAAATCATTTCATGGGCTTTCACAGTGAATGATTCAGGTCCTGGCCTCTGACACAGTATGGTCCAAACTCCTAGGGCGCTTTCTCTTGGGGCCCTCTGCTATACTAAACTAGGTCTGCTCCTCTCAGAGCAGAAAAGGACAATGCTGGTGGCACTGAAGGACCTTTTCTCTTTGGGGGCTGGTCCGAGAACACTGAATATTGGATTAGTGACTATGTTTTGCTTGTCAGTCCCGGGTACTTCTTGCTTTCCTATTCTCACTCCATTTTCTAATTTCCAAATAGGTGGGGCTGGCATTGACCTAACTTCTTTTTCCTATCCATGGGCAAGAGCTGTAACTTTGGGGAGCAGTGTTTCCCCTCTCCAATCCATGCCTACTTGTCTGTATGTCTGTCTGTCTGCCTCCCCACAAGTCCTGCTCGGCCCTGGAGTGGCCTTTGCTTTGGTGAGAGGGGGCGACAGGGTGGATGGGAACCCTTCGGGGTAGGGGAAATCATATGTTAAAAAAATCAGGAAATGGGCATATAAAATCTTGCCCTTGGTATATTGCCTAGTCAATAAGTGTAAATGTCCTCCTGCCAGGAGAAGGACCGAGTCCTTAAAAGATAGGAAACGTCAAAGTGTTACTTCATTGTCATTTAAAAAAAAACCCCAACAAAACAACCCCAACCCCACAAAATTGGTGTAAACAAACCAAGCAACAGGACAAATCTTCCCCGATGGCAATCATAGCCAACGCTTTAGCACCAGTCACCGATCTGCTTGCTCCTGGGCTTTGGGAGAGCCCAAAGAGAAGGAAGAGGTCATTGGCACATGGTGAAGACCCAACTCCAAATTTTGTGCATGTGATATGTATGAGAAGGTGGTGCCACTGTAACGTGTACGGAGATGTCCAGGCAAAGGTGGCTCTCACAAAAGATGTCTTTTGTAAGAATTGGGCCATTGCTTGTGGATGGGTGTCCTCCCCTTCATGTGGGGAGAGGAGGGTTGTGCCCATCAGCCCCCTGCAAAAACAAACAAAAAGTCTCTCTTGTTTTTTTCTCTTCTGTTTTCCTTTTCAGTTTGTTAAAATCTTCAAATCTGAAGAATTCATCAGTTTGAATTGGGGCAGGTCCATTCTGGGGGAATGGTTCCTCAGGCCCCCTGGGCCACCTGCCCACTTCAGTGTCCCCGAGGGGAAACTGAGGCCTCAGGGAGGACTGGCTGTCAGGTGATGCTAAGGATAGCAGCCTTCCGAGGGAAAAGAGAAGGAGGGTGAGTCTTTCCCCTCTTCACGTTCATCTTCCTGAAGGCACCCCTCTCCTTCTGGTCTTGGTCAAGCAGTTTAGGGATCATTCTCTTTCTTAGAGGGAGACGAAGAAACGGCTTTTGGTCTCAGACTGGAAAAAAATCTAAATGAGCCCTTTTCAAGACGGTCACTGCTATTCTTCATTCATTATTTGTCCTTTAAAAATAGTTTTCCATATGGTTTTCCCCCAAATATTTTTTCCCCATTCCCTTTTTGCTTTCTATTTTTTTCTCCCATTGCTTAAATTGTTGGCGTTTCTGATGACTTCTCTCTGCTGGAGTGGTTCCACCTGTTTGCCACTGTCCTCAGAGCAGGTGGGAGACTCTGTGATTGGACATAGGACGCTCAAAAACTGGGACCGGGGCACACAGAGGCAAAGGGGAGCAGGGCCGTGAGGAAGAGGACAGCGAAAGTGGGATGAAGGTCAAACTTCCACCGACTGGATCTGGTTCATTTGCGCTCGCATCACCTGAATACTGTTCAGAATTTTCTTTTGATGACCCGCTAGAGTGACGCCCACACGAAGAATGTCCCTTTGAGGAAGAAACACAAATACATATGTGTTGGATAAAGGAGTCAGAAAGTTAAAATGTGACAGCTCACCTTACTTTTTTAATTTTTAAATTTTATTTATTTCTCTATCTTTTGTTTTTTTGCTAGGCAATGGGGTTAAGTGACTTGCCCAAAGTCACACAGCTAGGTAATTATTAACTGTCTGAGGCCAGATTTGAACTCAGGCTGGTGCTCTGTCCACTATGCAACCCATCTTAGAAGGAAGACTTTCCTCTTCTTCGCTCTCCCCTCTGTTTTGTCCTCACTCTGGATGTAGCCTTATAGTAGTCTCTACTTGCTCTAAATTCATAGTCCTTCTTCTCTATACTTTTAACTTGGCCATTAATCATGTCTGAACTTGTGGAAAAGAGGGAAGAACTCAGATTGTAAATAATCATGGCAGAACCTGGCCCTGGGTTCTGCTGCCTCATGCAAGGTCATCTGTGTCTGAGGGGGTGTTCCCTCTACAGAAGGAGCCAATAAAAGGGGGGGGGAAGAATCAAGCTTCTCAGGGAATCCCTACCTTGCACCTGAGCTAGATTCCCCCCAAATGATCAAGCAGCCCAAGTTCAAAGACCTCCAACCTTCTGAGAAAGTCCATTTGGCTTGGAGAGTTCTTCTTAAAGCTTTCTCTCTGCACTGCCTGTTCTGCACTGCTTCTAGTTATGCCCTCTAGGGGGTCAAGTGAGATTAACACTGTGCCATCTTTATCTACTCCAAAATACCTGAAGACAGTTCTCATGTCCCTCCCAAGTCTTCTCTCTCCAAGACTAAATACTGCCACTCCTTCCACTTGAGCCCTTTTTTATGGTCTGATCTCCAGGTCCCTCATCAGCCTGATCATCAATTTTTGGAGTCTTCTAATTTAAAGCTTTATTTTTGTTCCTGTTGCCTTGGGTTTCAGTCATGACCAACTCTTTGTGATACCATTTGGGGTTTTCTTGGAAAAGATACTCAAGTGGCTTGTCATTTCCTTCTCCAGTTCATTTTACAGATGTGGAAACTGAGGCAAACAAGGTGATGTGACTTGCTCAGGGTCACACAGTGTTCTACAGTCAGATATGAACTCAGAAGTCTTCCTGACTCCAAGTCTGGCACTCTATGTACTATGGTACCACTGCTCTTCAGGATCTGTACAATAGTAGAAATTTTCATTCCATGCCTTAGGTGGAGAAACACTTTGTTCTTGTGTTGTGGTTGGGTGGCTTGCATTCTTGCTGGGCCCCCAGACCCACTTCTGACCCCTACTAGCTGTGACTTATCTGTAAAATAAGAATAATAATGCCAGAGAGTAGCTGAATGACAAAGTGAATAGAACATGGGCCTGGAGTTGGGAAGACTTGAGTTCAAATCCAGTCTCAGACACTAGCTATGTGACCCTGGCTGAGTCACTTTACCCTCACTCAGTCTCACTTTCCTCATCTGTAAAATGGGGTTAATAATAGTTCTTACCATTCAGGATTGGAGTATATTTGTAAAATACTTTGCAGACTTAAAGCATTACATAAATGCTGGCTATCATGATGATTGTTTATTTATAATTGTTATAATACTTGTTATTGTAATATAATGCAATATAACATATAAAAATAATAATATATAATATGATATAATATTATAATAACCACTTACTGCTTTACAATTTCTAAGCAACTTCTGTTTGGTAAAATGGTAGGGGTTTCAATGTTATCTAACATTTGTGCTCATGTTTGATTCCTTCCCTGGTTATGTCTGAGCTCCCTAATGAGCCACAGAGGGAAAGGACTAGGGCTTCTACATTTTTGTACCCCCTACCTTCTGGCCCATGGTGGGTGTTTCATAAATATTTGCCAATTCCATTGCATTGATTGTTTGACGGTGATTTCCTCTGGGGCCTATGACTTACTTTTTACATTGTGCCTGGGCTGTCAGGTTGGGGTGGGATTAGGGGGAGCTGAGGCAGACAGCTTGCCTAGGGCACAACATCTGGAGAGGTGCGACAGGATCACTTTTTAATAAGACTTTTTCCTAATTCCTTTAATACCAAGAAATGTTGCTCTCTATGACTTAGGTGTATTGATTTTGCAATCTGTCAGATTGTATAGGTTCCGGCTGGGACTTGGTGCCTTCGATGGCTAGTCATAACCAATTTGCATTCCTTGCCTTGGGTGGAGAGAAACCTTATTTTTTGTGTTGTGGTTGGATGGCCTGTGCCCCTGGTGAACCTCCAGACCCTGAAACTGCTTCCCCCTGCTTCCCAGGTCCCCCAAGCTCCCTCTCATACCTTCCCCTTTTCTGGATGAGCTTCCTCAACCTCCCATAAGTACCCCTTAAGCAGCTCTGGGGACCTGGAGATCTCACCTCTCTCTCCACCTGCATTGTAGGTGAGGAGAGTAACTGCCTCATCAGACACTCTGTGGCACAGGTGAGCTCCTGGGGCCAGATCTCCTCACAGTCAATTTCCCTTTGTGATCTAACCATGTTTCTAGTTCATTCCTACAACCCATAGACAGACAGACAGACAGAGATCCCCACTTCTAGCTAACACAGAAAGGATGAAGGCCCTGTGGTTGAATTTGAGGAAAAGATCCAAGAGGGAATCACAGAAATCCTCATGCAAGGTAATGATGGCAAGGAAGCCAGAGCCTTGCCTGGTCAGTGTCCAGCCTCCCCATACTACTTCTTACTTATTTTACATCTAGTCAGCAAACGTATAGAGGTGATCTCCCCTGATAGAATGGGGGGGACAGCAGTGTTTTTTTCAATTTAGTTTTTGTATTCCCAGTTCCTGGGCACCCTCTTTGCTGAATGGGAAGCTGCTCTAAGCTACTAGTCTCACCTGGTCTGCCACCCAACAATGCTTGGCTAGGCAATCAGTGAGAGTTTGGCCCTCTTCCATTACTCCTCCCTCCAGGGTCAGCCTTGGTCATGGTCATCTTCCCCTTTGCTGGCTGACAGGCTCCTCCCTTTGCTAGTGGGGAGGGCAGGCTACGTGGCTAGGCTTGGATGGTCTTTCTGATAGAGGAGGGCTTAGACCTAGGAGGGAACTGGCAAGGAACATGATTGCAGTGTTCAGCGGGGGAATCACCAAGGGCCATCCGGGAAGGCCCACCACTTACTCCATCATCATCTGGGAGACGACATCGAAGGACGTGAAGCCGGCGTTGGCAAAGCTCTCCTTGTACTGGCCCATCTTGATAGCCTCTAGCCATTCATCCACTGTGTTAAAGCTGGTGTAGTCAGGGACGGTGCGGTCCAGCAAAGGGAGGTTGATCCTAGTAAAGGTCCGAAAAAGTCAGTGCAAGCCTCATGGGTGAATACATGCATGTATAATATGTGCACAGGTCTCTCTGTGTATATTGATGTATATGGGCATTGTGTATTTATGTTGCAGGGGCTACAGGTCAGGGGGTCATAGAGGGGGCTGGACAAGTACCTGAATAGCGATTTAAATAGAAAAGAAAGCTCCAAAACACCAACAACTAAGATGTATGTGTGTCTGTGTGTGTGTGTGTGTGTGTGTGTGTGTGTGTGTGTGTGTGTGAGTGTGTGTGTGTGTGTGTATGTATGTATGTGTGTGTGTGTAAAAGAGATAGGCCAAAGGGAAAGGGTTGGGTCAACCCTTTTCCAACAGAGAAATGAGGCTCTGGGTAGAGTGGAAAGAGTGAGGGATTTGAAGAAAAAATTTAACTTCTGTGTCTTTCTTTGACCTTAGGCAGGGGGCTCACTGTTTCTGGCCTAGTGTTCTCTGCAGAGTCACATAACCTGGCTGCCAGGGTAGTGATGGATAAGGCGGAAAAAAGAAAGTTGGGTGGGGCAATGAGTGTGTGTGTGGGTTAGGCTTGGAGTCAGGAGGACCTAATTTGAATCCTGCCTCAGACAGTTACTAGTTGTGTGACCCTGGGTAAGTCACTTAAAACTCTCTAAGCCTTCATGTAAAAAATGAGGAGTCACAGCCATTATTTCACAGGGTTGTTGTAAGGACCAAGTGATGTACTGATGCTCAACCCCGTGGGAAGTATCTGGAGTGCATGGATCACGGAGCCCTCATTGGACACCTTTGAAGAGCTGGACCCTTCTTGGGCTCCAGAACTGGGCTGAAGTGAATAGTGCAATTCTCAGCTGGACACTCCCTTCCCTTCTCTCTCTCCATGGTCAGGAAAGAACTGGGGGGGGACTTTCACTGGCCTAGGCTGGTTGATGTTGCTTTCAGTTCAGAAGACTCAATAGACAGCTGTAAGCAAGGGGACAGGACAGAATGGTTTGGAATCAAAATCGGAAAGAACCTTAGAAGAGAATGCTAGAAACAATCTTAAACCAGAGGATGTCTGAATGGAAGGGTCCATGGGCCATAGAATGCCAGAGCTAAACACTTAGAACATAGAGGTAGAAAGAATCTGAGAAGACTCAATGTGAGAGCTTGGAAGGAATCTGTAGACACAGAAAATTAGGTTTGGGCAGGATCTTAGAACATAAAATATCAGATCCAGGAGAGATCTTTGAACCCAGAACATCACACCTGGGAGGGCCCTTAAAACAGAGAATGGCAGAGCTGGGAGGGTCTTTAGAACTGAGAATGTTAGAGCTGGGAGGAGTCTTAGAATACATAATGTCAGAGATGGGAGGGCCCTTAAAACAGAAAATGTCAGAACTGGGAGGGGTCTTAGAACATAGAATGTTAGAGTTAGAAGAAAAATTTCAAGGTCTTCTGACTCAATTCTCCCATTTTACAGACAAGGAAATGGAAGTCAGGAGAGGAAGAATCTAGTTACAGTCTAGCCCCTTGTTTGAAGCTTGTCCTGTCTCTCCCATATCCTCAGCCCATCTGATCTTTGACCTTATGTGCCAGGGAATATTCCAATTCTCCAAGAGTTTTAGGAAATCCTTTCTCCATATCAGAGACATCAACCTGGAATCTGTACATTTTCAGTTTTCAGTATCTGGAAATCTATACTACATATAGCTGGAGATTTGCATATCTAAATATCTCCATATTTAGATAGATAATCTATAATTGGATTCATCTGGAGTCCTATATATTTTATTCATTAAAAAATATAATTCTAAGAAGGTATCCTTAGGATTTTTCTTATCACAAGGCCCAAAGGGTCTGGGACACAAACATGGTAAGGGACCCTTGTGCTGCCCTGGGCTGAAATAGGCCCAAGGCGAGGCATAGGAGCCATACCCAGAGGAGAGTGGTGCCATGGCTTTGAGGCTATTGGGGTTTCGAATCATTTTGTCCAGTGTGTTCACAATCTGCCCAAACTTAGGTCGATGGTTCCGGTCCTTCTGCCAACAATCCAACATGAGCTGGTGCAAGGCGTTGGGGCAGTCCATGGGAGGGGGTAGGCGATAGTCTTGCTCTATGGCATTAATTACCTGAAAGAAAAAAAAATGAGAACAGTGATAGTGATTATCACAATAATCTCTTATATAGTTAAGGTACCTTACAGCACTTCCTCACAACAGTCTCATCAGGTGGATCATACAAGTATTTCTACAGAAGGAGAAACTGAGACCAGGTGAGAAGTGACTTGCTCAAGGTCCCAGAGCAGAAATGGTACCTAAACTCAATTTCTTCTGACTCCAAGTCTGATGCTCTTTCCATAATATCAAAATAACAGAAGTAGTAGATAGAACAGCAATGATGAATCAACCAACAATTATTTATTAATCATTTACTTTGTGCAGGTAAGGGGGATATGAAGACAAAAATGATACAAGTTTTTGACCTCAAGGTTAGTTTTTTTGGGATAGGGAATACAGCATATATCCAGATAAGTATCAATAATAATTGATTATTACCAGGCCCATTCTAGTTTCTAGAATAGCATTTAAACTTCTTGGCCTGCCATTTAAGGATCCCACAATTATTTCTTATTTTTTCTTGTCCACTTATATATAGATCAAAGTTGGAAGGGACAACAAAGGACTTCTTAATCTTCCCCCTCATTTTACAGATGAGGAAACCATGACCAAAGAGGTCAAAGGATTTGTCCAAGGTCATATGAGCTAAGTAAGGGGCAGTTGGGACCTTCTTTCAAAGTGTCTCTATTGGATTTCCCCTTCCTGTTAAGTGTTTTTCCCACTTTAAAAACTCTAGGGTGCTCAATCCAGTCTCTCCTTTGGTCTCCTCACTCCACTCCCTACCTTATATTTTACTCATACTCTCACTATCATGAGGGCAAGAACTCCTTCCTTTTTGTCTCTGAAACAGTGTCTGGCCCATAATAGGTCTTTAATATTGATTGATTGGATGCAAAACTCCTAAAACACTGTCTTGGGAAAAGTAGCTGCTTAATATATGCATTGAAATTCCATTGTTGACTTGATTTGCTAGGACCAAAAAATCCAGTCCCTGTTGGCTATTCATTTTCTTAGTCAAGGATGTGTTAATGGCTCCCAGTCTTGCTACAAAAAAAAAATAATTCTTACTTTTTTGATTTCTGGGGCCATCTACAATCAGACTTCATTGGATCTCTTCAATCTTACTTCCCACTGCTCTCCAGCAATCCCCCCTCACTCAAGGCAGGCTAGGCCCCTGGTGACCCTATAGTTTATTTCCCATTCATGTTGCTGCCTTCCAATATTCCCCTTAACCTTAGAGCCTTCTTCTGAGACTACTCCTAATTCATCCTGTGTCTGTTTTACTTGTACATAGTCTTGACTCCCTAACACGATATTTAGAGATAGTAGGGTACAGTGGAGAATACATTAGACTTGGACCTGGGGTTGAATCCTACCTCTGCTATTTGCTATATGTGGGATCTTGGGCAAGTCAGATCCTAGACACAGCCTCAGTTTTCTTCTCTGTAAAATAGGAGATTTGATCCAGATGGGTATCTAAGGTCCCTTCCAAGTCTATGTTTATGAGCCTATAAGCTTCTTGAGGACAAAGTCTGGACGATATATTACTTCTACCTATGCCAGCAATGATGCAGCAGGTCCTTGCTAAATATCTGAGCATCATCTGATCAGCTGAAAGGTTGGTCCAAATCCTCACTCTCTGGGGCTCTGCCATTTAAGGTAGAAGAGACCAGTTAGTGCAGACATTATTAAACAATTTGTGGGCAGAGTCCTGGAAATAGTCCGCATCTGGTAGACACCTGTTAGGGGGTTGAGGCCAGGGGGGGCTTTCAACAGGTATCATCTCCCACCCTGTGGTATCTGGATCAGCCCCATGACTTTGGTCTCCTCCGGTCCTCTGAGAAATAAATGCAGTTAGAAAAAAAAATGTGGGCTCCTTCTGTTGGGTGTTTTGGCAAAGGAACTTGCTTATTTCAAAGATTCTGTTTCTGTTCCCTTGAAAACTTACGTCCTGATTGGTCATGTCCCAGTACGGTCTCTCTCCGTAGGACATCACTTCCCACATGACTATTCCGTAACTCCACACATCACTGGCAGATGTGAACTTCCTGTATTGGATGGCTTCTGGAGCTGTCCAGCGTATTGGGATCTTCCCACCCTGGGGAGAGAAAGAAGGAATCACGGATGTCCAGATTTTTAGTCAGAAGGGATCTCAGTGGCTTTCTAGACCAAATAATAAAAAAAAATAATGTATTATACACTAATATACTATATAACATTATGTAACTGAAGTGTGGCCAACCTCTGTTTGAAAACCCCAGCAAGGGAGAACCCACTATTCCCCACTATCTCATTTTACTTCTGGCAACTCTCAAGATTAGGAAATTTTTCCCGACTTCAAGCCTAAGTTAGCTTCCTTATAGCTTTCACTCATTGTTCCTGAATCTGCCTCCTGGGGCCAGACAGGCCTCATATATCCTTCTTCCTTCCACATGACAGCCTTTCAAATATTTGAAAACAGCTCTTATTTCTCCCCTGAGTCTTCTCTTCTCCCAACATTCCCAGTTCCTTTAAGCCATTTTCTTACTGCACAATGGTTTCACCATTCCATTTGACCTATTGGGGATAAATTCCTGCTTTAGTAGGTTGAGGAAGGGCCAGGAAAGACTACAGGGTTCTGAGGAACCTTCCCTGGGCTTATTAAAAAAAAAATCATCTCTCTTTTTCTGGATACCATATTTCTCTTAATTCAGGTCAAGAGTATATTGACTTAATATTATTTATATATTATATTATTATTGAACTTGCAATCTACAAAACATAAACATATTCTCTATTCTCCTTTAGATATAGTTGATTTTTTAAAAAACTAAAGCTTAGGCTTTAATTTTTATCCCTGTTAAATTTTATCTTATTAGAGTCACTCCATTTTTTTTTCTATTATCTTAAGAACTTTATATATCTCATTTCTGGCAGTGTTTTTCAAACAGCAGATGCTTAGTAAATGTTTAATGGATTGAGTGGAATCCTTCATATGGTTAGTTCTATTTGGACTTTTAATTTAATAAACATACTATCCATATATTCATTCAAGTCACTGATAAAAATATTACCATTTCACAATGGAGGGCACTGGGTATATGTTCTAATGGTCTTTGTTTTAAGGTCCCTTCAAGCTTTGATTTTCAATGTTCTAAGGATATATATATATATAGCTCAAATAATCTAGTTTCTTTAGTCTCCCAGCAAGGACATTCTATGTTCTAAAGTGCCTTCCATCATGGATATTCTCTGTTATAACGTCTAGCCCAGGATGGTCATTCTCTGTGCTAAGTTCTACATTCTATGTTCTAGGTTCATTTGCAGCTCTGAAATTTCAGAGTCTAAGATCAGCTTCAGTTCCACCCATTAACAACAGTCTTTGATTCTTCAATCTGTGTTGCAAAATTTTCAGCTGTATTCAGGGACTAGGAGACTTTGTAACCTTAGGACCTTTTGAGTCATCATAGAGATGTTTTCTGAGGGTCATGAATAGGACTCAAACATGTTTGTCTGCTATTTTGGGCCCAATCTTTCTTTGTATGCCCACAGGAATTATAGTTGACTTTCACCTCCATCCTGCACATTGGAAGATCATCTGTTAGAAATCTATAGGGGGAAGCCCTCCTGAGGCTTATGGAATAATGGGAGACTTGGTCCAGTGGGTTTTTTCCCTGCCTCCCTAGTATTGTTGCCACAGACTTTGATAGTTTGTATATCCTCTTCAAATGACTTCCTTTTTTCCTTGCATTAATTACCAGGGCACTTGTGTAGGTGGGGTCTGAGGTGTCATCTTCCAGGAAACGGGAGAGGCCAAAGTCCGACACCTTGCAGACCAAGTTACTGTTGACGAGAATATTTCGGGCAGCCAAGTCTCGATGCACATAGTTCATGTCTGCCAGGTATTTCATGCCTGCAGCAATGCCCCGAAGCATACCCACTAGTTGGATGACTGTGAATTGCCCATCATTTTGCTTTAGAAGAAACCAGAGACAAAAGCAGAATGAGAAAGGTATTATTAATCATGGACAATAGGTCAAGATTCATAGAATCTCATTGATAGAAGAGACCTTCTGGAGATATGGCTAGTTCAACCCATTCCTGAAGCAGGAGCTCCCTTCTAGAACATTGTCAATAACATGCAGCCTCTGCTTGCAGGAAACACAATACCAATGCAATCCACTCAACTATTGATGATGTTTGTCCTTTCTTCTAGAAGAAGACTATGATATCAAGGATGATGCCATAACAAGCATGTGAATTAAATTTGAATAAGGGGGCAAGGTTGTGCTAAGTCACCAGCCTCACTTTCTCCTCCAGAGTCATCTGGGTCTAGTGACCAGATAGGAATCAGGGTGACTGGAGATGTCCCTGGATGTGAGGCAATCAGGATTAAGTGACTTGCCCAAGGCCAGGTAGTTAAGTGTCTGAGGGTGCATTTGAATTCAGGTCCTCCTGACTCCAGGGCTGACTGGCCTCAAACTGAGTAAGTCTGCTTTGTTATTCCCTCCTCCACACCCTAGCATCCTCCCACTAGTCTACAGTCAGTACAATAAAATCCTCCCAGATCTTCCTGCAGAGATGACTATCTCCACAGGTCTTTCTCCATCACATCTTGTAACAACACTTAAACACTGCTGAGGTTGTTACTTACCTTCTTTAAATATATTCTACAGTTCTGACATCCTGTGTTCTAAGGACCCTCCCAGATCTGACATCTTGGGTTCTAAGGACTCTCCCTGCTCTGACATTCCATCTTCTAAGAGCCCTCCAGCTCTGACATCCTGTGTTCTAAGGACCCTCCCAGCTCTGATATCCTGTGTTCTAAGGACCCTCCCAGCTCTGACATCCTGTGTTCTAAGGACCCTCCCAGATCTGATATCCTATGTTCTAAGGACCCTTCCCAGCTCTGACATCTTGGGTTCTAAGGACTCTCCCTGCTCTGACATCCTGTGTTCTAAGGACCCTCCCAGCTCTGAGATCCTATGTTCTAAGGACCCTCCCAGCTCTAACATCCTGGTTCTAAGGACCCTCCCAGCTCTGACATTATGTGCTCTAAGGGCTCTTCCAGCTCTTCCCATCCCTTGCTAGAACCCTATTAGAATGTAACTTCCTAGATGCAAGTACTTCTTTATTCTAGTTTGCTGATGTTCAATCATTTTGGTCACATTCAACTCTTTGTGACTGTATTTGAGGTTTTCTTGGCAAAGAGAGTTTGCCATTTCCTTCTCCAGCTCATTTTACAGAGGAGGAAACTGAGGCAAACAGGGTGAAGTGTCTTGCCCAGGGCCACACAGTTAATATCTGTAGACTTCCAGACTCTGGGTCTGATGCTGTCCTCCAAGCCACTATCTGCCCTTCTAGTAAAATGAAATAACTGAGCAATTCCAATGTACCATTGTTCCTGGGTGTGCCTGGTTATTCTCAGTGACTTCACTCCACATCCAGGTAACTATTTTGGACCAAAATGCCTCCCCTTTTCCCCACTCCCCTAAGAATTGTGTTCTATCTCACATTAGGAGGTGAGCCCCTTGAAGGCTGAGGCTGACTTTGCTTATTTATTTGAGACAGAGGAAATAGGCCCAGAGAAGTGTAAGGGACTTTCTGTAAGAGACATCTATTAGGAGTCCAAGTTCTTTTGCTTATTTTTTTTTCTTACCACAAATTTTCAGTCTGACTCCTGTTTCAGTACCCACTATAGCCAGAGCCAGGAATATCTAGAGGGGCACCTGGAGTTTTGCCTTGGGGTCTTCACATTGGGGGCTCCAGGTCCTCTAACATGTGGTTTTCTTCAGTACAGAAACAAAGGAATTTAGCATCTAGTGGGTGAGGATAATTAGTGAAAATAGCAGGCGATCAGACCTGTGCATGGTAAATAATCTGGGAGCCACCTGCTAATTAATTCTCTTTCTTGCTCAAATGAATTTATCTTAATTGCTCCTGGTATTATTTTCTCTGCATGAATTACAAAGTTGGTTTGAGGATAGTTTGATGCCCAGAGCATTTGTTGTGCCACTTGCCCAGGGGCCAAAATAGCTGGTAATGGTTCTGTTCTCTAGGGCCCTCCTGTTAGCTCTCTTCCCCTGGAAAATTAGCGTCTTCAATGACCTTCAGACAAACCATATGGGCCCACTGCTTGGCTTACATCCTTTCCTCTAGTTTGCAAAACTCTGTTTCTGTTCACTTAGCTTGATCCTATCTGTTCTTCAAGGGTCTATCTCCTGGAGGAAGTTTACTTTGATGACTCTCATCCAAAGGGATCTTTTTCTTTTTTTAAAATCCTGCTATATTGATATCACAATGAAATTTAGTTTACACTGTCACAATTAGTGGCTGTTACTTAACCTTTCTATGTGTGATATTCTGTATTCTAAGACCTCCCCCCCCACCAGTTCTGACATCCTGTGTTCTAAGGACCCTCTTATCTCTTACATCTTGTATTCTAAGGAACCCCCCAGCTCTGACATTCTGTATTCTATGGACTCTCTTGGCTCTGATATCCTGTGTTCTAAGAACCCATCCAGCTCTGACATCCTGTGTTCTAAGGGCCCTCTTAGCTCTGACATTCTATATTCTAAGGACCCTCCCAACTCTGACATTCTGTGTTCTAAGGGCCTGAAATCCTGTGTTCTAAGGGCCATCCCAGCTCTGACATCCTGTGTTCTAAGGACCTCCCAGCTCTGACATCCTTTGTTCTAGGACCCTTCTCAGATTTGACATTCTGGGTTCTAAGACTTCCTACCTCTGATATTCTATATTCTAAAGTATCTTCTTGCTCTAAAGCTTCATGTGCTAAGAGTCTAAATTATTTAAGCTCTCTTTTGATAAAATATGAAGGAATTTTAGCTGTATGTCATAGTAGAAAAATGCTCATAAGCTACCTTCAGTTAGAAATAACACCTCTGACACCCCTTCCCCACCATTTCCTGACACTCATAGTCAGTGGAATAAGCAGGGTCAGGAAGTCAGAGACCCTGAGTATTTTTTTTTTTTTTTTTTGCAAAGCAATGGGGTTAAGTGTCTTGTTCAAAGTCACATAACTAAGTAATTATTGTCTGAGGTCAAATTTGAACTCAGGTCCTTTGATTCCAGGGCTGGAACTCTATTTACTGTACCATCTAACTGTCCCCTGCCCCTGAATATTTCTAACAAGGTTGTGAAGCAGTGACTGAATATTCTCTATTTCCTTTCAAGGTAGAACAGAGATGGAGGATATTAGTGTAAAACAGTGAGGAGAAAAAAAGGATTAGAAGATTGACCTGGCTTCATCAAAACTGATAGAATGTGAGTTAGTATACATTTATGGTGTCCAAGAATTTCTGTCAGCATTAGGGATGATTTGCACATGAATACTCAGAGGCATGGGTATGCCCCTAGGGTGAGCTTTGATCTGTGGCAAAATAGGAATAGCTAGTATTAAAATGTTACTTGGCATCCCTCAGGTCAGAATGAATACATCTTGATCTGACCATTGGAGAGATGATAACGCCCATTAGATGGTGCAGTGGATAGGACACTGGGACTGGAGTCACAAAGACTCTTCTTTCTGAGTTCAAATACGGCCTTTGACACTTGCTAGTTGTGTGACTCTGGGCAAGCCAATTAAACCGATTTGCCACAGGTTCCTCATCTGTAAAATGAGCCAGAGAAGGAAATGGCAAATGACTCTAGTCTCTGTGCCATAAAAACCCCAAATGGCATCATGACAACTGAACAACAATGACAATAATCTGGAAGGTAATGTTTTGACTTACATATGATAAAAAAGTGTTTTGTCTGTGAGATAGCATGAATATAAGTAGGTTTGGGGTACCCCTTTTGCTTTGACATTCTATGTTCTAGTCTTCAATGGTTCTTTACCTCATTGATTTCTCTTTCCCCTTTCCACTTCATTCCCTTTCTCTCTCCTCCTTTACTTCCCTTTAGTCCCTCACCCTCTTCAACCTTCTCTTACCCGGAGGAAGGAATCCAAAGAACCATTCTCCATGAACTCAGTGATGATCATGACTGGTGTGCTCTTGGTGACTACACCTTCTAGGTGGATGACATTGGGATGGTCAAATTGGCCCATGATGCTGGCCTCGCTCAGAAAGTCCCGGCGTTGCTTCTCTGTATAACCTGACTTGAGGGTCTTGATAGCCACAAAAATCTCTCTTTTGCCTGGCAGCTTCAGGTGACCACTGCAGACTTCACCAAATTCTCCTGGGATGGGCAGACAAAAAGGGAGAGCAGATCACTCACAGGATGGCAGTTCTGCTTTAGTTCCCTCTTCCATGTCATCTCCACTCACTGGGGTCTACAGAAATTGTTGCTTTTCCATCCCAAAGACCAACCCACTCTTCTCAGACACAGGGCCCTAATCATGATCCCTTCTATCTAGAGTAACCAGATCTCCAGAGAAGGCAGATAAGAAGTGCTGTGACAAATTGCCTCCTCATCAATATGACCAAGATGAGAAATAGATGTCTTGAGCCTCGACCCCCTGGGGGGAGGGGGTCCAGGGCAGTCCTTCCTCCCACCCTGAGACTTCCACATCTGCAATGGATGCTCCCAGCAACTGGGGGGATCCCGGAGGGCAGAGGCCACGGTGCCGGGAGGACCCCCGCCCACCTACCTGCTCCAATCACCTGCTCAATTTTGACACAAGAGATGTCAATTTCCTTGGCAAACTCTCGCACGGCTTCATTGGGGTCCTCATAGGTGAAGGGGTCAATGTAGATTTTCATACCTGGAGTCACTGGGGGGGATGAGATCAGGGCTCAGTCACACTAAACTGTGGACACTGACAGACGAATGGACAGACAGACAGACAGCTGGGAAGGGGCACTCAGCTGCAGGCAGCCACTCCTGGGCAGGGCAAAGCCATTCCTGAATATCCTCCCAATGGTGGCC
This sequence comes from Macrotis lagotis, assembly GCF_037893015.1. Lineage (NCBI taxonomy): Eukaryota > Metazoa > Chordata > Mammalia > Peramelemorphia > Peramelidae > Macrotis > Macrotis lagotis. Next base: position 868,921,686 of record NC_133658.1, read on the forward strand.
TATGCAAATTGGCCAGGAGCAGTGGCACCTCCCAGAACAAGATAGTGAGTGGGGGTGACGAGGAAGTGGGGAATCTAAAAGGAAGAGGGTGCCTTAAAGAGAAAAGGCCACAAACAGCAAAGAGTGTGCAAAAGGATTTAGTTCTACAAATGACCTTAGAACTCATCTCATACCATCCCTTCATTTTGCAGAGAGGGAACCATAGGTTGGAGAATTTCACACAGCTAATAAATGATGAAGCCAGAATTCCCACCTATGTTGTCTGAGGTTCCAAACCTAGGCCCTTCCCATGGTACCACACTGCCTTCTTTTGACCTCAGAAACCTGTGCTTGCAAGAGTGGCTGTTTTCAAGGTCCAGCTTGAGTTTCATTATGTCTTCTCTGATTTTTTTAAAATTTTATTTATTTAAGGCAATGGGATTAATTAAGTGACTTGCCCAAGGTCACCCAGCTAGGTAATTATGAAATGTCTGAGGCCAGAGTTGAATTCAGATCTTCTTGACTCCAGGGCCAGTGCTCACTGCACTACCTTGCTGCCCTTCTCACTTGCACTCTTTTTTGTTTGTTTTGTTTTTTTAGATTTTTCAAGGCAATGGGGTTAAGTGGCTTGCCCAAGGCCACGCGGCTAGGTAATTATTAAGTGTCTGAGGTCGGATTTGAACCCAGGTACTCCTGACTCCAAGGCCGGTGCTCTATCCACTGCACCACCTAGCTGCCCCTACGCCACCTAGCTGCCCCTACTCCCTTGCACTCTTTACTTCATTTATTGTTCTTTACTGCTATCACATATTGCCTCACTTTAAGTCCCTGTGTGAGTACTTAGTTCTTAGTAGATTATATAGGGGGCTGTGCCTCACTCTATATTCATAACTACTATAAGCTCTATCCCTAAAAACAAGATGACTTTGAAAAATAACTATTGAAAAAACCAATTTTTTTTAAAAAAAATCAATGAATAAAGTATTATATCAACTGTGAAAATGATTTCCCCACAATATTTTTCACTTCAAATAAAGATATTTCCTTCTTCATCCCTGGTCATATCCCTTATCTGCATCCAAATCTTCTGGGGCTCATTACTAATCCACTGAATCAGCTTGATACCTCTGAGGTCCCTTCCAAGTCTATAGCTGTGGTCATTGATCACACTCCTGGGGTCTGACCTCCAATGCCACTGTGCATCAACCTACCTTTTCAGTTTTATTTCACATTAGGGTCTTAGAGTTAAAGCTGGGAGGGATCTTAGTGCTCTAGTCTCAGTCTTCTTTCACAGATGAGAAAGATCAGTCTCAGAGAGAGGAAGTAACTTGTCCACAGTCACACACATAATAAAGATTCGAATCTAGGACCTCTGCCTCCAAGCACTTTCCATTAAATCTCCAATCTATGAACTTCTCTTTGAGTCTTCCATAACTATAGCCAAATTGGGTAATTCTACTCACTACTCCAAACCCAAACATGTCTTATTTTTCTTGCTTTGGTTCAAGATCTCTCCACCTAAATGGACAGGTATGGTGGCTAGAGGATTGGATCTGGAGTCAGGAAGACATGAGTTCAAATTCCTCCTCAGACACTAGTTGGGTGACCCTGGACAAGCCATTTAATGCCATTTGCCTCAGTTTCCTCTTTTGTAAAATGAGCTGGAGAAGGAAATGACCAACCACTCCTGTATCTGTGCCAAGAAAATCCCAAATGGGAATATGGAGAATTGGATACAAGTGAACAACAACAAACTTAACTAAACAATTACAACTGACAATATAATGCTTGAAAGTTTGCAAAGTGATCATCACAAAGACCCAAAGGCCCTGTGAGGTAAGTAGTGCAATACTAATTGATCCCTTTTCCAAATGGAGATTCTGAAGGTCATAGAGGTTCAATGACTTGCCCAAGGTCACATAGCCAGTATGTAAGGCAGGGTTTGAACTCAGATTTTTCTTGACTCCAGGTCTACCAATCACAATACATAGCTTGCTCTATTTGAGACAAATAACAGAACCAGCCTTCAAATCCAGGGCTTTGATTGTAGACTTCAGAGTTAGAAAGGACCTTAGAGATCATCTTGTTTCACTCTTACATTTTACAAAGGGGAAAAACAGATTTTGTGAAGGAAAATAACTTGCTTACATAATTTGCAAGTAGCAGCCAGGGTTTGAACCTGGGACTTTGCCCCTTCTGGATTGTAAAGTACTCAGAGAAATGGGAAGCCTGTTTCTGAATTGTCCTCTGGAGATCCTTGAGGTTTGGCTGGTCGGTGACTTAGCTCACTCTCATTGCTCTGATTGGCTGTAAAATGGCAGCAATTCCTTTTAGAACCCAGCCCTTGGATCTGGGGTCGCCTGCATTCATGGTCAGGAAGCAAATGGAGACTCCCCTTGGAATAGGCAGTCAACCTGGTTTCTCCCTTCCAGAATTAGCCTAGCTAGACACTGGTGTCAGTTCCCTGGGAAAAAAAAAATTCCCTTTTCTTCTCTAGGTTCTTAGTCTTAGAAGATTTGCAGCTTTCCCTCTTTGCAAAGGCCTGCGGCTTACCTGCCTGTATCCAGCTCCAAGACTTTGATCTTCTCTCCCAGCAGAACAGGGGAAAAATCTCTCATTTTAATTGCCAGCCGGGGCCAGGAGCTTGGTGGGTCAGAGCTTGGTGCTAACGAGGCCCAGTTTCTAAACTCAATCCCCACAAGGGCTAGTTAGTGCTATATGAGAAACAGTCTCTTCCCTAGTCGCATGCCCTGCCCCTGCCTTCCTGAAACCTTAGCTGTCAATCCAATTGAATACCTGGCTATTGGTTGTGATGTGGCCTGGGTTGGGAAGTGGGAAGGCTTAGCTAAACCAAAACCACTACCGGGAACAAGACTTGAAGCCTGTGTCTCATCTTCAGAACCAGTAAGGAACAGGGGAATCAGCATAATCAGGAGATGGAACATTCTGGTAATGTTCTAGCCCTCTACAGTGGAAAGTAGACTCACTGACCATCAGGGGATTGGATTCTAGCAGTTTCATTAGCTTGAGCAGGGTGAGATAATCTTTACAAACTCTAAAGCATTACATTTTTGTTTGTTTAATAAATTTTTAGGCACGTTTGACTTTCCATGATTCCATTTGGGGTTTTCTTGGCAAAGATACTGGAGTGGTTTGCCATTTCCTTCTCCAGCTCATTTTATATATGAGGAAACTGAGGCAAACAGGGTGAAATGACTTGTCCAGAGTCACATAGCTAGTAAGTATCTGAAATCAGATTTGAACTCACTAAGATGAATCTTCTCTCCTCCAACCCCAGCATTTTATCCACTGTGCCACCTAGCTGTCCTAAAGCACCATATGCCACTAGTTATGATGATGATATCACTGCCTCTGAATAGAAATTTGTTTCCTCTGCAAAATGAGGACAAGATGAAGTATGTTCTAAGTTCTATTGTTTTATGTCCTAACATTCATTCCAACCTTGCTTCTCTAACAGTTTATGTTCTAAGATCAATCCCAACACTAACGTTCTACATTCTCTTTTTCTTCTGAGATTGGGTCTCCCTATCCGACCCAGACTAGTCCATTCAAGGGCCTGATTCCATTGTGGATTGGTACAGAATCTTTGATCTGGTCAGAAATGGACCAGATCTCTTGTCTCTCCCTAGTCAGCATGATACCTCATTGATCCTGGAGGTTCACCATATTGGTGCCAGATGGTATGGATTGATCAGCTTTAGCCCCAGTCTCCTTGATGGTGCAGTGAACAATCCTGTTGTCAGAAGACTCATCTTCCTCAGTTAAATCTGGTCTCAAACACTATTTATGTGACCCTGGGTAAGTCACTTCACCTTGTTTGCCTCAGTTTCCTAATCTGTAAAGTGAACTGGAGAAGGAAATGGTAAACCACTCAGTATCTTTGTCAAGAAAACCCCAAATGGGGTCATGAAGAGTCAGATGTGACTTAAAAATGACTGAACAACAATCCCAGTAGCAGGGACTATAAGTATATGCCACTTACCTAGCTAACTAACACTCTACATTTCAAGGTCCCTTCTAGCACTGACACTCTATGTTCTGAGACCCTTTCCAGGTCTTTCTATGTTCCAGGGTCTATTGTTCCTTCTAGATCTCACATTCCAGGACAATGTTTTTTTCCTCCATAACTAAAGATTTAATTCTCTAATTACTTCATATTTTGGTTCATTGAAACCCCTCCCAAAAAATGCACAAGGTGACATTTGTGTTGACATTTGTACCTCAGTTAACTGAACATGGTGAACATTACTGACTTTGCTGACTCAGGACCAGTAAGAGTCCATGGCTTCCTCCTCCTATATAAATGGCAACCCAGTCAAGGAATGTGACAAGAGTAGGAGGTGTTCATTGCTTTTCACTTGTAATTCCTGATACAATAATGGCGCTCTCCATTATGATGAACACCATCATCTTCTCCTTCTTCCCATCTAACTTCCAGACTGTCAAATCCACAGTTGATCCCAGACCATGTTACTCTCCCATTCAAAACTTTGTGGGTCTCTATACTCCCTCTGGGATAAAACACAAATTTCTCAGCCTGGCTTTAAAGATCTTCACCCTTTAACCTAGCCAGGCTTTCTTCCCAATGGTAAAAGGTAATAAGCATTATTAAGCACTGACTGAGTACCATCCCACTATGCTAACAATTTTACAGATATTAATTCCATTTGATTCCCTTCCAATATTTCTCTTTGCATACTTACACTACAGCCATCCTCTGAACTCAACAATTTTCTAACCTCCAAACATGTGAATAAATCATGTTTCATTTTTGTGCTTGGGATGGACTCTTAGTTGCCTCCTCCATGGATCCTTCCTTGATGCCCTCCAACTCCAGTATTCCCCAACACACACACGCTATCATGTTTTATATTCGTTTGTGTGAGGGTCCATTTTGTAAGGTACAACAAAGTCTTTCACAGGGATAGTTTCATTTGACTCTCCAAACACTTCCTAAATAATATTCATACTAATGAATTCCTAGAAATACAAGTACTATTCTACTCATTTTACAGAATGGGAAACTGAGGCTTGGAGAAGTGAACTGTCTTTGTTTTGCCTAAGGGCATCAGGTTACCAAGGATTTAAATTTAGCTCTCCTGATTTCAAACTGAATATCTATTACCCAGAATAGTTCCTCGTTTTAGAGATCAGGAAACTGGGGTCCACAGAAGGTGTGTAATTTTCCTCAGTAAAGAAGTCTCAGATCATCACATTCAATGCATCCTATGGGAATAACATAAAGACTAACAAACTGCCTTCTGTGGGGCTTGGGGGGAGGGAAGCAAGATTGGGGGAAAATTGTTAAAACAAAGTAAATAAAACTTTTCTAAAAAAAAATAAAAAAGAAAGACCTTCCAAAAAAAAAAAAGTCTCAGAGCTGAGCCAAGGCCCCAGGTGTCTTGATTCCCAGGCTAGGTTCTTTCTAGGCTTTTAATTAAGCTCTGGCTGAATGAAATTTTTACCACAAGTGGACAAGTTCTTTGTTTTTAATTTGTGAAAAGTTCTATTTTGTTACAACAATCCAGCTTACATAAAAATGATTTATTAATTTTACATTTGTGGATGCTTCTTAATTAGTAAGGAGGCAGGCTCACCTAAACTACCACTTGTATGTTCTCTTGTGAGGGAAATAGAACTAAAACATTTCTATATAAATAACACCTTTAGAAAGACAGGAAAGTATGATATAAAAGGGAGAAGATAATACTTTCTCCATTAATTTGCTTCATTAGCCATCCCTTCTTTTTTTTATCCCTTCTTTTTATGAACTGTTATTCTTTTCCTCACCATATTTTCCTTCATCTGTTCCTATAAAGAGGCAGCTCCTAAATGTGAATTTCTTGAGAACAAGCACTAGTTTGTATTCCTAGGGCATAGTACTCCCTTTAAAAAAAATGAACCAAATCAAACCAAAAATGTTCTCATAAATGGGAATACTAATACATTGTTAGTGAAGCTGTTATAAAGAGGAAAAGAACGAACAGTTTGGAGTTAAAAATCTGAAGTGAAAAAGGTCACTAAACTCTTCCCATCTAGCAGATGCAGCAAAGTACACAGAAGGTGGTATGGATCAGGTTGGTCAAACCACCACTACTCCCTTTATCACTACTTACCCTCAGACTTTAGGGAGATAGCCTAGTTCAACCTAGGAGCCCTTGGAATAGCAGGGCCTTCCCAGACCACTATCCCTGCTTTTAGTCTACTTCCCACGGCCACCATTCAATGAAACTCAGGGAGATGTAACCTCTGTTAATATTTAGAAAAGAAGTTCTTCCTTCCACAGTCCTTGTGGACCAACTCTTTTTCATCTGGTCAGAATAGAAAAGTCCTATGATTAACTTGGCTTCCAGTTAACTTGGAGGCCACTGGCCATGTAGGAGGGAGTGGATTGTCAGCAGTGCCATTTTCCTTCATAGTTCAGGGAAAGGTTGGAGTGGAAACTGGAGGAGACAGGAACAAAGAAGCCACCCGATTCGAGAGCCCAGGCTGTTCTTGATCTCTGGGTCTGAACATGGGGGAAGGGAGGTAGGGAGTGGGAAAACTGAAGGGCCTTCCTTGGCTCACCTCTCTGGGCCTTGTATCACCCCCTCTTGAATTCCTTCCCCCTCCCTCCCCTCCTCTTGCTTATTCTCTGGCTCCTTTATCTCAGGTGTGCCTCATCTCTACCCTCCTCCTTTGCTCACCTCCATCTCCTGGGATCACTCATCTTCCCATCTCTGGACACCTTCTTTCCCTGTTCACTTGGTGTCTGTGCCTTTCTCAACTTACCCTGTTTATCCTAGGTGCTTCTTCCATTCCCTTTCTTGTTCACCTACTTGCCCCATTTCCTGCTCATGTCTCTGACCTCTCTCCAGTCTCTTCCTCAACTTAACCTACTGGGGTTCTAGGCCCTGACCCCCAATAAGCCCACCTCTTTGCCCCTTCCTTGAATTACCAGCCCTCTCTGCTTACTTCTTGTGCTTTCTTTAAATCCCCTGTCTCTGTCTACTCTGTAACCTTGACTTATTTCCCTTTTTGCCCCATCCCTAACCTCTAGTCCCCCTCACTTTCCTCCCTACCAGCTCTGCCCTACCAGTCTACCTTATCAACTGCTTTCAGTTCACTTTTGACCACCCAGAACATTTATTAATCTCCTTATTCTCTCTCTCTCTCTCTCTCTCTCTCTCTCTCTCTCTCTCTCTCTCTCTCTCTCTCTCTCTCTCTCCTTCCCTGCTTTAGTCTATGACACCTTCTCTATACTGCCCCCTCCATCATTCCCCACCTCACCTCTCTCCACCTCTTCTACCTCCTGGCCTCTCTTGACTTCAGTTCTATCTTTGCTCACCTTCCTGCTCTCCCTCCCCTTTCCAGTCCCACTTTCATGCCTCCCCATCTCTATGTCCTTATAGGCTTCTCAGGGACACCAGAGGTACCATGGCATCCCCCGTACCCCCCTGGAGGCCCTTGCTGGGGCTGGTGGATACATACTGTGGCCGCTGGTGTAATGTTGTAGTTTGTCGGTGTACTCGGAATCGGCACGCTCAAACCCCCGCCTTCTGGAACAAAAACCAATAGCTGAAGCAACTTGAACAAGCAAGGAGGAGGCTGTGAGCCTTAGCCTGGGGGATGGTACAGGTAGAGCTCCCAGAGTCCCTTACTCATCCTGCGGCCATCCTCCCTCTCCCACCACAACCATTCTTCCACCCAGCCCTTCCATCCCTAGTAATGGGCTATCTGCCCCCTTTCCCAGATAGTCTCCTGCCACCCATTCTTGTTTCCCTTCGACCCTCCTCTCTCTGGATCCTAGTTAATCCACCATCTTTCCTCCAGTCCCAAGGTCTCCTTCTGCATCTAAGGAAATTACCGTCAAGGAGAATGCCCTCCTTTATTAACTCTAATCTCCCAGTTCCTTCCTGTCTATCTGTCCTTTAAGTTTCTAAACAGCAGGACCTTGCATTAGTTCCTCTTTGTACCCCCCCCTCAGAGCCAAGCATGGGACTTGGTAGCACCCCAATACTTCAATTCATTGAGCATTTATTAGGGGTCTATTATGTGATTTGGTATGAAGAAGTAAGGAAAAGGGAGAATAGACCTTGAAGATGTAGACCCTGTGACTGTGGTAAGCAACTCAGTCATCTGAGGTTCTAGACAATTCTCTTAAAGTTTTAAAAACCTATGGGAGAAGGGAATTTCCTATACTGGTGAAAGACGCTACCTCTCTATATGTTCTACTACGCTTCAGGAATGTCAGGGTTACAAAAACGAAAATATAATCCCTGCCTGCCCTTAAATAACTTTCATTATATTTGATGAATGAATTGGATGGAATCACTAACCAGAAACCTCTGTGATCAGGATTGGTTGATTGAGAGGATGGGTCTCTTAGAATGGGCCTTGGAGATTCCCTTATTTTACAAATGAGGAAACTGAGACCCAAGAGGGATTAGTAAAAATCACTTTCCCAGGGTCACAGAGCTACTAAGTTAGTGGCAGAGCTATCCTCTGACCAGACCTTTCTACTCTGGTTCTTTTGGACAGCCATATGACCAACTTATTCCCACTAGAACCCTAGAATCTTAGAGCTAGAAACACCAACCCAAAATCTGAATATCCCTGACCGAAGGCCTCTTGGCCTCTTCCTGAATTGCTACAAGGCTCAAGGGGAAGCACTCCCTTCACCAGAAAAAAGCTCTGACCATTAGACAATCTCCCCCACAGTAAATTTCACCAATTGGTCCCAAGGACATAGCATATTTCCACTCTCAGTGAAGGCTTTGTTTTTTAAAAAGAGAAGTCCAGTGTTCAACGCAAAGAAATAAATCTCTATTGGAAGAATTTCAGACACCAATAATGGGTCAGTTGGGGGAAGAGGGGGGGTGATCAGAGGATCATCCATCATAGCTTTAGAGCCTCAGCCATTTGACAGGTTATTTAGTCTAATCCCCTTGGAGGAAGCTAAGGCTGGGAAAGTGTTGTCTACAACACCTTGTAGACAAATGCTTGCTCTGTTCTAAGGCTGGCTGTAGTACAAACACAGGCTGATGAACCCCAGGGAGGAGGCGTACCTGTAGTGCCTAGACAGAGAGACAGAGCCTGGCACTCGGGTGGACAGACGGAAGGGGCCAGGGCGGGGGGAGGCGCACCTGTTACACACGATGGCGATGACCACCACGGCGATGAGGAAGACCAGCCCTGCCGCAGATGAGCCGATGATGAGAGGCAGCTTTTCTTGAATGCTTGTCTGGTATTCAGCTGGTGAGGGACATGAGATGTATCAGGAAGGCTGGGAGTGCAATCTGATCAACTCCATCTCCCTAAAGCTTTCCCCCCATCCTCTAGCAGTACTGAGAGCTCTTCCAGGGCAATCAATCAATCAATCAACCAGTCAATCAATAGTTCTTTGTTTCCCCTCTCATTCTTTTCTGACCCTGACCCCAAAGCTAAGGAAAGTGAGCTGTGCAACTTGGACATGCCCTACCTCTATGATGAGAGAACACAGTCATCTTTTTCTTCTCTGAATTCTTTTAATATTTAGGGAATCATCACAGGTTCTATAATACTATTAGATATTCTATCTCAGAGCAGCTAGGTTATAAAGCACTGGCCTGGAGTCAGGAGGACCTGAGTTCAAATGTGACTCCAGACACTTAATAATTACCTAGTTGTGTGATCCTGGGCAAGTCACTTCCCAAGTGCCTCACAAAAACCAAAAAAAAAAAAAAAGATATCTTGTTTCTCCAAGACTATAAATTCTTTGGGGTCAGATCATGGTACCTCCAATTTATCCTTTGTATAGCTTATTTGTACATAATTATTTGCATGTTGTTGACCCCCCCCTCCACACACATACTGTAAGCTCCAGGAGGGCAGGGACTATCTTTTGATTTTTTTGCACAGGTGCTTAGCACATAGTAGTTACTTAATAAATGCTTGTTGACTCTGAATTCACCCACCACCCTGGATACCACATGATTTTGGATTCAGATTCTTGGAGTTTGGAAGGGTCTCTAGAACAAAAAATGTCAAGAGCCTGGAGAGACCTTAAAACCCAGAATGTCAGATTTGGGAGAGTCTTTTGAACACAGAATCTGAGAGTGGGAAAGATCTCTAGAACATAGAATGTCAGAGTTAGAAGGAATGCTAGAACATAGGATATCAAAGCTTAGAGAGGACCTTAGAACATAAAATGTTAGAACACAGAATGTCAGAGCTAGAAGGAATGTTAGAACATAGGATATTAGAGAAGGACTTCAGAACAAGAGGATAAGAACACAGAATGTCAGAATGAGAAGGATTGTTAGAACACAGAGATTAGGATATATAATGTCAGAGCTTGGAAAGAGTCTTAGAACATATAATATTAGGATATCTATATATCTATATAAAATGTCAGAGTTAGAAGGGCTCTGAACACAGAATGTCAGGGCTTGGAAGGGGTCTTAGAACACAGAGTATTAGAATATAAATAATGCCAGGGTAGGAGGGTCTTTAGAACACAGAATGTCGAGCTTGGAGGGTCCTTAGAGCACAGAATGCCAGAGTTTGGAAGGGGTCTTAGAACACAGAGTATTAGGATATATAATGTCAGTTAGAAGGGTCTTTAGAACAGAATATGAGAGCTAGAAGGAATGTCAGAACATAAGATATCAGAGCTTGAGGAGAACTTCAAGATAAGAGAATTAGAACATAGAATGTTAGAATGGGAAGGGTAGTTAGAACATAGGACATCAGACCTTGGATGGGACCTTAGAACACAGAGTATTAGGATATATAATGTCAGAGTTAGAAGGAATGTTAGAACATAGGATATCAGAACTTTAGGAAAGCTTCAGAACAAGAGTATTAGAACATAGAATGGCAGAGTGAGAAGGGTTGTTAGAACATAGGATATCACAGCTTGAGGAGTACCTTGAATATAGAATGTTGGAACATGGAATGAATGTTAGAACAGCAAGGGATGGTAGAACATAGGATATCAGCACTTGGAGGGGGCCTTAGAACAGAGGTCTTAGAAAATGCATTGTCAGAGTTAGAAGGGTCCTTAGAATACAACCTATCAGGACTGGAAGGGATGTTAGAACACAGGGTATCAGAGCTTGAGGGGAGAGGGTCTTAGAACATGGACTGCTAGAACATATAATGTCAGAGCAGGAAAAGGTCTTTAGGGATTTTTTTAGAAACAGCCTGTTCATTCTATAGATGTGGAACTATGGTTTAGAAAAGTGCAGCACTTCCCAAAGTGATTAACAGCAGAACTAAGAAAAGAGTTCAGTGTCTTTTGCCCTGCACTCTTGAGGCTTAGGGATGGTGAGGGTCTTGCTTGAGGGGATATGGCACCTGGAGCCCAGATCTCTCAAATCTCTCTGATCTGCTTTGTCTGAAGAATCCCTTCCCTCCACCAGTCCCACAATGCCTAGACTCCCCATGATCCTGCCCAGAGCTCCTGGCAGCCTGGAGCTCCATGGGAAGACTGCTTCCTGTTGCTCTCTCTCTTCCCGCATCTTTGGGGCATTCTTTCCTAGGTCTTTCTTTATGTACTTATATCAATGAGGGGTCTGGCTCACCTTCAGTCATCGTCTGGAAATACATCTTGCCACTGTAGCGCCCATAGCCCGCGACGGTGCGTGCCCGCACCTGGAAGACATAGATGGTGCCTGCTTTGAGGCCCTGCACGGTCACTGTGTTGGTGGGGCTTTTGACTGCAGTGGCATTGTACTCACTCAGGTCCTGCCAAGGAACAAAGAGAAGAGTCAGAGGTCATGACAAGGAGGGGGATGAAGCCTGAATTACCACCATCACTACCACCCCAATGGCTATTTATAGAGTGCTCCAAGGTAGGTCAAGAGTTTTCTCTATGTTACCACACAATTCAGAGGGGCAGATCCTAGGGATCATTATCCATATTTTCAGATGAGAAGTTTGAGGTTCCAGGATTTGGAGTCAGAAAACTTAGGACTGATGTCCAGCTTTGCCACCTATTAACCTATGTGACCTTGGACTTCACTACTCTGTCCACAAATTTCCTCACCTGTAAAATACAGGGGCTGGAGGCAATGCGTTCTAAGGTCTTTACCTCAAAATATCTTTTAGATATTTCTTTTATTTCCTCTAGGTTACAAGCAGTTAAGGTTCCCTCCCAGCTCTGGCATTCTATGTTCTAAGGAGCCTCCCAGTTCTGACCAGCTCTGACCTTCTGTGTTATAAGGGTCTTCCTAATTCTGACATTCTATATTCTAAAGGTCCTCCCAGCTCTGACATTTTGTGTTCTAAGGACCTTCCCAACTCTGACATTCTGTGTTCTAAGGACCCTCCTGGCTCTGACATCCTGTGTTCTAAGAGACCTCCGAGCTCTGACTTTCTGTGTTCTAAGGACTCTCTCAGCTCTGATATCCTGTATTTTAAGCTCCCTTCCAGTTATGATATTCTATATTCTAAGAGTCCTCCTTGTTCTGACATCCTGTGTTCGAAGGCTTCTCCTAGCTCTGACATTTTCTATTCTACCTTACAATGACTTAAATTACAAGAGGATCTTATAAGCTATTAAAAGAAACAGGATACATTTAACACAAAACCTAGACAATTTTTTTTTGTTTTTTAGATTTTTATTTTTGCAAGGTAATGGGGTTAAGTGGCTTGCCCAAGGCCACACAGCTAGGTAATTATTAAGTGTCTGAGGTCGGATTTGTACCCAGGTACTCCTGACTCCAGGGCCGGTGCTCTATCCACTGCACCACCTAGCCACCCCTGCTTTCCACTTTCTTCTCTGAATTTATTTCCTATTACTCCAATTCTAGGGATGAGCCAGAGCCAACTTAAACTGACTCTAGAGCGATTGGTTCAATTTTTCATGCAAGCATTTATGGTAATTGGCAAACTTTACAACTCAGGGCTTGATTGGTTGTTTTCTTGCTATTTTTTAGACTTAAAAAAGTAATAGAGAAAATGCTAATAAACAATATAGATCAGACTTAAAAGCGTGTCATGTTTATTTTTTTCTCCAGAGAGCCAGTAGTCAAGAAAACCCTAAAATGGGGCTCACGAAGAGTCAGATGGGACTGAACAACAATAATAACCCTCCTCCTACTCAGAGACTTCTTTGATCCTCAGTTAAGTATTTTCTCTTTCCTGAAATTATTCTGTATTTATTTGTTTACATATTGTCTTCCTCAACTCAACCCAACTAGCATTAATTATGCACATGGTGTGAACTAGTGACTATGCTTAGCTCCAACATTACAAAAGTAAAAGACATTCCCTACTCTTGTGGAGTCTAATGGGTGGACACCATGCAACTGAGTACCACGTTTATAGAATCTATTGAAGGTGGTCTCACTGAGGGAAAGCACTGAGTCGAAGGTGGGCTGGGAAAGACTTCGTTTAGCAAGTATTATGTGGAAGGGAGCCAGAGATGAGGAGTATTCATATTCTAGGCATGGGGAGAGAGAGGGAGATAATACAGTCTTTCAGTAGAACAAATGCTCCTTGAAGGCAGGGGTTGTTTTCCTTTGAGTCCCCAGGACATATTCCAGAAGCTTAATAATTATTGAATTGAATTGAACAGAATCATTTCCTACTTAAGAAGATCTGGACTGTAATGTTGACCATTAGCAGTAGATGTCGCTGTCTAACACATGATGGGGCCCACCGAGGCAATCTTTTTTTTTAGTAGAAGCCTCAGATTCTATTAAACACCCATTTTGACTAACTTTTTAAGTTCACAACATCACAGGATTATAGACACAGAGCTGGCAGGGTCTTCAGAAACCATGTAGCCCAATCCCCACCTTTTACAGAATTAGAAACTGAAGTCCAAGGATATTAAGTGATTTATTCAAAATCATACTGGCATTGTGGGAATGAGATTTGAAGCCAGGACACTGGGTTCTATTGCTAGCACTCCCTTTCCTTTAGAGTAGGGATTCTTAACCTTTTGAGCAACCTGGACTTTGGCAGTCTGGTAAAGCCTATGGACCCCTTTGAAGAAAAACATTTGTTGTACATTCATAATTGAAGGAAATGCTAGAGGTTGGTAAAAATAAAGATGTCATTTTTTCCCATCCAATTCATGGAGCCCCTGAAATCTATCAGTGGACCTCTTCCATGGATTTCAGGTTAAGATGTCCCATACTAGTGTTTGCTTATAATTAGAGACCATAACTATTTTCCTTGAATTCTTTGGTGATAAGTACAAGATCCTTCAAGAAGGGTAAGTCCTCTCTTTATTAACCCCTCTCCTTGAAACTGCTCTAAGATGCACCAATCACATCACAAAGTCTTTTTAGGGAAGAAGACCTAAGCCATATGATGACTGTACTTTACTTAATGCAAACTAAGGTTGTTGAGGTCAGAGAAGATCCAGAAGGACATGCTAGTTACCTTAATCTAAAGGGCTGTCATGGGGAAGAGGCAGCCTACTTGATCTTTTTTGGTCCCAGAGGACACAACCAGGAGCAATGTATAAATGAATGGGTTAAAATTATATGGAGACTACAACGTCCCTGGAGTCAGGAGGAACTGAGCTCAAATCTGGCCTCAGACACTTAAAAAAATTACCTAGCTGTGTGACCTTGGGCAAGCCACTTAACCACATTGCCTTACAAAGAAAAAAGAAAAAAACCCCAAAAGGCTATGAAATTATATGGAGATCAATTTTGGTTCTATGTCAATGAATGACTGAAAAATTACTGAGTACTTGATAATGGATTGATCCTGAGTTAGGTACTGAGGAAGAGAAATACCAATATGAGACAGTCCCTGTCCTCAAGGGTCTTATATTTTAATTGGGAAAGGAGAGAAGGGGTGGTCTGGGTAGGTTGTTTTCATCTAAGCAAGGTAAAAGGAGCCCTTTTCTAGAAGTGACAGGAGGGTGGATCACCAAGCTAGGAGAGGAAGGGATCTGGTTCAGGAAATGGTGGGCTGTCCCTCATTTGGCAGTTTTCAAGATGAGTCTCATGATTAATCAGGGAGATTGTGAGAAGGATCAGAGATTGGACCTGAGCAAGTCTGAGGTTCTTTCTAGCCCTGAGATAGTGAAATTTTGAAGAAAAAAGGCATAGACCCACCCGAGTTGGGAGAATGGCATCATGGGCCTGCAGCTGCCTTAGAGGACTGTAGGGATTCATGGAAGCTACCCCCTCTCAGTTTTACTATTTTCCCAGGAGTGGTTCTAGGGATTGGCTTGGAGAAGACTAGAAAACAAAGGCTGAGAAGAAAATGAAGAGAATTTAGGTGAATCTCACTGGTATGAGGAGACTGGTAACCAGTCATTAGCTTCTACATTTACTCATTTTAACAAGGTGGATGAATCACCTCTCCTCTCTGGACCTTGGCTCCCTTCTTCTTCTGTAAAGTGGAGGATATGAAATGTAAGGTTCTTTCTAAGTCCAATAGACTATGTAGAAGCATTAACACACAGCATTAACACCCAAATTCATTCAACAATACTCTAACATTCCAGATTCTAAGACCTTCTTCAGTTCTGACATTTTTTTGTTCAAGAGTCCCTCTTGGATTTGACATTTTAAGCTCTCTACCAGCTCTTAAATTCTGTGTTTTAGGACCCTCCAGCCCTGATATCCTGGGTTCTAAGGACCCTCCCAGCTCTGACATCCTGTGTTCTAAGGTCCCTCCTGGCTCTGATGTCCTGGGTTCTAAGGGCCCTCCCAGCTTTGACATTCTCTGTTCTAAGGGCCCTCCCAGTTCTGACATTGTGTTCCAAGGGCCCTCCCGGCTCTGACATCTGTGTTCTAAGGGCCCTCCCAGCTCTGACATCCTGTGTCCTAGGAGCCCTCCCGGTTCTGACATTCTGGGTTCTAAGAATCCTTCAAGCTCTGAGATTCTCTATTTTAGGGTTCCTTCTAGTTTTCTAAGTTACATGTTCTACAGGCCCTACCCTCTCTGACATTCTATGTTCTAAGGCCCTTCCCTGCTCTGATATTCCATGTTCTAACACCTTATTACAACATTCTACTTTTTAAAGTCACTTTCAGGTTTCTAACCTCTGTGCTAAGGCCTCTTGTAACTCAGAAGTTCCCCCCACACAATTATGGGAGGATCAGATGAGAAGCCAGTATATTTGCCGCTCTGATGATAATGTCTCTTGCTCTGCCTTGGGGTCCCTCTGATATGATAGTTCACTGGTAAATGATAATTCAATGTTTCCCCTGTCTTTGTCTTGTTCCTCTAACAAGACTCCGACCTTTTTTGAGAAAGGGACCTCAAACTAAAGCTTTTGGTGTCCCTCCCCAATACTTGGTAAGTTACTCTGGTAGATGCTCAGGACCTTTTATGAAGGATTGGAATCACTATCCTGTCAGAACAAACTGAATCAGAGGGAGGCTTGCCCCTGAAACACACGCCATGACTGAGAAGAGGTCCCATAATTCTAGGCTGCCCCTTTTAAACCTATATTCCCATCAGGATATGGAGGTATCCTAGAATGGAAGCTGCCCCTATGTAGTGCTGACTTGTGGCACCTGAACTGGTCCCCTCAGATCCAGCCTGGAGAACTCCAGAACACACAGCAGATTTTGGGCTGATACTAATTATTAGCGGTTGAGCCTGTGGTTCAGCTAAGAGGAAGTCTGGCTTAGTGGAAGGAAAGAGAACGGAATCTGTGGCCTGGAATACCTGGGTTTGTGTCCCAGCTCTCCCACTCTATGACTCAGGCCCAAGTGCTTTTCATTTCCACAGATTTCAATTTCTTAACATGTAAAATGGGAACAATATTATTTGTATTGTGCACTAATGTTTTCCCATGGATGCTCTATGTCTGACCATAGATCATGGAATTCTATGACCTTTAATTCAATGAGATTGAATTTAATGAGATTGAATACAATTTAATTAAACATTCATTTAATTTGCTAGACAGTAGGCTATGTGCATTGGTGAATAGAAAATCAAACAAACAAAAAAGCCTGTCCTTGATCTCAGAGAGCTTAGGATTGTAAGCTTCCTGGGAGATAAATACCAATACCCAAGTATTTGCAAAGGAAATAGAAGTTATTTTTAAGAAGGTGAGAGAAGGAATAATCTAGGGAGCTAGGAAAATATTTAGGTAGAAGGCATCTGAACTCCGCTTCAATCATAGTCAATAATAAACATTTAGTTAGTTTGGGATTATGCCAAACTCTGAAGATAACAAAGAAAGGTTAAAGAAAGTCCCTGCCCTTGAGAGCTTACAGTCCAATGAGTGAACCAACATCAAAATAGCTATGCACAAACAAGATATAGGAGGGATAAATTGGAGACAATCAACAGAGAGAAGACACTAGAATTCAGGCACTTGAAGGAACCTTGGGATTTTAAGAATCAATACTTCAGATTGCCCAAAGAGAAATGAAAAGGAACAAATGAACCTAAGAAAAGTATTTATTAGGTGCTAATTGAGTTATGTGCTAAGTATACAAATCCAAAAAAGATGCTTCTAATAAAGGGAGTTATATATTACAAGATGGGGGGACAAGGAGGGGTGTAGTGACTGGAGCCAAAGGGCAAGTGATAGGACCTTTCCTGAATCAATGACAGTGCTAGTGTGATAGGAAGAAGCATGATGGATGAAGGCATGCTATGGTGTATGACTAGCAATGGCTGGAATTGGTGAAGAAGTATAAAAGACATCCCTAAAAACCTGTGTGACCAGGTGAAGAGTTGTATACAATTTTAAGGGATGGACAGCTCAAGAGTTGCATTGGTATCCTTGAGATATTTCTTAAAACTCAAAGATGACTTCCAGTATATTGGGTAGACAAGGAATGGAGAAGAATGGTAGAAGATGTGACTACTGCCACATAACCTAGAGGAGGAAAGACCCATGCTGATGGGATCTTGGAATCACTGAGGCAGGGAATTAAGAACATCCTCTCACAGAGTTCTAGGGGGGAAAGTGTTTCATAAATTGTAAAAGCATTATAGAAATTATTATTTTAGTATTTTCCCAAAGTCATTTGATTTTGGAGTCAGAAGATCTGTGTTCAAATATTCCTTCTACTATTACTATCTGTGTAACCTGTGTAACTATCTGGGTAAATCCTTAACTCCTTTGGTTGCATCTCTGTGTCTCTGTCTCTGTCTGTAAAAGGAACAGGTCACAAGATCAAAGACTTATAACTGGAAGGGAACTTGGTGGACATTGAGTCCAACCATACTTTGTAGAATCCCTTACTTTCTTTAAGACTTCCCATCTTCTACATATGGGTTGTTAAGTTGTTTTTCAGTCATGTCCAACTCTTTATGTCCCCTTTTGGAATTTTCTTGGCCAAAAGCTTAGATTCAGTTGCCATTTCCTTCTCTAGCTCATTTTACATATGAGAAAACTGAGACAAGCAGGGTGAAATGGCTTGCCCAGGGTCACATAGCTAATTAATTTGCCATTTCCTTCTCCAGTTCATTTTATAGTTGAGGAAACCAAGGCAAAAAGTGTTAAGTGACTTGCCCAGGATCACAGCTAGTTTACCACTTTCTTCTCCAACTCATTTTACAAATGAGGAAATTTAGATAAATGGAGCGAAGTGTCTTGCCCAGGGTCACACATCTGGTAAGTATCTGAGGTTGGATTTGAACTTAGGAAGATGAGTCTTCCTGAAACCAGGCCCAGTGCTGTATTCAACAAGCTACCTGGTTGCCCATGCCTTCTATACTACACCTTTCCTAATTCCATATGGCATCTGCTCTAAATGATCTTGTATTTATTTTGTCTATATGTACATGTCATCTCTTTTGATAGAAAGTAAACTCCTTGAGGGTAAGGGTTGTTTCATCTATGCATCTGTATCCTCAGCACCTAGCATTAGGTCTGAGTCATAAAAGATGCTTAAGGTAAGTTTCTTGACTGAAACTCAAAACCTTGCAAAAAATGATTGTTGAAGAAACCATTGCATAGAGTCAGAAAAATAAATAAATAAAATATTATTTAAAAAAAGATAGATTTCTTGATTTCAGTTGATTGTCCAAGGTCTTACAGGTGAGCGGTAGGACTGGGAGTTGAAATCAGGTTCTATTTGAACTTGATAACCACAAAAGTCTCTTCCCATTCCAAATCTATGATCCTAAATCACTTATAATGATACACATGGACTGAATTTCCTTGAGTTCTCAGAACCAAGAGTGAGGGAGAAATAGTAACGGCAGCCTTTGAACCCAGGGTCAGAATGGGTTGGTCTTGGGAATAGAGCAGCAAGGTCTGTACTGTGTGAACCTCCTGGCTGAATGACACCAGAGGCTGGGGAATACCAGCTGACTTGGGGGTAAGACAATAAATGAGGCCTTTTTCCCCCATGAAAACCTTTTTTAAAAAGAGGAAATAAGGAATTGCCCAGGGATTACAGGCCAGTTAATCTAACATCTCTATCTAGAAGGGGCTGAAGCAATTCATTAAAAGAAAAAAAAATCAATTGGTAAAAGCACCAGGAGGATAAGAAGGTGTTAAGTAACAGCCAGCAAGAGTTTGTCAAAAATAAATCACTTTGGAGCAGCCCCAACTCCTTTGACACAGTTGAGGACCCTTGGGGAACAGGGGGTAGGGAAAAAGAGGTCACAGCAGCAGCAGCAGCCAGACTCTAGGGAGGTTCTCGCTATGATTTGATGTGAGATGTTTGATGATCAATGAGGAAATGTCTTGATATGATCTTATGTCCGTTTCTGAAGGCGATCACCCAGACAAACCCATGAAAAGAATGTGTAGTCACAGATGCTTACCACTTCTTATTTCATATTATTATCTTCTGTTTATATATTATCATATCCCTCTCCCAGTTCCATGAAGGTAGGGATTGTGCTTCATTCAAGATTCCTATCTCCTTCATTGGCTAGCAAGGCCTTCTGTACATAGCCAGCTTGAATGTATAAGTTCAATTGAATCATAATTATAATAATTGTTGTTTCTGAATTGCCACAGTTTGAAGGGCAGCTAGGTGATGCAACAGAGTACTGGGCTTGGAATCAGGAACTCATCTTCATGAATTCAAATCCAATCTCAGACTCTAATTGTGTGATCCTGGACAAGTCACTTTATTTTGTCTCAGTTTTCTCATCTGTAAAATGAGCTACAGAAGGGAATTGGACAAGATGGTCTTTGTATCTAATATCTAGTATCTTCACCAAGCAAACTCCAAATGGGTCATGATGAGTCTGATATGACTGAAATGACTGAAGAACAAAAGTTGTTTCTGATCAGGCTAGTTTGGGCCACTGTCACTGCTTGCTTGGCCTGTTGTAATAGTCTACTCATTGATTTCCCTCCCTCTAGTATCTCCTGTCTCCAATTCATCACAATCCACACAGTTGCCAAGATTTTCCTAAAGTGCAGTCCCTTACTCAATAAACTTCAATGGTTTCCTATCAGAGCTAGGATCAACCATGGCAAATAAAGCTCTATACAACCTAGTCCCTTCTTACCTTTCCAGTCTTCTTATACATCCTTACTCTCCATGCACTAGACTATCCAGTTGTACTAGCCTTCTTGTAGTTAGTGTACATGATGAACTGGCTGTTCCTTATTCCTGGAATCCTTTTCTCAGCTCTGCCTCTAAGAATCCCTGGCTTCTTGCAAGACCCCACTCAAACATGACCTCCTCCCTCTAAGGTTGCCTTTCATTTACTCTGAAGGTTGTGAGTGTGTATGTGTAATATATTTATGCAAGCTATCTTCTCCATTAGACTTGAGGGAAGACTTTTGGCAGGAATTGAGGTTAAGCTCACTGGCCTATACTTTGCAGATCATTACACTTTCCTTTTGTGAAAATCTGGACAACATTGGCCTTCCCTAGTCCTCTGTTAGTGCCTGTTTTCTCCCTGATCCTTCCAACATCACTGACTATGTTGCTTAGCTATCACATCTGCTGGTCCTTTCAGTACTAATGGGCCTGGTGACTTCGACTCACCAAGGCAGCCAAATTCTCGTCTGCTATTTCCCTACTTATCCTTGGTTTCAACTCTGTTAGCCATTTCTGTTCTGTCCTTTCCAGTCCAGAGATCACTTTCTTGGCAGCGAAGAAGGAACTGGGCAGCACTGTTTTCTCTCTGTTGTCGGTTATTCCTGCCTCATCCACCCACATCAATGATCCCATCCCTTTTTTTTGATACACTTTTTCTCCATTAGGTTAAAAAAATCCCTTTTTTGTTGTGGTTAGCTTTCTTCTCTAGCCTCAGCTCATTCTGAGTGCTAACACCTCTGATGGCCTCCTTAGAGGATTGTGCCAAACTCCTGTATTCATCTTCCTTTAGCTGACCTTGCTCCTAGCTTCTCTACATGTCTTTTCAAAATCAAACTGAGTTCTCTGTGTATATACATTGATCTCTTTAGACAACAACCTTTTTTTTCCTTTTCCATCAGAAATGTTTCTCTTTACATTTTCAGTATTTCTTGAATTGGTCAACCCCTACCCCTCCCAAGTTGTGTTTTTCCATGTCAAAGGTCTTTATCTAGCCTTTCTGTAAACTCTTTGAAATCTTTACTTCCCAAATTTAGGATATGTGTCACATTAGACTCAGCTTTCTATTTCTTCTTCATAGGTTCATGTGATCATAGATTTAGAATTGCAGAAAGAATGGTAAGAGCATAGATTTAGAATGGGAAGGGATTTCAAAGACCATCTTGTCCAAGTCCCTCATTTTTCAAATGAGAACTGAGTCCCAGAGAGTTCAAATGACTTTTCCAAATCACACAGAAATGAAGTCTTAAAGGTGAGATTTGAATTCAGGGTCTTTGGCTCTTTCCAACATACCAAGCTGCCAGTATTACAAATTCTAGGATAGAGTAGTTGCTTCCCTTTGAGGGTTCTATCATTTCCATCCCAGCAAATAGTTCTCCCTATTTATGAGAGTCAGATCCATACCAGAATCCCCCCCCCTTGTCAGTTCTTATACTTTTTGAAGGAAGAAATTGTCCTTAAGGCAAATCATGAAGTTATTAGCTGCTCTGTTTTGGACAGAATGAACTTTAACAGATGTCTGGATAATTTGTCTCCTCCGTAATATTTGAAGGCCTGGTGACAGATTGTATGGCTGTAGTTACATTTGGAGAGGTTTGTCATTGTATTGGTTTCATGGTGAAGAATGTTTTGGGCACAGCTACTCTGAAAGATTGGCAGCTAGTACTGGATTTGGAATCAGGAACTCATCTTCATGAGTTCAAATCCAACCTTGGGCTCTAATTGTGTGATCCTGGGCAAGTCACTTCACTTTGTCTCAGCTTCCTCATCTGTAAAATGGTCAACAAAAGGAAAGGGCAAACCACTCTAGTATCTTCGCCAAGAAAACTCCAAACAGGGCCATGATGTGTCTGACATGACTGAAATGACTGAAAAACCAAAGGTGTTTTTTGACGATTCTAGCTGTGGAGAAATGAGGAGTTGCATCAGTGATGAGAGCACCCACACTGACAAAATCATAGAAAGCTATAGTGGGAAAGAAATGGATGCTCTTCTTAGGGGTTTTGGCAGCAGCTGTTGTCTTCCTGCCCCCACAGATCAACTACCCCACCTCTCTGATTAACATAACAACATTCTACAATAACAGCCCCCCTCCACAGGGTTGAGCCAGACCAGTCTAAGGCTTAGAAAGGAACACAGGATTGTACATTTAGATCTTTAAAGGATCTTACTCCCCCTAAGTCCATCTCTTTGGCCACGTAGTCCAACTCCTTTGTTTGTCATAGGAAGAACTATGACTAGAGAGATTAAATGACTTGTCTGGGGTCATACTAGTAACAAGTAGCAGGAATGAAGAGAAAATGGGAGAGGAAATTGGGGCTGGGAGGAGAGGAAAATGGGAAGGGAGAAGAGATATTGCATTGGTCAACTCTTTGGCATCTGGCATACAGTGTTTAATTAATGCTTGTTGTCCAGCCCTCAGTTTGGCTATTCCTGAATACTACAGGTTCAATCCTATGTTATTCAATATCTCCATGTTTTAGGAATGACAGTTTGTAGTTTGGGTGGAGGATGGATTGGAAGGGGACAGACAGGCAGACCAATTAGGAGGAAATAGTAACAGTTCAGATGAGAGATGATCAATTAATAAATATTTATTAAGCATTTCCTTTTACACAAAATACAAAACCAAACAGCAAGAATTAGTAATCAGAGAATTTTCTTTATATGAAGAGTCATATAAAAATACACAAGGAAGTTTTTTTCTTTTTTCTTTTTTTGTAGGGGTTACTCAAAGCTGAGGGGATCAGGAAGGGACTCATACAGAATGTGGCAACTGAGCTTGTCCTTTGAAAAATCCTGGAGTGTCTAAGAATCAGAGGAGAGGGGAGAGGTTGTTCTAGGTATGGGGAATAGCCAGTGGGATGCTGTTCTGGGAAAGAAGAACCATAGGGGGAGATCAGCTTGACTGGTCTGTTATGCATGCACGAGGGGAAGTAGTATATAATAAGGCTGGAGAGGTAGGTTGAAACCAAGCTGTGAAATTATAAAGTTCTGGCTTTAGACACCAAACAGGTGATTAAATTTTTCCTAGGGGTGATAGGGAACTATCCCTGGAATCTATTCAGTAGGAGGGTGGCATCCTCAGATCTTCAGGCATCTGACTGGAAGAGGGGAGAATTGGAAGCAGAGAATATAATTAGGATGTTATTGCAATAAGTGATATGAGAGATGATGTGGGCTCACATTGAAGTTGTGTCTATGGAAGTTAAGAGAGGTGGAGAGATGCAAGAGAAATTGTGGGGGTCAAGTGTACTTAGGTGACTAGGTATGTGGTGGTTGGGAAGGGGAAGAGTTGAGGATGACCCAGAGGCTATAAGCCTTGGTAATTGGAGGACAAAATAGGGAAATGATGACAGCCTGGCCCAGGGTAGAGGCTGTTTGAGTGGCTAAAAAGGGATAGATTATTATTCCCATTTTCCAGATGGATGAGCACAATTGACAAGACTCGGCAACTGCTAGGCTATGGGGGGTTGGGTGAAAGGGAAAAGCCAAGAATAATTTCAAGGTCATGAATCTGGGTGGCAGGAAGGATAGTGGTATCTTTGACAAACAAAGAGAAGTTTAGAGGATGGGTTTTGGTGGAAACAAGCATGAGTTCCATTTTGGATTTGGAGAATTTGAGATGGCTAAGGGACATTGAGTTGAAAGTGTCTAAGATAGTTGGAACAAAAGACTGGGGCAATAGGAGAGAGAGAGAGAGAGAGAGAGAGAGAGAGAGAGAGAGAGAGAGAGAGAGAGAGAGAGAGAGAGAGAGAGAGACTCTGGATTTAAAAATCTGGGAACCATAATGCTTTGAAGACCACAAAGCATCTCAAAATGTATTATAATGATACTTCCTCATGTCGCCTCTGTGACCTGCATCCCTCTTTCCCTACAAACCGTCTGATAAAAAGACAAAACACAAAAGGCCAGATGAACACAGAAAGGATCTCATTTTCATTCAGGATGGAGCTGATTTATGGACCAGCTTGGCCAACTCAGCTTGTATGTCTTAATATTAATCAGAGGGCATCTTCTGGAGGGTCAAGGAAATAGCTCAGATGCCTGCTGAATGTAGGGCAAGGCCCACTTCATACTTCACACCTCTATCAACCTCATCAGTCTAGCCTTGAGTGCTGGAAAAAATAGGTCACAGGCAGGGGTGGGAAGGGATTCATCATTTCCTCTCCCATCTTTGGGGACAAACACTCTCCATTCATTTAATCATAAAGCTTTTTAATTAGTTTTTTTTAAAATTTGTAGTTGCTAAGCTATGGCAACCATAGCCAGAGGGACAGGATGGTAGGAATGGGAAATGGGAAAACTCTGAGTCCTGCTGTGTCCTGGGCTTTCTAACTTGAGGGAGCATCTGGTCTGGTCTCCTTCCAGCTGACTCTCCCCCAGGGGTTCCCTTCAATAACTAGTGAGGAGCAGGCTGGGGGCAGGGGGGGGGCTGATGGGGAGGGGGACTTGATCTGTTCCTTCCACCCCTTGCCCGAGGGTTCACGACAGATACCCATTGACCAACATCACTTTCAGAGAACCTTTTTGTCTCTTGTGGACTGTTTGTTGCTTCCAATATGACAACCTTCTGATATGGAGTCATGAATCTAGAGATGTCAGAAATGGAAGAGAGCTCATAATAGAGAATCCCATTAGATCACAGAACCTTATGGTTAGAAGGGACCTCAGAAGGCATCCGTCCTCTTCATTATTATCTAGGAATCCTGACTATGATATTTCCAACTAGACTCCACTTGGAGGTTTCCAGTGATGCTGCATCATCACCTCTATAAGTAGCCTATTTCACTTTTAGAATGTTTCAAATTTCTGGAACTATGACCAAAGGGCAACAAAAATGTGTATACCCTTTGATCCAGCAATACCATTACTGGGTCTATACCCTGAAGAGATGATGAAAAAGGGTGAAAATATCACTTGTACAAAAATATTCATAGCTGTCCTGTTTGTGGAGGCAAAGAATTGGAAATCAAATAAATGATCTTCAATTAGGGAATGGCTTAGCAAACTGTGGTATGTATATGTCATGGAACACTATTGTTCTATTAGAAACCAGGAGGGAGGAAATTCAGGGAAGCCTGGAGGGATTGCACGAACTGATGCTGAGTAAGATGAGTGGAACCAGAAAAACACTGTACACCCTAACAGCAACATGGGGCTGATGATCAGCCCTGATGGACTTGCTCATTCCATCAGTGCAACAATCAGGGACAATTTGGGCTTGTCTGTGATGGAGAATACCATCTATATCCAGAGAAAGAACTGTGGAGTCTGAATAAAGACCAAGGACTATTACCTTTAATTTATAAAAAAACCTGATATTTTATTGTCTGATCTTGCTATCTCTTGTACTTTATGTTTCTTCCTTGGGAATATGATTTCTCTCTCATTATATTCAATTTGGATCAACGTATACCATGGAAACAATGGAAAGACTGGCAAATTGCCTTCTGTGGGGGTGGGGTGGGGAGGGAAGGAAGATTAGGGGAAAAATTGTAAAACTCAAAATAAATAAAATCTTAAAAAAAGAATGTTTCAAATTTCAAGAAGTTTTTCCTTCTTTGGTCCTAGTTCTGCCTTCCAGGGGCCAAGCAAAGCAAAGACTTTTTTCCATTTAGTATCCCTTCAAATGCTTGAAGACAGTGATCATCCCTGACTTAAACTGTCAACTTTCCATGGTCATCCCACTTTCCTTTGACACATCCTGGTCCAGGATGGGCACAGACCCTTCTCCCTGGTTTTATTGTCCTCTGGAGGTGTACCAGTGAAAAGAGAAGTGGCCTTGGAGTCAGAGAACCTGGGTTCAAATTCTACCTTTGATGCTTTTTTACTTATGTCATCTTAAGTAAGACACAACCTCTCTGGACTCATTTGTAACATGCAAGGCTTGTGACTTAGCACAGAACCTCCTCCCCTAATGTCATGGTCTTCTTTGAGAAGGAAGGACAAACATTGTCATCAATATGCAGAGGGCTTGTGCTAGATGTCTGAGGTCCCTTCTAGTTTGCAACTAGGATTCTATGATGTCTCCTAAAATGGGCAGCTTTTCAAAATATGCTAAAGGAAGTTTGATCATAGTGGAAGACAATGGGATGATTTAGTTTTCTTTCTGGGCTCTGTATCTCTGTTAGTAAGTTCCAAGATCACATCAGCTTTTTGACTGCCATATTGTACTGCTGAGAGGCAGTCTGGTCTGAAGAGTAGAACTGGGGATTTGAAGCAAGGAAAATCAAGCCCTACCTCTGACACACACAAGCTGTGTGATCCTGGCCAATTCTCTTAATTGGTTAATGCTGTAGATCAGCAATGTCAAACTCAAGTAGAAATGGGGACCACTGAACCATACATAGTTGTCACCTCTTGACTTTGTCACATGTTAATATTATCTGGGAGTGTTGTGGGTCTTGTGTTTGACACCTCTATGAGTTGCAGAGAAGACGGTCCTTAGACCTTTCTCAGATGAATTTCTGCCCAGTCCCACCTCTCCCATCTGGTACTTGTATAACTGAATTTGTTGAACCCACATGAAAGACTTTAAACTTATCTGGCTTCTGTACTGGCTCAATTAGATTTTGCCCAACATCCTAGCCTACTATGTGGCCTTGGGATTCAGACTCTGCCATCCAATGTGTTAGTTATCCTACCCATCTTTGTGTTACCTTTGTGTCAAATCTAATGAGAAACTTCTTTTCCTTTTTATCTGAGTCAATGGTTCTAAAATTTTCTGGTCTAAAGATCCATTTATTCTCTTAAAAAACTACTGAGCATTTGTTTATGTGTTTTATATTGATGGATATTTACTGTATGAGACATTAAAATATTTTAGTATGATTAGGAAAATAGTTTTGACTTTGTAGATTCCTCACTCCCACCCAAGGAACTTAGGGACTTCCTAGGAGTCCCTAGATTACTCTTAGAGAATTGCTGGCTCAAGTTATCTCTAAGTCAGACCTCGTCCTCATTATCCAAGTCTTTGACATTCTCAAATGTTTCAGTTTAAATGTGGACATGGTTTTATTAGTGGAAATGAAATCTAAGGATCATGGAGCAGAATTATAACAGAAGTACTATATGTACAGTCTTCTCTATTAGAAAGTAAGCTCCCTGAGGAAAGGGACTCTCTCACTATGCTCAGAACACAGTAAACAGAAATTCTTTTTTAAAAACTACTTATTCCCTTCTTTCCTTGGTAAAAATGTTGAATAGAAAAGTGACCTCTGGTGCTACGCCAAACCACAAAGGCAGGGAATGATGGGGTCCTCAGCCAGATTAGGGTTTGGGATGCTTGTCACAGATGGGGGTGAACACGGCACTCCTCAAGCTTGGGTTACCTTTTCGTAGTATTGTAGTTCATAGTCGAGGATTACGCCATTGGGCTGGTCAGGCTGGGACCAGGACAAAGTCATGCTGTCCACCGTCCGGCTCACCTGGTGCACAATGGACACAGCAGATGGGGCTACAAGAGAGAGGATATAGTTTAATGGAATGTCACAATCAATGTCTGTATCCCCCAATTCCAAAAGGCAGGGATTATTACCCTCATTTTATTCTTGGATGGATCTATGATCTCATAAAGGTGGCTGCTCCCTTCAAAAGCGCAGACTACAATCCACTTATACTTTTTTTTTAAATTAAGTTTTATTTTATTATGTAGTGAAGACCTTTTCTTTCCTCTTATTCACCTCCAACTAGGGAAAACAATAAAAAATGTGTGTGCATATGATTGGCATCAAATACAAGACAGAAGACTAGGTTCCAATTCTCCTCAGATACTCACTAGAATTTTGGCCTTGGGTAGGATATTTAACTTCATAGCCTCAGTTTTTCATCTGTAAAGTGGGGATAATAATAACCAAAGTACCTACTTCACAAAATTGGGGTGAAACTTAGCTGAGAAAATGGATGTACCACATTTTGCAAATGTTACAAGACCATATATAGATATCATTTAACATCATGTAACCTCATGCTATATACATATATAATGTATATAACATAATATCATGTAACCTCAGCAGCATTTTCCATTTAAAAAAAGTTTTCTTGAGGACTTTTGCTTTTTTTACCATTATCAGTCATCCCATCCCTACTATATCTCACACTTTGAGACCAAAGAAAAACAATTAAGCCGGAGCAACCAACACAGAAAGTTATTTCTGATATTGTATGTAACATTTTACAACCATTATTCTTTACTTCTACTATAAGAGAAGCAAACATTATATTTTCCATTACTATGGAACTTTCATGCTTGGACTTCCACCCAGGGTATTCTGGAGCCAGTTGGTACTGACTTCTGTGAGAGCTGATTGCTAAATTTCCAGTTGTGAGCTTTTATGAAACTGGCAAATACTACAAATGAGAGTTATTGTTTTGTTGAGTGCCTAGACTTAAGAAAGTGATAGAGAAAATATTAATAAAAGAGATTAAACATAAAAATGTATTGTAATATATTTCCTCCCCCCCGGGGGGGGGGCTGGTTATTAGGCTTTTACCAGCATGCTCACAGTTTCTATCCCCCAAAGTACTTTCCCATCCAATTGCCCATTTGAACCTCAAAGCAGGAGTGTGAAGAAGACAATGCAGGGATTGTCACCCTCATTTTGTTCTTGGCTGGATCTATGATCTCATCCAAGTGGCTACTCTCTCCAAGAGTACAGACTACAACCCAACCATACTTTTTTTAAATTATTAATTAAGTGCTTTTATTTTTATGTTCAAGTGAAGACCTGCCTTTTCTCCCTTTCATTCCCCTCCCAGTAGGAAAAACAGGAAAAACAAAACCCCCATTAAAACATGCATAATGAAACAAAACAAATTTCCTCATTAGCCATGCCTAAAAATTATGCCTTAATTTTCAGAGTTCACTCCTCTCTGTATGGAGGAGGGTAATATGTTTAAGTATAAATCTTCTGAACCTGGTTGGTGATTATGATGCTCAGAGTTCCTAGATTGTTCAAAGCTGTTTATCTTTACAATACTGGTATCATTGCAGCCATTGTTTTCTTGGTTCTGCTCATTTCACCTAGCATCAGTTCATATAAGTCTTCCCAGATTTCTCTCAAACCATCTTCTTCATCATTTTTTTTAGGTTTTTGCAAGACAATGGGGTTAAGTGGCTTGCCCAAGACCACACAGCTAGGTAATTATTAAGTATCTGAGGCCGGATTTGAACTCAGGTCCTCCTGACTCCAGGGCTGGTGCTCTATCCACTGCACCACCTAGCTTCCCCTCCTTCATCATTTCTTACAGCTCAATGGTATTCCATCACATTCAGATATCACAACTCGTTCATTCATTCCTCAATTGACGGACTCCTCTTCAGTTTCCAATTCTTTACCATGGCAAACAAAACTGCTATAAATGTCAAATGGATCTATTTTCTATTTCTTTAATATTTTGGGGATACAGACCTAGCACTGGTGTAACTGGGTCAAAAGGAATGCACAATCTAATATATTTTGTGGGCATAGATTCAGTTTTTTTTTTTAAGAATGACTGGACCATAGTGCATTAAAATATCTTTTCTCAAAGCTCCTCCAGTATTTGCTATTTTCCTTTATTTTTGGGTGGGTGGGCAGGGGAGCAGAGCACGACATTGCCAATCAGATGATTGTATTGTGGAATCTCACTGATGTTTTAACATGCATATCTCTAATTATTCGTGATTTAGAGATTTTTCAAAAGATTATTGTTATCTATATCCCTTCATTCTACCTGACTTTTTTGTCCTTCCACAAATACTCCCTGATTTAAATAAAAAATGTTGAGAGCACCTTCTAGATCTAATGATCATAAAAGTAAGGATGTGATTTCTATAGTCCTTTGTATCTTGGACAATCTATGGTCAAGATTTCTTCTGGTTCTGACATTCTGGGTTCTAAGGTATCTCCCAGCTCTGAAAATGTTAAGTTCGAATATTCCCCCAGTTCTGACATTCTGTGTTCTAAGAGCCCTCCCAGCTGTGACATTCTGTGTTCCAAGGACCCTCTCAGCCCTGACATCCTGTGTTCTAAGGCCCTCCCAGCTCTGACATCCTGGGTTCTAGGGGCCTTCCCGGCTCTGACATCCTGTGTTTCTGCCTCTCTCTCCATAGTTCAATGCTAGCTCTTTTCCCAGGGATAGAGTGCTGATGGTTTGGCCTGGGACTGACACCAGAATGGTGAGCAGGCTGCAGAAGGTGTCAGAGGCTCATGAGAGTCTGGCTTGGAGAGGGACATGCTGGGAAATCAGGATTTCATTTCAAGAGCACAGGGAGCCAAAGGGACTTGGCCTGAGGGAAGCCCCAGATGGAGGTGGCAGCAGCAGGAGCTAGGACAGGAGGGTCCTCAGCATGCCAAGGGAGAGTTCCTTCCACTTTCTATATGAAAATTTAGACAATGTATCAAGTTGGGCTTTTTGTAACACTTGGGACTTCACTGGTATCATATGGAGCCATTAGGTGGAGCCCTAGTGCTCAGAACGCCAGGCCTGGAGTTCAAATTCAGTCTTAGGTTAACTGTGTGACCCTGGGCAAGTCATTTAACCCTGTTTGCTTCAATTTCCTCACCTGCAAAATGAGCTGGAGAAGGATATGGTCTTTCCAGCAAGAAAACCCCAAATGGGGTCACAAAGAATTGTACGTGACTGAACAATAAAATAGTCATGGAAAGAACTCTGGACTGGAGAAACTGTGGATTGAGATGTTTTAAATCCTTAGACAAGTGATTCAATTTCTCTGGACCTTACTTTCCTCATCTATCAAATGAGGGGTAGAGATACTTTCCCCACCTGTCTTATAGGATGGGTATGATGAAAGTCTTTTGTCGACCTTAAAACTCTACAAAAATGTGAATGCTTATAATTTCCATTTCCATTCCATCCAAACTCTGCGAAGCTGGATAGACAACCATTCTGACTTTGCCACAACTGAATTTTCCATTCTGGATAAAAGAGGTAGGATCATGGAGGCAGCTAGGTGGCACAGTGGATAGAGTGCTACTTTACTCTGTTTGCCTCAGTTTCCTCATTTGTAACCACTCCAGTATCTCTACCAAGAAAACCCCGAATGGGATCATAGCCATATATGACTAAAATGACTGAAGAACAACAATAGCAACAATGGTTTAGAGATAAAAACGATTTTAGAATATAATTAGACAGGATGTTATAATTGGACAGGATCTCATGATCATATACACGTGAAGTCGGATAGGGGTGTAAAAATGTACTTTTCTAGGACAAGGCAGAGGCATGACACGACAGTTGTTTGGTTGAAAAAGATCTAGGGGTTATAGTGGACCACAGTCTCAGTATGATTTCAACATGAAATAATGATCTTGAGCAGCATTGAGATAGGACCATTCAGGGAATTAAGAGGTGAGAGTATCTCTTTCCCATATCCTGGTTAAGCCAATTGTGTTCAATTCTGGTGCCCTGGTTTAGGGAGGATAGTGACTAATTGGAGAATATCAAGAGGAGGGCAACCATAATGGTGAAGGTCCATAGAAGTTGAAACATTGTTCTTGAGGAAGAGAAGACTGGGTGGGATCTAGATGACATTCTCTTGGCCTCACAGGGAAAAGCCAAGAGTAAGGTAGAAGTTGTATGATAATAGCAGCTTCCTAATAATCTAAGCTGCCCCAAAGTGGGCATGCCCCACTTTTGGACATGGTTGGTTCTTCCTCATTGAACAACAGATGAAGCCTGAATGATCACTAGTCAGATGGAACATTATAGGGATTCATTTCAGGCTATGGTTTGAACTAAAAGGTTACATCTCAGGTGGTTTTTTTCCCAACTCTGAAATTTTGGGATTCTGTAAACCAATCTATTCCAACCTTTGTTTTTCAGGAGAATAAAATTCTTGCTCAAAGTATCAAAGGAGGAAGAAGCAGGGCTGCGATTTCAAGTCCACCCATGTTTGAGCTCTCACTGAATCAATCACATAACTCAGGCTTGGAACACTTTTTGAGATGGGATGCTTTGCTGGGTGAGAGTGGCTCAAGACATCTTGTCTCCTTTCTTCTGTTTAGTGTTTGAAATTGGTGAGGGGATGGGGAAGCCAGAGGGGAGTGGGGATGAGACCTATTACTTCCCCTACCACCCCCTCCTTCACTAAGATGATTTCTTATTCATCACTAAGTCCTTCCATATTAGCAGAGAGAGGAAAAGGAATGTCTGAATTAAAGGGGGAAGGAAAGCTGGGGAGAAGAGGTTGATGAAGGCAAAAGTTGCAGAGGGAAGAGGCAAGGAAAGAAAAAGGAGTCAGAATAAAGGGTAGGAGAAGAAGGAAAAGTGAGAGAAAAAAAGGACTGGAGATGGGAGGTATGCAAAGGAAAGGAGATAGGAAATGAAGAATCAGGATCAAGGGGAGAAGGGGAAGTTGGGGGAGATAAAGGAAGGGATTGGAGAAAGAGCAATAGGTTGAGAGGGAAGGGGAAGAGAGGGAAAGTCAGAGGCAAAGGGAAGAGTAAGAAGGGAAAAGGAAGTAGGCACTAGAAATTGGGGTAGATAGAGAGAAGAGAGAAGGAAGGGGCAGGAGAGGAAGAAAAAATACCCTACAATTATAGAGATACTTAAGGTTGACAGAGCATCAAGTAGAAAGAGGGAGAGGGCTAGGCAATAGAGAGAGGGTAAGTGAAGGTTGGAAATAAAGGAGAAAAAAGAGTGAAAGAGAAATGGAAAAGAGGAGAGGGAGGTTTGGAGAAGAGAGGGTGGAAATGAGAGATAAAGAAAGGGAGAGGGTGAGAGAGGGATGGAAAAGAGAGAGGAGAGGAAAGAGACAAAGGAAGAGCTAAGAGGAGAGGAAAAAAGAGGGTAGGAAAGAAGGGAGATGATGGAAAAAGTAGATGAGGAAAATGAAAAAAGTCAAAGAGGTGGAATAGAAAAAGGAGAGAAAAGGATTTGAGAAGAGAGGGAAGATAGAAGAATGATCGGAGGAGATATACAACTACTGTCCCATGATGCTTTGGGGACACTGAATACTTTGATGTTGAGCTGAAATTAAACCAAAAACCACCTCTCTCTACCCCCCAACCCAAGCCCCGACTTCATGTCATTGCTGTCTTCTGGTTTCTCTCTTAGGCTGGCCTTATGTGAGGATTGGAATGCTACATTCTTCCTTTGGCTCCCTGAGGACACAGTCTTCTTTGTGATGACCATGAGGCAGACTTCCATCCTCTCCAGTCTGTCACCAGTCAAAGCTGAACCTTCCCTCCTGGGGTCTGACAAAAAAAAAAAAATCCCTCCCTTTCTGAGGTTCCACAATTGCCAGAGAAGAAAATTGTCAAAGACTTGGAATCTGAGATACTCTCAGCTCTTTCTCTCAGGCACCATTGAAGGGGAAGAGGAGGGGGAGGCGACCTGGGGAGCCCAGAGGCAGAGACACCCACTTAGTCCAATAAACCCACTTAATCCCTTCTGGGCAGTCACCAGAAGCAGCCCTTTCCAGGTTAGGGGATCAATCGGGAGGCAGATGTGAGAGAGAACTGAGGCCACAGCTGTCTGGGGAATATGGTAGGAGTTGTTACCACTGGAAATCTGAAACATTTGTACCAGTGAGACAATATGTGTTACAAAGTCCCTTTTAACTCATCCACTCTACATGTTAAGATCCCTTACAGCTCAATTATTCTTTTTTCTAAAGTCCTTGTAATCTAAGTCCATGTTCTCTCATTTATGTTAGAAAACCTCCCAGGTCTACATTTCAGCTTTCCACTATTTTCAGATAAAACATTCTTTGTTCTATGTTCCAAATTATATCTTCCTTGTTCTGTAGTTCCTTCCACTTCTGACTTTGCACTGGATGTTCTAAAGTCCACCCCAGCTCCAATACTATACATCTCATTCCATTAAAACAAAAGTTATGTCTTAAAGTTCCCTGTCCAATAGTGACATTCAATTTTCTAAGGTGTCCTCCAACTCTAAAACTCTATGTTTTAGGTCCTTTACAGGGATCACATTTATGTTCTAAGGTTCTCCCATTTCTGAAATTCTATGTTCTAAGATCCTTTATTTACAGTTCTAATATCTATATTCTAAGGGCTCCCTTTCATCTCTAAAATTCCATGTTCTAAGGCATCCTTCAGTTCTATCATTCTATGCTTTATGGCAGCTAGGTGTTGAAGTAGATAGAGCAATGGACCTAGATCAAAGAAAAACTGAATTCAAATTCAGAACACCTAATAGCTGTGTGCCCCTTGTCATTTAACCTGTTTGCCTCAGTTTTTCTAACTGTAAAATGGGGATCACAAAAGCACCTACCTCAGAGGGTTGTTGTGAGGATCAAATGAGATGAAAAATGCACAGTGGCAAATAGGAGGCACTTCATAAATACTTTCTTCCTTCCTCTTCAAATCAAATATTCTATGTTCTGAAGTTTCTTCCAAATCTGACTTTCTCCTGGCTATTCAAAGACCTCAGTCCAGTTCTGACATTTTATATTCTAAAGTCCTTTCCACCTCTAAAATTCTATGCTCTAAGGTCCTTTAGAGACCTAAAATTCTATGTTTTAAAGATCTTTCCATCTCTAAAATCTATGTTCTGAGATCCTTCCTTAGATCTGACATTCCTTGGTCATTCAATTAAGACATTCTATGTTCTTATGATTTCCTATAGTTCTAACATTCCATGTTCTAATATGTTTTAATATGTTTGTTTCTAAATTCTGAAGTTTGTTCAGTTCTAACATTCTTTATCATAAAGACCCTTCCATTTCTATTTGATGTTCTCATAGTCTATGTTTTAAGGTTCCTTCTGTCTCTGCCATTCCATGAGCCCAGCAATGGAGACCTGTGATTCTAAGATTCAACTATCACTCCCTGGGCAAGGTGGCATGGTGGGCAGCTTGCTGGATGTATCTCTTAATCACAACCTTTCAAAGTTATGTTCCTCTTATGAAAAATGGAGATAATAATTCTTGCACAAACTTCCTTTTGGACTGGTGTGAAAAAAAGCACTTTGTAAACCTTAAAATCCTACTAAAATATGAGTTTTCCTTGGATCCTAAAGCAGGACTGTCTCCTGTTGAAGGTCGGCAGTGGATGTTTCTAAGCCTCCCAGGTGTACCTGTCACTCATTCCCTAAGCAAAATCCAAATGGGTGCTTCCACATTTTCCTGATATTCTGTAAACACACTTCCGTGTTTTGTATTTTGTAAGGAATCTTCATATCCATTACCTGATTAAAAAAGAGATGATGGGACAGATATCATTTGATAGATGGGGAAAGCCCATGGCAAGAAATGGCATGTTTGAGGTAACATAGTTCTATTGGGGCAGAACAGCAATAGGAAAGCCCTTAGGAAATGAAATATCAGACCTGGGAAGAAACTTAGAACACAAAATACCAGAGCTAAGAGGGTCCTTAAAATCCAGACTATCAGAACTGGTATGGTCCTTAGAAAACAGGATGTCAGACTTGGGAAGAGCCTTAGAAGCCAGAATGTCAGAAATGGGAAAGCCCTTAGAACAGAGAATGTCAGAACTGGGAGAACCTTTAGAACAGAGAATGTCAGAGCTGGGAGGGTTTTTAGAATGCAGAATGTCAGAGCTGGGAGGGTCCTTAGAACACAGAATGCCAGAAATGGGAGAACCTTTAGAATCCAGAATGTCAGAGCTGGACACAAAATGTCAGGGCTTTAGAACAAAGAAATTTAGATCTAAAAGAACCTGAGCAAAACTTTCAGATGAGTGGTCCACTAGCTATCACATCACACCATGGTGCTTCCTCTCCTCCCTCTACCCTTGCTTCTCCTCAGTTCACAGATCTCTTCATTCTCCTCTCTTTGCTTTTTATTCATGTGATTCCCAGTCCCCAAAATGGGCTCAAAGTATCACAGATTTAGGACTGTGTAAGCCTCTGATTTCTGAGGTCATTTAGCCCAAGTCCCTCCTTTTCCAAATAAGTAAACTGAGGACATGTGAAGTGACAAATGATACATGGTTAGTAAGTGACAGGTAGAACGTGGATGTCGGTGGGCTGGGCTGCTCCCAAGTTCTCCCCTCTTTCCACTGCCCCACACTCCTTCCCTCTCTTCATTCCAATGCTTCCTTTCTATCTGGTCTTCTCTTCAAGGCTCTAGTCTGGAGCCCCCAGTCTAAGGAAATGTTTGATCTCCCCTCTGGGGGAAAGCAGCCTCTCCTGTCTGTGTCTCTCTCCATGCCTGTTTATCTTCCTCTAGCCTCACACTCTCCCTTATATAGTGACTATCTGTGTGTTCATCCTTTACCAGCCTGTACATAGGCTCTGAGAGCTGAGGAAGGATGATGTCGGGCTCATTTCTAGGCCCTGCAACCAGCTGACCCTGTAGAGGTTCCCTGAGGACACCCCAGCTCTTGAGCCTACCCCTTCATTTCATTTCTCATCCATTCCCACTGGCTCCACTTGCCATCAACCAGCTGTGACCCAAGCGGCCTCCAAGGCTCCTGGCCTGGCTGGCTGCGCAGGAGGCTGCATCCCCTTAGGGTCTCAGCACAGTCATGGTGGCCCCACCTTTCTCCTGGGTTTAGATGACTTTAGTTACAGGCAGGATACCCCCCCACCCCCTGGCTCTGATCATGGTAAGCCCCATAACCCCAACCCTGGCAAGGAACCGACATTTGTGGGAGAAAGGATCAAGGCAGAGAGAGACCCCCACCAAACGCTGAAGGCCATTTCCCTGAAATCCAAAGGGATTAACAGTGGGGAAAAAGAAAACAGCTGGGAAATCTCCAACAGGCTCACTCCCCACAGTTCTGAGCCCACTCTCTACCACTGTCCCCCCCGCTTGCCTTCTTTAGGGTGTCAGATTTCGGGCCTGGGAGCAGCTTTCCTTATAAGCCAGTCAGTGGGGAATTCTGGCATTTTCAATTACCAACATGCTTCACTGGCAAGGGGAATAAGGTCAGCTGTGCCCCTTGACCTTTATATAGAGATAGGACTCTGGGGAGAGTACACAAAGAACGGCTTGTGCCTGGGAAGGGCTGAGTCTTCTGGCTCCGGGGGGCAGCCTGGTGGAGGGGAATGGAGAGAGAAAGTGAGGACTGCCGCAGGGGGTCTGCTCAAGAGGGCCAGGTGGTCCCAGCAGCCCTTATTGCCTGACTGAGTATCTATCCTAAAGCCTCCCAGAGGAAAACTCATTTGCTCAATCATTGATTAGCTGGGTGGCCTTTCACCAAAGGCCTTTCCTTTTTGGGGGCCTCAGTTTCCTCATCTGTAAAATAAAGGGCTGGTAATAGAGGAAGACATTACTGCCTGACCTCTGGGCTTCAGTTTCTTTTATAAAATGAGAGAACTGGATTTTAGGTGCTCTTTTTATCAGTTTAAACGGCCTATTTGTCCTAAGATCCCTCTGAACTCTGACATTCTCTGTTCTCTGGACCCTCCCAGCTCTGACATTCTGTGTTCCAAGAAACCACCCAGTTCTGACATTTTTTTGTTCTCTAGACCCTGCCCGTTTTGATATTCTGTGTTCTAAGGTCCCTCCCAGCTGTGACATCCTGTGTTCTAAGGGCCCTCCCAACTCTGACATCCCGGGTTCTAAGGACCCTCCCAGCTCTGACATCCTGTGTTCTAAGGGCCCTCCCAGTTGTGACATCCTGTGTTCTAAGGACCCTCCCGGCTCTTACATCCTGTGTTCTAAGGACCCTCCCAGCTCTGACATCCTGTGTTCTAAGGGTCCTCCCAGCTCTGACATCCTAGTTCTAAGGACCTTCCCAGCTCTGACATTTTGTGCTCCAAGCTCCCTAACACTTTTTACTCTAAGTTAGATTCCATTCGTGACCTTTTTCATATTCTGAGACACTTTCTAGCTCTAACATTCTATATTCTATTATTTTCCATTTTGAGATCCCTTTCAAATCTAACACTATGATTTTTTTGAATCAATTCAAAGAGGACTAACTAAAAAAACCCTATAGGTTAAGAAACACCCCTGTTGCAATTCAGAGCTATGGTTAAGTTTTAAGTTGCTACAGGAACCATATGGTACGAATGAATGTGCAAAGCACTAGGCTAAGATCTGAGGATACAAATAGACAAAAGACATTCTCTGTTCTAAAAGGGCTTAGATTCTAATGGGGGGAGACAATTCATACTGACATAGATCTATCTATAAGGACAAAAATGAACCACTGCCCTGCTCTCAAGAAGCCTACCATCTCTAGGACAAGGATGCACTGAGTATCTCCTTTGTGACCAGGCCTGTACTAGAGTCTCTGAATGTTATAAGGGTAGACAACAAGTCTTTCTCATTGCCATAGACCAGTTGGGAGATTAGACTCAGCCCAGCTGGACAACCAGAGACCAAGATGAGGTAA
The DNA here is from genome assembly GCF_037893015.1 of Macrotis lagotis. Taxonomy (NCBI): domain Eukaryota; kingdom Metazoa; phylum Chordata; class Mammalia; order Peramelemorphia; family Peramelidae; genus Macrotis; species Macrotis lagotis. Next base: position 868,960,381 of record NC_133658.1, read on the forward strand.
GATTGTGTGGATCTGAGTACCTTTAAAATGCCTTCTCTTTGAAAGAGAAAACACACTAAAAGAAAACAAAATACTGTAAAATAACAGTGATTTGAGACTACAAACAACTTTTAGAGAAACCAGACATGGGAAAAGGTGGCCTAGATCTGGACCAATAGAGTTATGTGATCAGTGCCAAAGGAAATGATGCTGACAATATAAGGTTGCAGGCTTTCAGATAAGGCAGAGGCCAGCATGCACTTAGGACAGTCAGAAAAGGTCCCAATCTCTTCTCTAAGACCAGTCAAGAGCTTTGGGAAACCAAGTCTCCAGCCCAGTGTTTAAGGCCACCATTTAGGGAAGTGACCCCTGTTGAGATGCAGCCTGGTGACCACTCCGGCAGGAGCCATGGGGACCATGGGCCACTAAAGACCCAGAAAAGAGTTATCTCAGGTCCCTGGCTCTCTCAAATGGTTCAATGTCAGTAAATGAGATGATTGAATCAATGGAAATAGACAGTGTTATCATTTGATTTAAGATGACCCTAAGGACCATGGGACCTGTCTATATGATTTCCAACTAAAATTTCCTATATGAATTGTCTCCCCCATTAGAATGCAAGCTCTTTTAGAACAGGGAATGGTTTTTTTTCTATTTTTCTCCTCAAAGTTTGGCCAGTGCTTTGCACATTCATTCATTCATTAACTCATTCATTCAAACCATGTGGTTCCAGTAGCATATTAAAACTCTTTCTAACCATGACTGATGAACACAATAAGGCTCTAAACTGTAGTCAGGGAAGTTTTTTCACCTATAGTGGCTACAGCACTGGAAGACCAGGGTTCAAATTCTGCCTAAGACACCTATGAGCTGTGTGACCCCAGATTGGTCACTTCTCTCTAGGGCTAGGCTTCTTTGTCTTGAAGATGGAGGGGTAGGGCTCAGCCTTGGATGTCCCTTCTAGCTCTAAGTTCATAATATCATGCTCCTGTTGGCTTTAAAATGTCAAGGTGCTCTCCCCCTTTTTGATAGGGGAACAAATGAGAACTATTTCACCATCACTTCTGGGGATGGTTCATGTGATAGCAAACACACTAATGTAGCACTGCATTTGAGTAGCCACTTAATGAAGGTAACCTGTAAAATCACATGTAGAATCACAGACTGCCAGAGCTAAGTTAAGAATCTTAGAGATGGGGGGGAAGAGAGCACCTTAGAACAGAAAATGTTAGAGCTGGGAGGGCCCTTAGAACACAGGATGTCAGAACTGGGAGGACTCTTAGAACACAGAATACAAAGATGGGAGGGTCCGGAGAACAGGGAATGTCAGAACTGGTGGTCTCTTAGAACAAAGAATGTCAGAGCTAGAAGGGTCCTTAGAACATAGAATATCAGAATTAGGAGGGTCCTTAGAAAACATAATGTCAGAGCTAGGAGGGTCCTTAGAACATAGAATGTCAGAGTCGGGAGGGTCCTCAGAATAATGGTATTTTTGATCACAAAATACAAAAGTTGAAATAAACCTTAAGAAATACCCTGTGGTCTCCAGGCTGCCCTATGAATAAGACATTTCCGCTTTCAGCTCTGGTATTTTTTCCCACTGTCCTTCATCACTGGAATGCTCTCCTTCCTTTCCTTTCAGCTAATGATCTCCCCAGCTTCCTTAATTCTAGTGTCTTCTCTCTGCATTTACTTCCTATTTATTCTGTCTACAGCTTGTTTGTACATAATATTTGTCTTTCTTTCTTGAAGAAGTGACCTTGGACAAGTCACTTCACCCCATTGCCTTGTTTGTACATATTTGTTTGCTCATTGTCCCTTCCTTAGACTGTAAGCACCTGAGGGCAGGGACTGTATTTTGTCTCTTTTTGTATCCCCAGTGGTCTGTGTCTGGTATAAAGTAGGAGCTTCATAAATGCTGACTGAGAAGTGAGAAGCCTTGGGGGGGGGGCAGAAGAGCTGGGTTTAATAGTGATGGTGGTTCTCCCCTGGATCATGGGTTGTCCTTGCAGAGTCTTCCCTCCTTCACTGAGCTTGCCCCCTTCCCCTCACATTGAACTGTGGAGAGTCCTTTGTGCTTTTCAAAGCTCTTTGCCCCATTGATCTTCACCAGGCCCCGGGGGTGGGGGTGGGGGGCAAGCCTCCCTGCAGTTTGCTCCACTTTCCCATATAGAGTATCTGTGTTTCTGTCCTACTGGGTTGTTGAGAGGATCAAAGGAGATCACAGAGGAGAGAGAGCTTTGAACAGTTAAAAGGGCTAAACACATGTAAGGGCTGCAGCATGGGGGCTGAGGAGGGAGACAACACTGTCTGGGCAGCTGGAGGTCTGGGTTCTAATTCTACCACTGCCACCAGTTGGCTGAGCAATTTGAGACCAGTCACATGGTCCTTTGGGGCTTTAGCTTCTTCATTTGTAACAAGGAGGCTTGGTTAAATGATCTCTAAGGCACTTGGGGGGTTACATATTCTCTATGCTGAAGGGATTTCTGGTGCCAATATTCTATATTTTATGTTTGAAAGACCCTCCTAGCTGGCATCCTGTTCCTAAGGACCCTCCCAGCTCTGACATCCTGTGTTCTAAGGACCCTCTAAGCTCTGACATCCTGGGTTCTAAGGGCCTCTTACACTCCATTCTAATATTGTTGAAGGTGAGCTCTTTTAAACTGCATCTTTTGGTAAAGAGCTGTGGACTTTTGGTCAGAGGATCTGACTCGATCATTTGTCAATCACATCATCTCACCTGGAAAATGAGTCTTATTCTAGAAAGACCTCTAAAGTCTCTTCTGCTCTGTACCTGATAACCTATGTATCAGAAAATGGATTTGAATTGTGGCTATATCTCTTATAGTTTGTGATAATGGGCACATGCCTCAGTTTTCTTCTCTGTAAAATTGGAAGAATACTTTTCAGACTTTTGTGAGGTTCAAGTAGGAAAATGTACATGAAAGAAAGAACTCTGGTGAGTGAAGCATCATTTCAAATGATGACTTTTTGTTCAGGAGGTGAAGGCTTTTGGTATAGGGAGTCAACTTCCTCTCCCCAACTTCTAGTTGCTGCATCTGCTTTCCCCTCTTGTCTGCAGGCCTGGAGGAGCCTCAGTAGGAACTGAGGAAAAAATCATGGCCGGCCCTATCATCGCCCCATATGGGAAGAGGGAGGCAAGGATCCCCAGGTCTCCAATTAAGAGGGCATCCTCTGATGGCAGGGCCTCCTTAGAGCTCATAAACAGAGTGCCATGCCCCAGGTGGCGGAAGTGTGAGCTCCCAGGGAAGGAAGGCACTCCTGGCACACCTTTGGAGGCTTCCAGCCTAGCTGTGCTTCCCAAGGGATGACAGGAGCTGCAGCAGGTAGATGGAAGAGAAGGAGCTGCCCACGGCCCAGGCTCTCTGGCTGCCAAGCTGGCAAAGTCACAGCTGAGGTATTAATGGAGCAACGAGTTTCTTAATTGTGAGGTGTGAAATCAGTGCTAAATTAGACAGCTTAGCCAACAGTTTACAACTAAGTTTGTGGAAAACTGTCATCTTTCCCTGTCTCTAATCAGTCTTGAACCCAAAATAGAATGGCTTCATTCTGTTCAGCCTCTTCTCGTGTGTGACACTCACTACTTCCCACAGGTGCCCACGTTCACATGCTCCATTCATACTCACTCCTCTTACAAACCAAGTGACCATCGATAAACAATTATTAAGCCCTACTATGTGCCTACCAGGCATCATGTTAGTCTCTGGGCATATTCAAATGAACCTTAGTGAACTCACTGGTTCAGGAATTCCATCCAACAAAACAGACCACAACCTGTCCATGCCTGCCCATCTTTCAGTGGGACTCGGACACTTGTTCATGTTCTGCCTGATGTTCATTATGGGGCAGACATCCATTCAATATGCTGAAGGATTCACTTGGTTTCTCCTGGGAAAAGGAGGGTATCACAATGGTATCTGACTTTTTTTGCCATGGCAACCAGGGATCCCAAGACAAAAAAAAAAATGAAATAGTCTCTGACCTCAAGAAGCTTGCATTCTACTGGGGAGCGGAGCAATACAGTAGAAAAGCAAATGTCCATAGACATACTCCAACCAACATGAAGAAAAGGCAAGATAACCATAGTTAAATCCCAGTCAACATAGGGGAAAGGAAAGATGCTTATAGATACATCCCAGGCAACATGGGGGGAAGGCAAGATATACATACATATATATATATATATATATATATGTATATCAATATGCTGAATGTGCTATATGTGAATATATAAAACATATATACTATATATAAATAAATATACAAGTAAGTAATGAACCTACTCACACATACAACGATCCCACATAGAAACACAATCTAACCTACACCTGAATACAATCCTGGCTCTGACACTTAAGTAGATGATCCTTAGCAAGTCTCAACCTCTCCAGAGATAAGAAAACTTATGTCTCAAGAAGAACAAAAATGACTTCCTCATCACTGTTCACTTGTTTCAGTTATGTCCAACTCTCCGTGAATCCATATGGCTTTTCCTTGGCAAAGATACTGGAGTGGTTTGTAATTTCCTTCTCTAGCTTATTTTACAGATGGGGAAACTGAGGCAAACATGGTGAAGTGACTTGCCTAGGGTCACACATCTAATAAGAGTCTGAGTCTGGATTAGAACTCAGAAAGATGAGTTTTCCTGACTCAAGGTCTAGCCTTCTGTGCACCATGGAGACACTATATCATAAATATGCAAATAACCCTAACATCAAACTAAATGCTAGGTAAAAGATTGTAGGTATGGGATGCTGGTGCATATATAGGGTCTGATTGTTTTTACTACATTTTTTCCCTCTCTATTAGAGGGTACTGGGTGAGTGTTTCCTATTACTTCCCTTCATATACTTTCTTTGTAAAAAAATTTATTCATGTTGCTAAATATTTCTTAATCACAGAAAAATTTTTAAAATTAATTTAAATTTAAAATTCATTAAAATTCTTTTGAGTTCCAAATTCTTTTCCCCTCAAGCCTTCCATACCCTTTGAGAAGGCAAGAAATATGATATAGAATATACATGTGAAATCACTTAATACACTTTCTTTCAAGTCAACATGGACAGCTGACTAGCCATTTCTTATATATGTTTTCCATCTCCCATCTCCAGACCTTTGTCTGAAATGCACTTCCTCCTCACTCCCACCTCTCATCAACCCTACTTTTATTCAAAGCAAAGTTTGGCTGCCACTTCCTCCATGAGGTCAAGCACAAGATATGACTTACAGTAGGTATTCTTTTGATGATGCATTAATAAAAATTAATCACAATATGTATTATAATATGTGCCCTGAAATTTCTCATTTATATAGAAAGGTTTAAGGTTTACAAAGAAGTTTCCTCATAGTAGGTCCAAGAGATAGGTTGAATAAGTATCACTTGTGCTCATTTACAGATGAGGGAAATTAAGTAACTTGTCTATAGTGGCTGGGCTAGTTAGTGACAGGTCCTGGATATGGTCCAGGGATCCTGACTCCTCGTTGAGATTACCTGGGGATTGACCTTTCTGAACTGGCTGGTTGGTCATGAGCCATGATGACCCCTCCTCCCAGCCAGGTTTCAATTTCTTACCTGCTTGATTGGTGGTAATATTGACGGAAGCAAACTGGGGTGAGAAGGGGCTCTGGTCAGTGACCCCATTCACTGCTTGGATCTCAAAGGTGTACTGGGTGTGGGCCAGGAGGTCGCTGATATAGATCCGGGGCTCCGTCAGACCCAGCTGCCTTGGGGCAAACTGGACGTTGTCCCCGCAGCGGGTGCAGGCGCCCCGACCTGAGCCGCAGCTTTTGCAGATGATGTTGTAAACCAGGTCCTCTCGGCCCCCCGAGTCCCGGGGTGGTGTCCACTCTAGCATGAGGGAGGTCTCATTGATGCTGGAGATGACAGCTTGAGGAGCAGAAGGGATGGCTGAGGATGAACAAAGGAATGGGTTAGTGGCTGGTGAGGGGAAGGTCTCTTAATCCTTAATAATAATACAACCTTACTGTTGAACTGTGTTCATTCAATGTGAACTTCATAAACCTTCTGACATAGATTTGATCATGCCCCTTCCTTACGCAAAAACCTTCTGAGGTTCCCTATTGCCCCTAGGGTAAAATATAAAATCCATAGTCTGCCATTTAAAGCTCTTTGCAATTGGAACCTTATCTAACATCGCTCTTGTTTTGTTTCCTATTACTTCCCTTCAAACACTTTCCATTCAAGTCAAAGCAGCTTGCTAATTAGTGATTTTTTGTAAATGGCATTCCATCTCTTCCCTCCAGACCTTTGTATATCTAGTTCTTGTCTGAAACATGCTCCTTCATCACCTCCACTTCTTAGAACCTCCCAGTTTTTTCAAAGTATAGTTTGGGTGACACTTCCTACACAAGACCTATGCAGTAGGCACTTAATAAATGCTTACTGACTGACCAACTGACTGATAGCCCTAGTTTTTAGTGTTGTCTCCTACTTGAGGAATAAATAAATAAATATAATATACACACACGCACACACATACACACACATATATAAAATTCATATTTACTTATCATCCCTCCCTGCCCCCCCCCCCAAGAATGTCAATCCTTCAGGGCAAGGAATGTTTCATTCTTTTTCCTGCACATTCAATATCTAGCAGGAGGTCTTAATAACTGTAGAATTGAAGTCTATTGAGGGAAGTTGCTTCTTGATCTCAAGTGGCTCCCAAGGACCTATTCAATACCAAGAACAGCTTTAAAGCAGCCTCCTCCCTTTGAGCATCCCTTCTCTCTTGAATTTCCTGCTCCTCTTGCCATACCATCAAACTCTTAGCTCATACCTAGACCCTCCCCTCCTCTCTCTTTCCTCCCAGGTGATATCTTACTCATCTTCCAAGAATACCTTCTTCCACAAAGTTTTCTCTAAGCACCCTATCTTCTTACTAATAATAGCTAATATTTATATAGCATTTTAATGAGTACAAAATCCTTTAAACATACGATCCCATTTGGTCCTCATATCCAGCCTGAGATATTGGTCATATTATCGTCATCCCCATTTTACAGATGAGGTAACCAAGACAGGCAGAATTTAACTTGCCCAAGGTCACACAGAATATGTGTTTGAAGCAGGATTTGAACTCTCTAGCAAGAAGTCTAGCTGGCTGTGTGATCTTTAATAAATGCCATTGTTTGGTTTTAGAGATGGAAAACCCTTAAACCTCATCATTTTTATAAACATGATTTTATGTTTTGTATGTCTTGGACAGCAAAGAGATCACATCAGTCAATATTTATAGAAATTAATTCAGGTTATTCACTGGAAGGTCAAATACTAAAGTTGAAGTTTAGATCCTTTGACCACAGAATGAAGAGATGGAACTCTTTGGAATAGATCCTGATGTTGGGAAAGATTGAAAGCAAAGAAAAAACAAAGGAGACGGCAGAGGATCAGATGGATAGATAGCGTCATAGAAGCTATCAACATGAATCTGGACAGACTTCAGGAGATAGTAGAGGATAGAAGGGCTGTGGTCCATGGGGTCACTAAGAGCCAGATACAACTGAAAAACCACATGTATAAGAGGAATTTCCAAACAGACAAAAAAAGTCCTCTTAACGCCAAGATTCTATAGTTACTCTTGTTTGTGTATGACTTTAGGCCACTCTGTCCCTGATCCCTAGGATTACTGGTTTTTGTCATGAGATCTATGGTTACCCAAAAGAAAATCAATCTGGAAAAATCAAGTGAATGAAGAACACATACTACCTAGACTTTGACACGGAATTAGACAAGCATTCCATTTAAATTCATCAATTAATCCATTTTGGTTAAACTCGCAGATGGATAATAAGCTATGGCCAAAACTAGAGGGAAGATATCTCTCTAAATTGAATTTGAGAAACTGCTTTACTTTCAAAGGGCCCAAGCTGTTTCTTATGACAAAATTCATCTTTAATATTAATACCCTTCTGGAGATGCTACTTATAACAAATATTGTAATATGAATGTCTCAGAAGAGTCATTATGCAGCCTACATCTCTTCACTGGGTCCACAAGACTATCATGAGTGGCATTGCGGAATGCTTTTTAAAAGATAAGATGATCTCGATCAACAGTATTCCCCTCACCTACTTTTCTAGTCACTGTGATAAACAAAGGAAATGAAGTCTATTTGGCATGACCTGTCCTAAGGAAGCTCTACTGGCTCTTTGCAATCACTGCTTCCTTTTCTAGGTGGCTACTAGCCATGCCTTGGTCCATCCATCCCTCTTGTGTCCTAGAATTTTGAAAAGGAGCTCAAATTTAGTTTTCAAAGTCCACTTTTGCTCCCTTTTCAGAAAATCAGAGAAAATTAGCCCTTTTCCAGTTCCATGGCATCTCTTTTATTTTTCCATATTGTTTCAAAGTTCACTGATGGTGCTTCATAATAACTTGGTTCCTTCAGTACCATGGACTGCAGCTTCCCTAGCTGTGGCCACCTGAGGTTATCAAAGACTGTGGGATGCTTCCTTGCTATCTCCCTTAACTATAAGAATAAGTCTCAACTGCTGTTCTCATTTTGTTCTTTTCAGTCCAAGGATTATCCCTAGGGGAAATAGGAGCATGAAAAAGAGCTGAAGAGTTCTACCTTTCCTCTTTCTTTCTTTAATTTTTTTTAAATTTAAGGCAATGGAGTTAAGTGACTTGCCCAAGGTCACACAGCTAGACAATTATTAAGTATCTGAGGCTGGATTTGAACTCAGGTCCTCCTGACTCCAGGGCCAGTACTCTATCTACTGTGCCACCTAGCTGCCCCTACCTTTCCTCTTCCATATGTTTTCATCTTCCCAATAGACTTGCCTCTTCTCTGAGCTTTCTCTTTTCTTTTCAATTAATATTTCATGTTATTTTTTCAATTACATGTCATGAAAATTTTTCAACATTCATCCAGATGCATATGCATATTTTTAAGTTATATAATTTCCTTCCACCTGGTCCCTTCCCATCCCCCTTCCCTCAGTACTTCTCTTTTCCCTAAAAAAGAACCAAATTTTTTCGTTGAACTTAACCTTCCCTTTCAGTCTCAGTCCATTCATTCTAAGCATTAGCTCTCTTGATCCTATCCTTATGTATTCATTCTCTAGTTTTTGTTTATTTCCATATTCTCTACGGGCACTGAAAAGTCCAAGTTGACCATTTAGGGCTCTGTGATGCCTCTGGACAACCGGCTGGTGCAGTGGATAGACACTGGACTTGGATTCAGGAAGACTCATCTTCATGAGTTCAAATCTAGCCTCAGATATTTACTAGCTGTTTTTCCTCATGTGTAAATTGAGTTGGAGAAGAAAATGGCAAACAACTACAGGATCTTGATCAAGAAAACTTCAAAAATGGGTCACAAAGAGTCGAATGTGGCTGTACAACAAATGCCTCTAAAGAGAAGTTGGTCTCTCTCGGGAAATTCCTTCTCGGATTTATTTCTCTTTGCATCTTTAGACTTTCATCCTTCCTAGGATCATTTCTCCTATGGAATTTTAGGCCACAGGCTCCTCTCTAAACTTTCTCAGAGCCCTTTGAAATAATCTGTTTTCCCCAAATGGGTTCACATCAGGACATGCCTAGCTTTCCTCTCCTCAATCAAAAAATTTTAACATGGAAAGTCCACTTTCCCTCATGCTTCAGTAGCCTTCTTGCTTGAACTGAAATGGTAAATATTCTGAAGCGCAATGAAGAGACATTTGGTGGGTGGACACAGATGGGAATATTTTCCCAACAGAGGTTTGTAATCGAGTGGTATAAAAGATGTGGTTTGTTGGGGGCCATGGGCAACCAGATTAGGATGGAGGCTGGCTGGACAGCAAGAATCAATGGAGAGCCAGAATGCTAGGTGGGAATGCCTATGATACTAAGGGAGCTAGAGAAAGGCCACGAGGACATTGAATAGATTCTCTAGGGAGAGCTCTCAGAAGGGCATAGGTAATAATGGGGCAAGATGAGAAGGTACAGGAGTACCTCATTAGTAGAGGGTCCTGGGTATAGTAGAGACTTGGTTATCATCTATCTAGTTTAAGTATCATGCATCTGTCTATTTATTGACATATAATTTCCTCCATAAGATTGTAAACTTCTCAAGGGCAAGGGCTGTTTTAGCCATTCTTTGTATCTGTAATACTTAGGGACATGGTAAGTAGTTAATAAATCTTTGATGATTGATTGACTAATGAATGTTTGAATGAATGGCTCTCCCTTTTCTTTTCATTTTTTTTTCTAGAGGGAAGTAATTTATTCTTTTTTTTTTCAAGGCAATGGGGTTAAGTGCACCCAAGGCCACATGGCTAGGTAATTATTAAGTGTCTGAGGTCGGATTTGAACCCAGGTACTCCTGACTCCAAGGCCAGTGCTCTATTCACTGCACCACCTAGCTGCCCTGGAAGTAATTTATTCTAAGGGCTTGATGTGTGACCCCTCTGAGGAGCAGTTGAGTTTTAAGAAAAGGTTGTAAGAGACAATACTGAACTGCCCAAAGGGGTCTTCCTTACAGGACTGAGTCTGGCCATGGATCATATCTCTGTCTCCAATTTTGCTCCCAACGAGAAGGTCCTTATGGGCCCATTCCTCATCTAGTTCTCTAAGAGGCACTGAAGCTGAGAGGCACCTCTCATTGTAGGGAAGGACAAGGAATGAAAAATTGTTAAGCATCTACTATTTGCCAGGCCCTAAATTTTATTATATGCTTTACAAATACCTTCCTATTTGATCCTCTCAACAACCCTACAAGGTAGGCACTGTAATTATTCCTATTTTACAGTTGAGGAAACTAAGACTAATATAGGAGAAGGCACTTGCCCAGGGTTACATAGCTAGTATATGTCTGAGGTTGGGTTTGAACTCAGGCCTTCCTGACTCCAGTTCCAGTGCTCCTGTGTCAACTAACTGCCAGATATGCCAGCAAGGATTGGACCGATAACTTATATCCCCAGGTATATGGTGTCTGCCAGGCAAGAAGTTTAACCATAAACTGGAGATGGAAGCAGCAATCTTAGGGTTCAGCTAAGATCATGGGCCAGAGGCTAAACTCCCTGACCTGTTGGTCTGAAAGAGCTGATAAACTATCTAATTCAAATGCAGAGATAGGCTCACTTAAGTTGAATAGCAATTATAAAACATCTTCCTTTGCTGAGGGAGGGAGAAATCCATGGGCCAAAATAAATTAAAGAATGTCAGTGCTGGGAGGATATTGATTGTTAGGGGTCCCCAGCTCAGAAAAGTTCCTGAAAAAAACACTAACTTTAGAGTCTGGAACTCTAGACCCTCCAGGACTACAGTCTAGCTTTCCAGACATTATTCCCCTTTACACTGTCTATTCTGGTCAAACTGGACTAAGTTGTTCCCTAATCTCTCCTCTACTCTGTTCTAAAATCCTTTAGAACTTGGATAAGCTTTGATTGTGGCTACATGATGCATCCATGTGCTTGAGCCCCTGGCGAGGGGTCTTTTTCACACAGAAATTACTTTCATGTCTCAAAGAAAAGGGTCATCTCTTTTCCACCAGGTATTTGGCTCCTACTTCTTAAGAAAAATGAATTTAAGCCAAAAGAATATTTCAGGGTGGTATATGAGTGAGTGATTGGTCTCAGGTAGCATCTGAATCACAAGGAAATGATTTTTTCCCTGGGGTGAACTTAGCCAGGAATATGTCCCTCCAAAGTGCCCTTCTCCCCCAAACATACTGGTGCATGGCATCTCCAATGGGTCCAGGTCAGCTCGATAGTACCCGTTGCGGCAGACACAATTAGTGGCTCCTTCTGAAGTGGTCCGGCTGTTGATGGGGCAGTGAGTGCATCCTTCGTCCCCCTGGTTGGCCTTGAAGGTCCCAGATGGGCAACCTAGAGAAGAAAACATATGATAGTCACCCAAAGAGAAATCAATGAATAGAACTGCACTCTGTGTGTGTGTGTGTGTGTGTGTGTGTGTGTGTGTGTGTGTGTGTGTGTGTGTGAAGGAGAGTCAAGAGTTCTTAGTCTGAAAAGCAGCTGGTACAAGAATTATTATTCCCATTTCACAGAGGAAGAAACTGAGGGTTGAGGAAGGGAAGGCAATTAATTGCCTAAGAACAGATGGGGAAGACCTGGGACTCATATTAGAATGTAGACTCTTTGGGAATAGGGATTATTTCATTCTTTGTCTTTATGTGCCCTCATAATAGAAGCTCTTAAGAAATGCTTGATTGGCTGTGAATTTGATTATCAGCTACCTTGCAGGACAGAAGGAAGACTTCTGTAACAAAACTCATAGATCTGAGTTCAAATCTCAGTTCTGTCCTTTACTTCTTGGGAAAGTCTCTAGGCTTTTAGAACCTCAGTTTCCTGATTTATAAAATGAGGAGATTAGAAGACTTGACTTCTGAGGTCCCTCTAGTTCTTGAGCTAAGATTCTACAGTTTCCCTCTCCCCCACCAAGAAATGCTCCTCTGATGGACAGGAAAATGAGTCACTGGAGGATCTGTGAGAACTTTCTCTGAATACCACTTCATTATAGATCTGAAACATATAAAAGATGAAAGGCCTCTGAACTGGAAAAGACCCTTAAGAGCCACCTGGTTCAATCTCTTTATTTTATTATTTATAAACCCTCTTATTTATATTTATTAAATACCCACATTTACATATTTATCAAACCCCTATATTATATATTCATTCATTATACTTTCACATATAAATATTTACTTATTATACCTCCACTTTATAAATTTTTATTTATTAAACCTTTATACCATCTCAATATTTATTTATTAAATATTTATATTATACAAATAAGAATTCACTTACATTATATATTTATTTATTAAGAATTTATATTATATAAATATTTACTTGTTAAATATTTATATTCATGGACATATTTATTTATTACATATTTACATTCAGAGAAACATTTATTTATTTAGCATTTATATTATATAAATATTTGCTTATTAAATATTTATAGTTACAGATATATATTTACAAATATTTTTAACCTCTTCCTTTATGTGAGAGCTAAGGTCCAGAGAGGCTTGCTAATTTTTCCAAGATCTCACAGGTAACAGGAACCTGACCAGGACTAGCACTTAGGACCTCTGAATCCAAACGGTAACTTTCCCATTACTGAAGGTATCCCAGTCTCCGGGTTCTATAATGGCAAACTGAGACTCACAAAGACACTGCAGGGTCATAGATTCTGAGCTGGAAGAGGCTTTAATGCCATCTGGTAAAACTTTTATTATGCATATGGGGAAATTGAGACCCCAAGGGGTTAAATGACTTGTCTGGCAGAGGCAGACTATGAACATGGATCCTTGAACTCCAAACCTTTCCTCCTTCCCTTTAAACCCTTGTCCTTTTCTCTTTTTTTTCTCAGCCCCTTTGACAGGGTCCAGTTCCAATCTGCTTGTAGTCTTCCAAAGGAGCCAAACCAGTCTTGGAAGACATCAGCTTTGGCAGGATTCTCTCTCACATGCAGTTGGAGGAGGCTGGGAAAGGCTGCTCCCCTCCCTTTCCCCCATCCCCCCCCCCCCCCCCCCGCAGCAGTTCCAATTGCCCAAGCTTTGTACTAAGGGACCAGGTTCCCAAGGGCTGTTGGGAAACTCTCCAGTCTCGAGGATGGATGGATGGGTAGATAGATGGATGCCCCTCTGAGCAGGCAAGGCCAGCTTGTCCGCAACACCAGCCATGGACAGTAGAGGGTAGCATCTGAGCTATAGGAAGCATGCCATCTCTACCCTCCCCCACAGCCCCCCAAAGCCCTCCAAGGCGTGTGTGACACATGTTCTAGCAATCTCAATAAATAAACAGGAGCCCCGGGTACGCAGAGGGGACTCCTTGCCTTTTCCAAACTCCACCCGCTGCCTCTTTCTATTCCCAACTTCCCAGGCAGAAGGAACAGATTTGTTTTGGAGAAAGCTCTGCTGGTTCCCCATTCTGCCTTTCCCTTGAAATCCAGAAGATAACAACAATGACAACAGTAAAAATAGCTGACATTTATACTGCACTGTGGGGTTTGCAAAACGCGTTGCAGATGTGATTTCATTTGGTCCTCATAATCCTGACGTGGGTGTTTTGCTTTTAAGGATCATTAGTTTGTGGAGGAGAAACTGAGGCTCAGACATACTAGCTCTGGTAGTATCTGAGATACTACTTGAACCCAGATCTTCCTGACTCATAGTCTAGTTTTGTGGAATTGGAGATGGAAGAGAACTCAGAGTCAATACCCAGCCCCTCCTTGGCACAGATGAAGAAGCTGATGCTCAGAAAGAGAACTGACTTGTTCAGGATCACATGAGGGGAGTGGTGGATTTGAATCCAGGTCTTCCAGTACTTTTTTCCAGTGTACCCCACTGTGTCCCCTCTCCCCATGGCACAGTGGATATTGCCATGGAGTCAGGAGGACGGGAGTTTGAATCCAGCCTCAGACACCTGACATGGACTAGTTGTGTGACCTTGGATAAGTCACTTAACTCTGATTATCTCTCATCCAGGACTGTCTCCAGTCATCCTGATTCATATCTGGCCACTGGACCCAGATGACTTTGGAGGAAAAAGTGAGGTTAGTGACTTAGCATAGCCCCCCTCATTAAAATGCAATTCATGTGCTTGTCATGGCATCACCTTCATAGTCTTCTTCAAGAATGAAGGACAACATCATCATCATCATCATCATCTTCCTCAAAGCACTCTGACCTTGCTGCAACTGAGTTGGGCTGGGGGTACAGACTTCTACCTTCAGGACCACTTGAAGGAACCAAGGTCTGGGAATCAGGTAGGTATCTTGTGCCTGCTCTGCCCCTGACTCATTGAGTCCTTGAATAAGTCATTTCCTCTCCCCAGGGCTCAGTTTCTTCATCTAGACACTACTGAGAAGGTAGAATGGTAGAGCCACTGACACGAGCTAGTCCCGTCATCTCATTTGGCAGAAGCCAGGGAGGCCAAGGCTCAGGTGGAGCGCTGACCTGCCTCAGGTCACCCAACCAATTAGAGGCAGAGCTGGGTCCAGAGACCAGATCTCCAGACTCCCAGGTCTGTGATATTTCTCATTTCTACTACACTCTGGTTCTTCTAATACACCACTGGAAGGGTGCCAGGCCGGGTGGCCTGGAGTTTGTAATAGAGATGAACAGGTCACCAGGGAAAGGCCCTGACATCCCCCCTGCACCGCCTTCCATACAATGTTGAAGCCAGAGAATGCTGGAAGGATCCTATTCCTGTGGCTTAAAGCTTCCATTCCTTCCTCAGGAAGCCTTCCTGATTCCACTCATTAGGAACAATCTTTGCCCTTGGAGAGCACTCTGCAACTCCAGTGTAACAACAACAAAACAACATTAATAATAATAACTAACATTTACAAAATACAGGCATTATGCAATGAGAAAACCTGAGTACTAGAATCATTTGTCTTCTTTGCTGCTGCTCCACTTAGACTGGGAGAGTTCCATATTGGTGTGGACCAGCAAAAACAGACTTATGCTAGTCTCACAACAAAGCTGTAAGGCTGGTACTATGACTGTTGCTGATGGTCAGTCCTTCAGTTGTGTCTTGTTGACCCCTTTTGGAGTTTTCTTGGCAAAGAAATGGTTTTCATTTTCCTTCTCCAGTCACTGTTTGTGCTTGCTTGTTGAATGAAGTGAATGAACTTGTGAAAACACAGTGATCCCTGAGGAATGAAGTTACCATCCAGGATCTCTATCTCAATTGCAAAGAAATTCCAGAAACTGGTTTGAATGATGGGCAAGAAGAACAGAGACCAGTGGGTGTTGAGGAATTGGAGGGATGTATATATATTTAGAGAGAGAAATGGGAGAGGTGGGGGGGGCGGATACTAGAGAAGGGAGAAAAGGGAAGAGAACAAGGATATGATAATGAAGGGGGCTCTCTTTGAAGACCTCTTTTAGCTCTGAATATTATATGTTTTAAAATTTCACATTACAAGATCCTTTCAGGATCTAACAATTTTAATTCTAAGGTTCCTCCCAGCTCTGACATTCTGTGTTCTAAGGACCCTCCCAGCTCTGATATCTTGTGTTATAAGGGTCCTCCCAGCTCTGACATTCTATGTTCTAAGGTCTCTCTTAGGTCTGACATCCTGTGTTCTAAGGACCCTCCCAGCTCTGGCATCCTGTATTCTAAGGGTCCTTCCAGTTCTGACATATTGTGTTCTAAGGACCCTTCCAGCTCTGACATCCTCTGCTCTTTTTTTATAATTTATTTTTATTTTTTCAACTACATGTTATGAAAGTCTTTCAACATTCATCACCTGCATATTCATAAGTTGCATATTTTTTCCACCACCCTCCCTTTCCACCCACACCCTCCCTCAGCAGTGAACAGTCTGGTAAAAAGTTGAACATGTACACCCATGTTCAACATGCCCACATATTAGTTATTTTGTGTATGAGGAATTAGGACTAAGGGCAGGGAAAGAAAACTATGGGATAGAAAGGAAAAACATAAGAGAAGTTTTAAAAAAGTGAACCCAGCATTCATTCAGATTGTGTTGGGTTTTTTTTTTAATTTTCCTCTGGATGTGGATGGCATTGTCCTTAACAGATCTCTCATGATTGTCCTTGATCTCTGAACTGCTAGAGGAGCTGCATCCACGATAATTGATCAACTCACAATATTGTTGTTAATGTGTACAGTGTTCTCTTGGTTGCTTCCCAAGTTCAACATCAGTTCTTATAATTCATTCTATGCTTCTCTGAAGTCTGACCATTCACGGTTTCTTATAGAACAATAATGTTCCATAATATTCATGTACTATAACTTGTTTAACTATTCCTCAACTAGGCATCCCCTCAATTCCAATTCTTTGCCACTACAAAAAAGCTGCCATGAACATTTTTGAGCGTGTGGAACTCTTCCCACTTTTTATGATTTCTTCAGGATTTAGGCTAGTATTGGTATTGCTGGGTCAAAGGGTATGATTGATTTTATTGCTCTTTGGATATTGCTCTTCAGAAAGGTTGGGTTAGCTCATAGCTCCATTAACAATGCATCAATAACATCCTCTAAGGACCCTCCCAGCTCTGACATCCTGTGTTCTAAAAACCCTTTCAGCTCTGACATCATGGGTTCTAAGGACCCTTCCAGCTCTGACATCTTGTATTCTAAATCTCCTGTTTCCAACTCTCACATTTTATAATTGTAAAGTCATGTCCCAAATTCTGACATTCTGAGTTTTAGCATTCAATATGCTAAGGAAGAACTCTTTCTTTTTTTTAGGTTTTTGCAAGGCAAATGGGGTTAAGTGGCTTGCCCAAGGCCACACAGCTAGGTAATTATTAAGTGTCTGAGACCAGATTTGAACCCAGGTACTTCTGACTCCAAGGGCAGTGCTTTAGCCACTATGCTACCTAGCCGCCCCAGGAAGAACTCTTTCTAATTTAACATTCTAGAACTCTGCATTGTGGTGGACTGAGTTTTAGATTTGGAATTAGGAAGACCTGGGTTCAATTCCTGGCTCTGGCACATACTATCTATGTGACCAAGGGCAAGTCACTCTATCTCTGAACGTAGTTTGCCTCAATCTGTAAAATGGGGATAACTATGAAGGCAACTAGGTGACAGAATGGACAGAGAGCCAGACCTGGAGTCAAGAAGACTTGAGTTAAAACTTGGTCTCAGACACTCACTAGCTGTGTGACCCTGGGCAAGTCACTCAACCTTGTTTGCCTTAGTTTCCTCATCTGTAAAATGGACTAGAGAAAGAAATGTGTCTTTGCCAAGAAAACACCTAAAGGGGTCTAGAGAGTCAGATGTGACTGAAAGGACTACAGCAACAACCATAGCACCAACCTTACAATTTTGTTGTGAGGCCAATATAACATAAAATACACAGAGTGATTTGCAAACTTTAAAATGCCATATATATATATATATATATATATATATTTATATGTCACATATAATTATTCTTCCATTCCCTTCTTATTCCTTCCTCTCACCACCTTCTATCCAGCCACATTTTCTGTAGAGGGTCCCTGTTGCCCAGGAATTAAAGAGTCCAGAGATGTTAATCTCTTATTATTAACTTATTTTGGGGTATTTCCCCCCTGAAATCCAAGACCCAGGGTTTTTTCTTTCTACACATTATCCTACCCTCTACAGAGGCCAACCAAGCTCTGGAGGAGCTCAGAGGGACATCATAGTCATAGTTGGCATCATTAGGGGACTTTACAGCTTGTAAGCCAATTTATTCCAGCTGATCATCACAACATTTTATAGAGGCAGACAGAGGTAAAATGACTTGCCCAGGTCGCATGCCTAGTGTCTCAGGCAGGTTTTGAACTCAGGTCTTACTGTCTCCAGGCTTGAGGCTCGCTCTCTACCTAGCTACCTCAGGTTGACTTTAGACTAGGATTCAGGGGACAAGGGTTTTAACCTCAAGGCTACCACATATTAGTTGGGGGACATGTCCCTTCTGACCCCTAGGCTGTTTCTTCACCTATAAGATGGAGAGACTAGTCCTGGCCTTACCTTCCTCATAAAACTTCTCTGAGAACCCAATGAGATGGACAAAATGTAAATTATTTAGGAAAAAAAGGATAAGCTGTACCAGGGTTAAATGATGATTATTTATGGATAGTTCAGGTAAAAAATGTTATGTTTCTATTTGGTCTCCTCTCTTTAAGCAGTTGCTGGTTCCATGCCAGCCTGGCACACATACACACATGCACACAAGATGCACATACACAGATGCACATGCATACACACAGACACACATGTATACATACACAATGATGAAGCCAATCAATCCCCCACCTTTCCCCCTCCTCCATTAGGCTCAGTGGGTCTCTGCTCCAACAGCCTGTCTTTATCCTAATATGATGTGCACAAGGACACTTTCCTGCTCGCTTTCCCCACTCCATGAATGCCCACCCTCCTCAGCCTGCTCCAAAGTCTCCTCTTCGGGAAGCCATCCCTCAGTACCCTGTCTCTCCCAGAGGCTTCCTCAGCAGGCCTGTCTTGGCTAGCAGGGTAGCTTTGCTTTGGGTCTCCTGCTTCTGATACTGAATATAGAATGCTAAAGAAGCAATAGCAGGAAAATGTTGGATTTGGAGGGAGGAGGACCTGCATTCAAATTCATACCATATGCCTAGGGAAATCACTTACTCTTTCTGTTCCTCAGTTTACTCTGCTGTAAAATGGAATTGTACCAGATGTCCTCTAAAGTCTCCTAGATCTAAATCTGTGTTTCAAAGCTAGACTTTAGAACTCAGAATGCAGAGGTAGAAGGGCCCTTAAGAACCCAGGATGTCAGAGCTGGGAGGGTCCTTAGAACCCAGGATATCAGAGCTGGGAGGGTCCTTAGAACCTAGGATGTCAGAGCTGGGAGGGTCCTTAGAACAAAGGATGTCAGAGCTGGGAGGGTCCTTAGAACACAGGATGTCAGAGCTGGGAGGTACCTAAGAGATCATTTAAAGACTCCTAATTTCTCAGAGGAAGAAACTGAGAAGTGACTTATTCAAAGTGACTTAGAAAATAAACACTAAAGTAAACATTAGAAACCAGGTCTCAATTCCCATTATGTTTATTGAGGATCCTCCTAGTTCTGACATTCTCTGATCAAAGATTCCTTTTAAGGAAGACATTCTAAGTTCCAAAATTCTTCTAAGCTCTGACATTCTTTGTCCTAATAAAATGATAGGAGAAGTTCTCCCTTTTCTAAAGAAGCCAACCAACCTCTAGAGGGTTGGGGATGCTTTATGAACTTACTTTTTAAAAAAAAATTTTTTTTTAATTGTATTTTATTTTCCCCAGGTTACATGTAAAAACAATTTTTTTAGGTTTGTTTTTTTTTTTTTTTGCAAGGCAAGTGGGGTTAAGTGGCTTGCCCAAGGCCACACAGCTAGGTAATTATTATGTGTCTGAGGCCGAATTTGAACTCAGGTCCTCCTGACTCCAGGGCCAGTGCTTTATCCACTGTGCCACCTAGCTGCCCTGTAAAAACAAATTTTAACATTCATTTTAAAAACTTTTGAGTTCTGAATTCTCTCCCTTCTTCCCATCCCACTTATCCTCATTGAGAAAGGAAGTTATTTGATATAGGTTAAAAATGTGTAGTCATGCAAAATATTTCCCTAATAGTTATGTTATGAAAGTAAACATGGGATGCCACATAACTTAATGCTGTACAGAAGAAGCAGCTTACATAGTTCTACATTCTAAGGTTCCTTCAGGCTCTGACATCCTTCCAGCTCTGACAGCCCCTGTTCTATGGTTCCTCCTTTAACTCTGAGTTATGTTAGCATGTAATTCTCTAAGTTTGTTCCTATTCTTAAGATATACCAAGACTCCTTCAGACAACTGATAGCCCAGGGCTATTTCTCCACTTTCAAGATTCTTTCCTCCCTATTCCCCATCTCTCCATCCTGGCAGGAGAGTATATTCTGTTGGATCAGTCTCTCTCTGACCAGGGGCTGACCCAGCTGATTTAGCAAAGCGCTTGGCCCCTTGTTGGCAGGAGGAGCTCAGAAGGGATGTGTTGCCTTCAAGGATCCCCAAATGCCTCCTTTGTCCAGTTGGCTTAGCTCCTCACAGAAAAGGCCACTCCCCAAGGGTGAGGTCTCCCCCGATGGAAAGTGGGTACACATGGACTCCATTACTCCTCTGAGGAGAGGTCACTCCCTCCATCTCACCCTCCCAACTCAGTCTGGGCTTCACATTCCTTCTCCACATTCCTGGATTGGGTTGGAGGGGAAAATTGACCCTCCCGGGAAGAAGCCACAGTTTTTCTTTGAGGAGATGGGTCTCCATGGTCAGATCTGGGCTGTCAGTCCTTCTACCCTTCTTTGTTATACATATCCAGACAAAATCAGGTAAAGGTGAACACTCTAGGATATAGGTTTGAATCTTAATTTTTGAATCCTATAGTTCTTTTATCCATATATCCATATACATGAATATCTTATATATCTTGTGTCCTTTCTCTCTATTCCAAAGTCTTGCCCTGATTCAGGGTCTCATCCTTCTTTTGATCTCTTTCCTGGACTATTTTTCTAATCTTCTTATTGGTTTCTCCATCTCCATTCTTTCACTTCTCTAATATATTTTCCAGATTTTACCATGTCATTCCTTGGCTTCAAGAGTGCCAGGCTTCCCTATTGCTTCTAGAATCAAATATAAACTCCTACTTGGTATTTGAAGACCCTCAAGATGTGGTTCCCATTGTCAAAGCATATATATATATATATATATATATCAGTCCAGTCAAACCAAGCATCCTATCCACCATCTTCATTCTTTTGCATAGTCTATTCCCCATACTTGAAATGCACTCCCTTCTCACTCTTTCTCCTTATAGAATCCTTAACTTAATCCTTAAGCATAGATGCTATCTCCTACCTGAGGTCTGGCATGTAAAGCCTTCTACAATCTGGATCCCAATATCACCTATTGGGAGTTCCCCAAAGTTGGGATTCTATTCTCACTGCTTATCTGTAATTTGTTCACTTTCACTTAGAAGTCTTGGCATCCCAAAGGCTCAGTTACAGGACCACTTCTTTCCTGATTCCTCTCCAGGTGACAGTGCTTTCTCCCTGCTCAGAATACCCAGAATATATTTGCTTTTATGGAAAGAATACTTGCTTTTATAGATTTACATCAACAAACATTTTTTTGGGCACTTACTATATACAAGAATCTACCCCAAATGTTCACATGGTCTCTTTGAATCCAAACTGTGGTAGAACATTCCGAATTTGTATTGGTCTGACCAACCACAGGAGGATACATCTTAACTTGTCTCTAACATAGCAATGCCATTTTAATCCTCTTTGTTTAAAGGCATTTAAAATTTTTTTTTATTTTTATTTAAGGCAATGGGGTTGACTTGCCCAAGGCCACACAGCTAGGTAATTATTAAGTGTCTGAGGCCAAATTTGAACTTAGGTCCTCCTGACTCTAGGGCCAGTGCTCTATCCACTGCGCTACCTAGCTGCCCCCATTTTGGTCCTCTTTGAGAATGAAAGACAATGAAACCAACTAATTAACTAACTATATATGTATATGTGCATATATGCTGCATCTCACCTAATAGATGAGTTCCTTTTGTTTTTTTTAATCCTCCATATTAGTAGAATGGCTCTTTACACACAGTATAAGCTTAGTATTTATTGATCTGAATCCACATGCTTGTTGAATGGAATTGGATCACATACATGTGACCATGATTACCCAAAAATGGTAATAGGACCTGACATTGTCTTATCCTCTAATAAACTTGGGGTGGATAGAGGTTTTTTTTCCCTTTCCATTTAATAGATGAAAACTGAAGTTCAGACTGGATTGTTAGACATGATGGTCTTTGGGGTTCCTTATAATTCTAAGATTCTGGGACCTGGCCTAGATTACAAAGAGGCAGAACCAAGACTTGGAGACTGATGGCACAGAGGAAAGACCTTTTGATATGGAGTATGTTTAATTCTGGGCTCTGTCACTTTATGTCTGTGCGACCTGGAATACTCAATGTCCTTGGTCCTCAGTTTCAGCCTTTGTAAAATGAGAGTATTGGAGAAGATGACCTCTAAGGTTCTCTTCTGACTTGAATTCAGAACCTCAAAGATTGTTTCCTGGGTCTACTTTTTGAGTCTTTGCCTAGAGACCTAGAGACCCTCATGGACTGAGGCTCAGCTCTGGCAGTTAAGGAGGCAGATATGGTATAGAAGTACCCTTGACTTGAAATCTGGAGATCTGGGTTCTAACTGGTACTCCAATTTTTAAAAAGTTACCTTGAACAACTTATATCTCTTTAGCTATGCCACCTTGGACAAGTCACCTTCCTTCTCTGGGTCTTGGTCTCCTAATTGGTGGAATTCTAGGTGCTATCCAAAGCTCTTCCAACTTGTAATCCTATAATTCATAATTGGTTGGTGTTCTAGCCAATTTCCTCTCATTCTATCTGCACTGATGATGGAGAGCAGCTGTTGCGTTCTCCATGTAATACCCCTTCGGAGACTTGAAGACAATAACTCCCCCCACCTCTCCAACTCCTCTGATCATCTCAAATACTTCTAACTGACACCAAGGAATTTAACACTTCATTACAGATTGTTTTTCTCTGGGTTATCCTTGCTTTTGAGAGCCAGGACAGGTCTTATTCATCCTGGTTCAGTATTAGATGTTAAATTAGCTATGAGGAATGGGGAAAGCCCTAGACTTCAGAGTCATATAATAAAAAATGAGGCCCACTTAACAAAAATGGACAGCACCTACAAGGTCATTCAGTTCAATTTTCTATCCTGTGAAGTCAGAAGATAGTTTAACTCACAGAATCATGAAGCTGAGAGGGACTTCAGAGACCATTCAATACAACTCAATTTTGTTATTGTTCATTCCTAACTTTCCGTGGCCCCATCTGCGGTTTTCTTGGCAAAGACACTGGAGTAGTTTTACCACTTCTCCAGTTCATTTTACAGATGATGAAATAGAGGCAAATAGAGTTAAATGACATGCCCAGGGTGACACTGTTAGTAAATAATCTGAGGCTGGATTTTAATTTAGGAATTTGAGTCTTCCTGACTCCTGACCACCTAGCTAGAACCTTTTAGAACCAGTTTTTTCTTGAAGATGTCCAGGAAGGGGGAATCCACTATGTCCCAAAGAACTTTTGGGAAAGCTCCAATTGGTAGAGAACTTTCCCTTTCTTAAAGCCCCAATTTACCTCCAGATGGTTTTTACACATCTCTCCTAGTTCCCCCTTCTGGGGCCAATCAGAACCAATAAGACAACCCTTCGATAACTGAGGACAGCTCTCATGTCTCCCCTGAGTCCTTTCTCCTCCCAGTTGAACATCTTTTCTTCCTCCAAATGATATGGAATTAAAGGTCTTTTACCAAATTGACTGTTCTTCTCTGGATCAATGTTTCTTCTAAAATATGGCTCCCCCTCAATACCCAAGATGTAATCTGACCATTGGGACCACTACCTTTCTCACTCTGGACATGAATACATTTTGAAGGAAGCCTAGAATAATGTTGGTTTCTCAGTCATCCTGATATACATCTCTATCACTGAATGTAAGTGCCCTGGGGGGCAGGACCTGTTTTACTTTTGTCTTTCTATTCCCAGTGTCTGACAAGGTAGTAGTAATAAGTGACTTGATTACTCATTGATTGATTAAAAGCTATGTGACCAGAGATAGATCAATGCCTGAGTTTTATCCTTAGTAAAATAGAAATAATACAATTAATGACAGACCCTACAGGTCAGTTGTGAG
Organism: Macrotis lagotis; assembly: GCF_037893015.1. Lineage (NCBI taxonomy): Eukaryota > Metazoa > Chordata > Mammalia > Peramelemorphia > Peramelidae > Macrotis > Macrotis lagotis. The sequence goes on from NC_133658.1 coordinate 868,984,574, forward strand.
GGCTATCTAAATTCATAGGATAAGAGATTTAGGGAAATTTCAGAGGCCATGGAATCCAACTCCTGTATGTTACAGATTAAGAAACTGAGGCTCAGAGAAGTGCATAGATTCCTCAATTTAGAGCTGGAAGGGACCTCAGAGGTCTTGTAGTCCATCAAATTTACAGAGAGAGCACTTTAATGTTCACAAAGTGCTTTGCCATAGAATAATAATTTGGTCCTCACAACAATCTCATGGGGTAGTTACTATCAATATTCACATTTTACAGATGAGGAAACTGAGGATCACACAGCTAGGAAAGGTCGGAGGGAGGGTTTGGATTCAGGTCTTCTTGACCTGAATCAATACTATACCATTCAGATGCCTAGAAATATAAGGCATCATCTAGTTAGGATCCCATGAACTCCTATAGGGGAAATCAATTCAGGATTTTGGGGTGATGGTCAAGGATGAAGTTCTGGAGACACAAAGGGAAAAAATTCCAGTGAGGAGGAAAAATGATTTTTTAAAGAGATCTGTCTTTGTGTAGACTTTGGGAATTACCTAACCAAATTAGATTTTGAAAAGGAGAGGATACAGATGATGGAAGCAAGGCCAGGTGGCACAGGATGAAAAGAAGAACATAATGTGGTCCTGAGAAAGTTGTGGAAGGAGGGTTTGAAACTCAGGCTGGCAAGGGAAGCAAAGGATTACAAAGAGGGTTTGATTAAAAAAAACATTTGGAGGAAAGGAAAAGTCAAAGAAGGTATATGGGGGGAAGAAGGGAGCAGGATGTCAGAGCAGGGAGGATCCTCAAACCAGAGGATGTCAAAGCTGGAAGGGCTCTTAGAACATAGAATATGAGAGCTGAGAGGGCTCCAGAACACAAAATATTGGAACTAGGAGGGGATTTTAGAACCTTGAATGTTTATAGATTCACAGGCTTATAAAATTTAGACCTGGAAGGGACTTTAAAGAACATCCAGGCCGATGCCCTTATTTAACAGAAACGAGGGGAGAGAAATGATTTGTCCAAGATCACACAGCGAGTGAATCAATAACACCACCACTCTCTTCATCACAGGCAGAGGAAGTTGAAAATTACACTAAAACAATAAAAATTAATGGAACCCTGAGGAAGCCTGTTCTTTCTCTCAGCCTTCATCTTGAGATTTAAAATTCCAGATCCCTGTGTATTTAGGCACAATGGGAGGAGTGGAGAAGACAAGTTCACCGGGTGCCAATTAGAGACCCCAGGATGTCCGGCTCCAGTGGATCCCTGCCTGCTCTGGTCTAATCCAGGTTTCACACTGTCAATTATCACCTAAGGCTTTAGCACCTGGAGCTCTAGGGATAAGCAGGAGTCAAAGAAGTCCTGGAAATCCTCTCGCACCCTGGCTTTGTGCCTCTTCCTCACCTTGGTGGCTTTTGGCCAAAGGTTCTTTCTACGGTACCCACCTAGGACGAGATACTTCTCTATTTCAAAATAATTTCTGTCTATACTGACATGCTTAGGTTTCTTTTGGGGGGGGGCAACCCCCATCAGTGAACCTTCTTGAGGCAAGATCTTCCATATTTCTAGTTGTCTCTCTGTGCTTTCAGAGATCGATGATTGTGGGTTTCATTTTGGAGGCAAGAGGTATTGGGTTTTAGATCCAACTCTGCTAATAATCTGCTGTATCAGTGAATGAATGAAATACCATCACAGTCCTCAAAGAGTCAAAAAATGCTGGGGAGTTACACTGAACCATTAATAACTCCTCTTGAAATCCAGTCATCCAGTCAGTAAGGGATTCATCTAATTGTATTATCATCTCAACCACCTCTTTCCATCTTCTCCACTGGAACATGAGACATTTTACTAAAAAGCTTTACTAAAATCTCATTAATCTATACTCACAGTCTCCCCTCATTGACTAGATCAGGAATCTTGTCAAAAAGGAAAATGAGGTTAGTTTGTTTTTGAGGAAGCCATGGCAACTTTTTGGAATTATTACTTCCCTTTCTAGACTTTCCTCATTCTTCTCTTTAATGTTCTGATCTAGAATGTTCCCAAGATTTAAGTCAAGTTCACTGGTCTATTTGCAAATTATATTCCTCCCTTTTTTTGAACATGTAACCTCTAGACTTGGGGTCTCCCCCTTGTTTTCTGTGATCTTTCAGTTAGCAATTGTTTCTTTCAGTAACTGAGGATGGAGTTCGCCTGGGTTGGATGATTGGAATTCAAGGGCAGTTAGGGGCTCTCTTGCTATCTCTGTATTTATCTTAGGCATTATTTTCCATTAGTCATTTTGGGAAAGGCAGGAGACTGCATTTCAGCAACTGTAAATTTAGTGGATTCAAAGCCTGGAATTCTACAATTTGAGCCTTTAAGGCTTAAACTGCCACCAGTTAAAATGCAAATGTCCCTAGGAGAGTCAAAAGTGATAACTTCATTACTCATTTACATCACAGGCTAAAGGATTATATCAGGGTCACCCCAAGGAGGCAGGTCATTTCATCATTGCATGACCCTGAGTCTTAGGAAATGCTTCTTTAAATTAATTTAAATTAATTTAAATTCTTAAAATTAACCCCTTGGTGAATATGGAATATATCTGCTCCTTCTTTTCTATGACAATCCTTCAGCTAGTTAATAATAATAATATTTACAATTGAGGAAATAATAGGATTTTTATAATCTTTGTAAAGTGTTTTACATATATTTTATTTGATCCTCACAACAAACTTGTGAGATAGGTACTTTTATTATTCCCATTTTACAGACGAGGAAACTAAGGCAATAGTGACTTGCCCAGGGCAGGATTTCAATCTGACTTCAAGTCCCATGCTCTATTGCCACCTATTTGAATGCAGCATGTACAACCCCACCTGCGTCTATGATTCTCTAGGCTAAACATCTCCTGTTCCTCATTCTTCACACTATTACAGAATGTGGCTTTTCAAACCTTAGTTTCAAACCTGGCAAATCACTTCATCTCTGTTTGCCTCAGTTTCCTAATGAGGATAATCTACCTCACAGAAGGGTTGTCAGGATCAAATGAGAAAATATTTGGAAAGCCTCTTATAATGCTTAAAAGCAATATACAAATGCTAGCTATTTTTATTGTGACTTGGAGGCTCTCTATGCACAAAGTTATAATAGTTCTGTTCTTAATAAATAGAAGCCGTGGATAGTTGGCAACAAAATAAAATAGAACAAAAACTACCTTAATTTTTCTGGACAATTTCTTGATCTCGAGATGCTGAGAACTCAGCTTTTGTGTGTCTTATCTCCTCAGGAAAGAGTAAGCTCCCTAAGGGTAGGTAGAGGTTGCTTTTATTTTCTTTTGTATCCACAGTATCCAGCATACTGGTACATACTTAATATGTATTTGTGGAATTGAATGAAATTGCATTAAACTGGACATGTTATTCCAACTGGGCAGAGAACCATGGATACTAGACTTCTATCTATGGGTGGAGTCTACCCTTCTGACAATGTGGTATTTGCACTGCAGTCTGAAGTTCCCTAGGGTTCATCCACCCTTTTCTAGTTCTTTACTTTCTCCGTATTTCCAGTAGAGAGTGACTTCCCAGGCCTAGTTAGACCTCAAAGTTCTTTTCCAGGAGGAGTCCAAGTGTGGATCTGTGGAATGTGGTTAGAATCAGAAAACCTTGGGCCTTGTATGGCCAACTCCCTCCACTCAGCTATCAAAGAGATTTTTTAAAGCATAGGATTCAAAATAAAATCCTCTATTTGGATTTGAAAGCCCTTCAGAAGCTGGTCCTTTCCCAAATTTTCAGTCTTTTCCCTTAATTTCCCACCATGGTCCAGTGCTACTGGTCTCTTTGAGGCTCCTGGTACAAAACACTTCAACACCTCACTTCTGGGCATTCCTTTCCCCTTCATCCTGCCTTCTATCAGGTGTCAGCTAAAATCCCGCCTTCTGAAAGAAACTGTTTTTGTGATTATCCTTAATGCCTGTGCCTTCCCTCTGAGATTCCTTCAAATTTATGATGTATGGGCAGTTATTTGGCTGATGTGTTCCCCCATTAAACTGGAAGTTTCTTTAGGGGAGGGATAGATTTTTGCCTTTATTTATGTCCCACTGTGACTCCATTTGTGGTTTTCCTGAACAAAGATACTACAGTGGTTTGCCATTTCCTTCTCCATTTTATTTACAGATGAGGAGGCTGAGGCACACAGGGTGAAATGATTTGCCCAGGGTCACATAGCTAAGAAGTGTCTAAAGCTGGATTTGAACTCAGGAAGATGAGTCTGTCTGATTCAAGGCTGGTGTTCTTTCCATTGTGCCCTAGAAGACCCTATGTGAATTCTATTGACAAAGATAGTGGAGTGATTTGCCATTTCTTTCTCCAGTTCATTTTACAGATGAGGAAACAGGTCTTCTTGACTCCAAGCCCATCGATCTATCCACTCTACCACCCAGTAATTCAATTCTTGGAACATTGTAGGTTCTTACTAAAGACTTGTCAGCCGAGTCAAAGAACTTCTCAGGGTCTTGGTTTCCTCAACTGTAAAATGAAGGAGTCAGACTAGATGATCTCTGAAATGCCTTCCAATTCTTTGAAATCCATGATCCATTTTCTCTAAATTTTATATTTTCCATAAGAGAGTCAGTCTTACGTGGGGCCCTGAATTTGTTGCCATGTCCTTTCTGGCTCTGTAAGCCTTGAAGGCTAACCCCAGATTTAGAATTGGAATGATCTGAGACCTCCCTCATTTTACTGAATCTTGCATAAGTTGAATGGTTTGATTCCAAACCCATCCTTTTCCCCATGTTTCACGGTGTCTCCATTCCCCGATTTCAGTTGGATGATCAAAAAGCATTTATTCAGTTACCAAAAAGAACAAAAGACAGTCCCTGTCCTAGAGGAGCTCCCAGGCAACTGTAGAGACAACATGCAAATACCTGTGTAGAATCAAGTTACTGATGAGAGAGAAATTGGAGAGAATGGAGAGAGAGAAGGTCCTAGCATCAAGGGGAATTGGGGAAAAGCTTCTTGTAGAAGATGAGATTTCAGATGGGACTTGGTGGAAAGCAGGGGAGCCAGGCAGGAGGTGAGGAGGGAGAGCATTCCAGGCTTGGTGGACAGTGACTGATATTATAAGCTCCCCAGTGAGGCAAGTCAGGTCTCTATCTTCTCACACACCTGCAAACAATTATTGGGAGACTCTTTCCCACCCGCCTCCTCAGGTTTTGCCTGGTGGATCTGCCCTACACCTCTAGGCTTCTGGCCCAGGCAGTAAATCTAGGCAGCAAATTCCCCTGCTCCTTGTCTGGCCTGGGGCGGTGGCTGCCCACTTCCTCCCAAGGTGACTGAGGGGCCCTCCCACCCAGCCCTAGCCGGCTGGGACCCTGCCCGAACTCCTATCTTGCCCTCTCCTGTCTTGGCAGCAGGAGCTCCCTGACACTCAGCAGGTAGCCCAATTCCTCCAATTTCCTCCCAATTAATCAAGTTCTGAACTTTTTAATTATCTGCCTGCAGGGTGACTCCTTACTCCGGTGAAGCAATTAGGGACATTTTTGAGTGCTGTCCTGCTATCTGCCTTTAGGGAGGTGGAGGGGATGCATTGTCAAGGGAAGGGAGTTGAACAAAATTCTCTCCAAATGAAGCAGGACTTGCCCTGGTGGGTCTGATACAGGGGTCTCCCCTGGGGGGTGGGGGACTCAAATCTATTTGATATCAGGAGATCTGGGTTCAAATGCCAACTGACCAGTCACTTCTCAAGTCCAAGTCCCCCCACTTCTAGGTCTCTGATCTCTGATTCCCTTCCTTTCTAGTTTATTTCAATAACGGTTGGCCTGAAATGGAATTTATTTCACAAAAACTGAGTTTCAGAGTAAGTGGTAGAGCCAACTCAAGATGCCAGGGCTTCTATGTCTTTACAATAGATTTGGACTAGGGACGTGGTCTTAGAAGACCTGGCTACAGGCCTTAATAATTTAATCATACATCAGATATGGGACAAATCACTTTCTCCCTTTCTGAGGCTTTCTCATCTGCAAAACAGCGATAATAATATACTGACACTAGGAGTGGATGGAGAGCTAGGTTGGAAAGTCATGGATGACCTGGGTCTACCTTGGAGGTCCATCGGTTGTATGAATCCAGCCAAGCCACCTGGATTCTCAGGGGTGCTTAGGCTTCAAGTGGCAGCATAGATATTGGGTATTTCCTCACTCTGTGATCTTTACACCCATGAAATCACAGACTGGGATACTCATCCCTCCCCAATGGCATTATGTTTCTTGAAGAATTGAAGTAATGATGGGGAGGAGGGAGAGGTGAAAAAACAAGTTTTTTAAGACCTCTTCTACTGTGAATATTTGATAAAAAAAAAACCCAAAACTTTATGGTGGCAAGAATTCTATACCAGAAAATCAAGACTTGGGCTAATTCCCAGCTTATGCTGACCCTGGGTAGAAGGAACTTCTAAAATTATTATCTATCTCCTTCTTACAGATGAATCAAATGAGGTCCTGAGAGGAGAAAGGACTTGCCTAGGGTCACATGCATAGGAGAGACTTCAGGTCTCTTGATTGTGTGCCCCTGCTTTGTAGGAGGGGAGGGGAGGCCTCACAGGAGGATAATGGATTATCTTTATGAGAGATTCCAATACTAGGGCTTTTAAAAACAGAGGTGGGGGGAGGCATTCATAGAAGAACAAGTCTGGATTTGCTGTCAGAGGGCCTGGGCTTCCAATGAATGTTGTTAAGATTCCACAAAGGATGTCCAGGATTAAGGAGGTGATGGTCACTCTGTCCTGGCCTTGGGCAATCCGTATTTGATTATTCTGTTTTGTTCTGGAAGCTGCAGAGTATCTGGTGAAAGGCTATAAGGGAGGCAGGAAAGTCCTGAGGGATACAAGTCATGATATTTAACTAAGGAACTTGCTTGGGACAGTTGGCTTGGAGAAGAAAAGGATTTGGGTTGGGGTGGGGGAGGTCTGGCATGAGAGATGTTGTTTCAAAAGATTAATTTCTGGCAAAGGAATTAATCTCGTACTGATTGCTCACAATGGCAAGGACTAGGACTAATGGGGTGGAAGTTACACAAAGGCAAATTTATGTTTGTTATCAGGAAAAAGTTTCTGACAGAGCTGTCCCAAAGGGAATCAGGCTGCCTAGAGAGGTGGTAGGTTTCCCTCTTAGTGGAGACCTTGAATTAAACAGATTGAATGACTATCCAGGATGTGAACAATACCTAACAAGAATCGTTAATATTTATATTGTACTTTAATGTTAGCAAAGCAGTTTACAAATATTATCCCCCCTATATCTTCATAAAGACTCTGGGAGGGAGGTACTATCCATTTTATAGATGATGAGATAGGGTGAAATGCCTTGCCCAGGGTCATGCAATATAGCTAGATCTGAACGCAGGTCTTCTTGACTCTAAGTCATCCTCTGTGCTACCTAACTGCCTCTAAGATGTTGTAGATAGGATTTTTATTCGAGTATTGGTTGGATTAAGCATCCTCCCAGATCTAAAATTTCATGAGCCTGTTCCCCTTACTGTTTTAGCTGTGTGACCTTGGGCAAGTCATGGTTTCTTTTTTTTTTGTGGCTCAGAGTGAAATGAGCGTATTATCTCCATTAATGATATAATAATCAATCAATTGTTTAATAATACACTCTTCCTCATCTGTGAAATGGAGAGAAGAATACTCTCTCTCACATCTGCCACAGACAGGGGAGTATCAGATAAGTTAATGGATGTGAGAGTACCTTATAGACAGTTATATTAGAGAAATGTGAGTAATTCTTTTTATCCGTATTTATTACTAGCCCAAAGGGTAGGGATCTCTGTGGTGTGCTTCAGGAAACAGGATGCTCTATCAACATCAGACTTTGGACTTGACCCGCCAAGGCTGAGCCTGGGGTCTGGCTGCACAAGGACCTCTCTCTGGGCAATCCTGATACCTCCAAACTGAAGCATTAAATAGTCATTACAAAGACGCCAGAGGTGAAGCCGGATGTTTTTCTAATGCTCGACATATCTGGCTACAGGAGAGCCCCTGCTGTACGCATCTGGCAGCTGTATTGACAGGTGGTGCAGCTCACCACAGGCTTGAATGATGGTCCCCCTGTTCCTACTTGGCTCTGTGGACATGGGTTAGAGGAATCCAGTCTGGAAGAGACCTCAGAGGTCAACTGGACCATCTCACCTTATTTTACAGATGGGGAAACTGAGGCCCAGATAGGGGAAAGTCACCTTTTCAAGGTCACACAGTTAATAAGTAGAGGAACTGAGAAGCAAATCCAAGGTAGTTTGACTCTTAATCCAGTAATCTTGCCAAAACATCCATTCTTTCTCTGTCTCTTTTTCTCTGTCTCTCTCCTTTTTTTCTGACTTCTCTTTTCTCCATTTCTCATTTCCCTCTTCTCTCTATTCTCTCTCTCTCTCTCTCTCTCTCTCTCACACACACACACACACACACACACACCTCTTTCTGCTTATCTCTGTCTGTGGTTCTCTCTCTTCTCTGTTTTTCTTTCTCTGTTTCTCTCTCCATGTCTCTCTTTCTCTGTCTGTGTCTCTCTCCTCTCTGGCTGTCTCTGTTTATCCTTCTATCTGTCCATCCATCTGCCTGTCTCTCCTGTCTCTCTCTTTGTCTCTTTCTCTATATGTATACTTACATTCACACACACACATATATATCCACATGTATTATAAATATATATGTATATGTCTATAGTTCACCTCTCTAGTCACATACAATCCTATTGGCTATTCTATCAGAACCAGGGATGTGGAAAGCTGTTGCCTCATTCTGTGAGCAAACTTGGCCTGAAGCTCTGGGCTCCTTGGGAAAGCCCCCCTGCCTCTTGCTACCCTGTTGGGTAGTATTCTCAGGGTCACCTGCCTGGAGAACTGCTCCTCCAGCAGGACAGACATTCAGTCAGCTTCCCCACCTGGGGCCTGTTCTCTTCTGAGCTCCCCATTTTCCCCACCCTCTACCCCCACCCCTTCCACCTGCCCTAGAGAAAGCACCAGGTCATTAATAAAAGACCCAATTAGCTGTCAGAAGAAAACATGCCTGGAATTTTTTACCTGCTCAGTGATCTTTGTTAAGACAAAGAGGCTGCTTGCCTGGGAGAGCCCCCAGGGGCTCAACTGCCACATCCACCTTCCAATGAGTAGCCTGACCCCTTCCTCTCTGTCTGGGCCCAAGGGGGTCTGTGTGGGCCCCATGGGCCTGCTCTTTCTGTTCCCTTGAAATAAGTGACAGAGTCAAAGAGAGGAGATTTGTGGCTAGAAGTGATTTTTTTTAACCCAATCAGCAATAATCCAATCCTCTCTCCTGTCTCCTCAAGAATTTCAAGATCTGGAAGAGATTTTAGGATATAGAATTTGTGAACAAAGACTGTCGGAGAAGAAAGAGACTTAAAACAAAACAGAGAAAGTTAGAACAAAGAAAATATGGCTGAATGAGACCTCTTACAGACTGCCTTATCCAAAGTCCTATGGTGGTTTCCTGATAGATCTGGGGAAGAGAACTGGGGGGTGGGGTTGGGGCATCATTGACTTCCCAGAGAGTGTGGAACAAGGGGAAAAGTCCTGGACTTGAATTAGAGGCTATGA